>NC_135611.1:71109741-71411551 GCF_053574225.1 Canis aureus | reverse complement strand
ATATCTTGAAGTTTTATTTGATATCAATATAGACATAGAGTCTTATAATTACTGTATATTCATCTTTTTATTTGAATATATCAGTTCTTTATATTTACATTGAGGATTTTATAGGTTTTTATTTTAAAGATTTTATTTATTTATTCATGAGAGACACAGAGAGAAAGGCAGAGGAAGAAGCAGGCTCCCTCTGGAGTGCCTGAAGCAGGACTTGATCCCAGGACCCCAGGGTCACAACATGAACCAAAGGCAGATGTTCAACCACTGAGCCACCCAGATGCCCTGAGCCTTTTGTGGCTAATGATAGCTAGATCTTTTTTTTTTTAATCCATTCTAATAATCTGCCTTTTTATTTGCAGTATTTAATCCATTTACATTTAATATAATTATTAGTAAGGTGGATTTCCATATTTGTCAGTTTAGGATTTGATTTTATCTCACTTAGAAGCTAATAATAGCTTGCTCCTGTTTCATAGATGCTATCAGAAAGACAGGAGTAATCTGAGGCATGGAGAACTTAAGTAACTCACCAATTTTAATTTTTAACTATCTACCCCTTTAGGCTGAGGACGTTGGTATAGGATAATTTCTGTATTTCAGAACTTAATAACACTTCTAGCACATAATAATTGCTGAATAAATGTTTATTAAGCCATTATCTTCTGTGATTGTTACAAACACAGACATAGTTTCAGGTGTACAACATAGTGATTCAACAAGTTTTTATGTTATGCTCTGCTCAAATATTAAGTAATTTTTGTGAGAAGAGTACCCTGTGTTAGAACAGGATTAAACATTAATCACAGATAATCCAGAGTAAACACTATATGAGTGAGCTGTATCTCCTTTTGTTATTATATGTTTTGCTTCATTTTTATTTTTAAGTTATATATTATATATGTATATTATTTAAAAAGCCAAATATGAAAAACTGCAATTTACTCCTGCCTGCCACCTCTATTACCTATTCTTCAGACACAAACACCTTCTATTCTTTTACTTATATTCCTAATTTTACCTCCGTATTTCTAAAGAGCATTTTTATGCTGTAACTTAATTTTTAATTTTATCTTCTTTTTTATTTTTCTTTCTTTTTTTTTTTTTCTTTTTTCTTTTTTTTTATTCATGACAGATACACAGAGAGGGAGAGAGAGAGAGGTAGAGACACAGGCTGAGGGAGAAGCAGGCTCCACGCAGGGAGCCTGACGTGGGACTGGATCCCAAATCTCCAGGATCCGGCCCTGGTCTGAAGGCGGCGCTAAACTGCTGAGCCACCCGGGCTGACCATTTTTTAGTTTTCTAAAACTAAATTCACTGATTTCTTTTTAAGGAAAATGAGGATTTTCCCTTCTTTTGCTTACTTTAGAAGGTGACTTGACTATTTTATGGAGTAGGAACTACTATCTAGGAGATCCAACTGCTTCTTAGACTTGAATATTTACATAAGTCTGATTAATGGAGGAATCTGGTACCACCAATTCCTAGCTTTTTATGACCTCAATAATATGAATCAGATTGCTTCTTGGCTTTCTCCACTACTTGCATAGGCTACTGCTTTCTCTGCTTTTGTAAGTCATCTTGTTCATTTTCTTCCTAAATTCTAAAATTTTGTGTTTTTTTCCTCTTTCTCTTTGTTCTTTTTCAACTTTATATTAAGAAATTATCAAACCTGTAGAAAACTTGAAGTAACAGTATATGACCATCTATATACTTAACACCTAGATTCATCAGTTGTGTGTGTGTATGTATTCAAATGTTGGTAAAATATGTTAATGTGCATGTGCCTATGTCTATGTACTGTGGTGGAACTGAGTCATTTCAATCAGTTGTATATAACATGACAATATTATCTCTAAATATCTTAGCACAGATTTCCTAAAACTAAGTATATTTTTTCTCATACACATTATCATTGTCACACCTAAGAAAATTAACAGCAATTAAAATTTCCTTATCAAAATATGTTAATATACAGTATTTGCAAAGCAGGATTCCATGAGTGTTCAAGTGATAGATTTGTTGATTAATGTTTAATCTCTTCTAATCTAGGACATTCCCCAACTTTATTTTTTTTTAATTATATGATACTTTGAGGGGATCAGGCCAGGTATCTTTTAGGATGTCTCAAATATTAGATTTGTCTATTTGCTTTCTCAAGGAATTGTGTATTCCTTTAACATCTGTGTTTCTATAAGCTGATTTTGGTCTAAAAGCTTAATTATATTCAGGTTAAACATTTTTTATATGAATACTTTATAAGTGATACTGTGGGCTTCATATTTATTTCTGGAGCTATTAATGCCTGGTTGTTTCACTATTAATGATACCAAGTTTGCTCTACAGGCTAAAGAAGTGGTCATCTGAGATTATAAAGTTATGTTTCTCCCTTTACAATTAGAAGTAATTTGTGAGGTGATACTTTGCCTCTATTTGAATATTCTGATCCTTCAATTCTTTTGCTTAGGGGTGTTAGCATACAAAAAATATTCTTGCCTGAGTCAGTTGTTTTATTGGGTTTTGCAAAATAATATTTTCGTGAATTAATAATTTCTTTTATACTTAATAACTGACATTCTCCTTTAATCAGGAATTTTAACTATGATATCAACTAAAAAAGCAATGCAAATGCTTGATTCTTTGGTGAATTTTCAGACTAAGATGTTGGTGTAATGGTCATCTACAATGATAGCAAAGTTTTCCTCCCATCTCCCCCTTTTTTGAGTGTCACTATGGATTAATGGTTTGATTAATGAAGTACATTTGACATACCATAGAATATATCCATTCTAAGTATAGAATGATTTTTAATAAATTTATTATTTATTTATTTATTTTAAAGATTTATTTATTTATTCATTCAGAGAGAGCGAGAGAGAGGCAGAGACACAGGCAGAGGGAGAAGCAGACTCCATGCAGGAAGCCCCATGTGGGACTAGATCACAGGTCTCCAGGATCACACTCCGGGCTGCAGGCGGCGCTAAACCGCTGCGCCACCAGGGCTGCCCTTTTAATAAATTTATAAAGTTGTGATTATCACAATTCAGATTTAGAACATCTCCATCACCTCAAAAAGTGTTTTGCTTAGAGTCAGTCTGTGGTTCCATCTCCAGTTTCAAGCAATGCAGTGTGCTTTGTTCTCTGTAGATTTGCCTTTCCTGGAAATTTCATGTAAATGGAATCATTCACTGTGAAGTCTTTTGTGTTTGGTTTCCTTCATTTAACAATGATTTTTGAGGTTCATCATGTTGTAGCATGTTTCAATAGTTTGTTGCATTTTATTGCTGAACAGTACTGTTATATATATATACCTCAGTTTGTTTATCCTTCCCCCAATGCAAAGACATTTGGATTGTTTCCAGCATGGGGCTGTCATGAATAGTGCTGTTGTGCACATTTATGTACAAGTTTTGCATGGACGTAAATTTTCATTTTTTTTTTTTGGACAGGTTCTTAGGAATGGAATTGCTGGTGTTTTGAGAAATTTAATTTTTTAAGAAAACTGCCAAATTGTTTTAGAAAAGTAGCTGAACAAAAAAGAAAAAGTAGCTGCACTTTCCCAAAAACAGTGTTTGAGTGTTTGTTCCTCTATCCTGTCAATACTTGATATTGTCAACCTTTGTTTGATTATAGCCACTCAAATGGATTTGTGGCAGTTTCTTGTGGTTTTAATTTGCATTTTTCTAATGACTAAAGATGTTAAGAATCCTTTATGTACTTATTCGTCCTTTGTATATCTTCTTTGGTTAAAAGACTATTAAAATATTTTACTTACATTTAAATTGGATTCTTTTAGCTTGTGTTGAATTGTAATAATTCTTTATATATTCTGTGTATAAGTTCTTTACCAGATTGTGATTTGCAAATATTTTCTCCTAGGCTGTATGTCTTTCATTTTCCTTATGATTTCTTTGGATTAGAAGAGTTTTTAACTTTAATAAAGACCAATTTATAAAAGAATTTTTTTGTTGATATCATATCTAAGAAATTTATACCTAACCCAGAATCACAAGATTTTTTTCCTATGGTTTATAAGTTTTATAGTTTAGGTTCTTATTTTTAGATTTGTGATCTGTTTGAGTTCATTTTTGTTTATGGTGTGAGGTAAGGATATAAATTTTTTTTCATAAAATTTTGGGTTTTTATTTATTCAGTGTTTTATATTCAATTATAATCATCATTCTTAATGATGCTCAAATTTTCCAATTACTCTGGCTTCTGTGTCCTTTGGCTCTTTGCTGTTTCCTCTGCTGCATGTCTGAAATCAATCATGTCTCCATGGGGCTCTGTTTTGTTTTATTTTTAGGAAACTGACTACTATGGGTGCTCACTGCTACTGGGGTAACAATTGATTCTAAACCTTTTTAGCAGACAGAGCTACGTATATAATTTTTAAAATCATAAGTTTATATAGACTTTTTTTCATTCAGATTTAACTTGTAAGTTTTGCTTTTATTTTATATTTCTCTAGTTTATTCTTTTTAAAAATTCCTTTTTTTTGTCATTTTAGTAATGTTTAAATGACTTTTTTCATTGTACCATCATTAAACAGAATCTGTGCCCTTTTGTCTCCCTACATATTTTATTTTTATGGGTTGCTCAAACCCATGACCGTTTAACTAACAGAATCATATGGAATCATCAAAGAGTAAAAGGGGAAAAGCTCTAAAACCATGGTAGAGAAAGCTGCTCTCTAAAAATTATACAGAGTAAGAAAGGAAAGCTTTCTCAAATCAACCACTTCCCCACCTTTTTTCTCACTTTGCAGTTTGGAATGGTCAGCTGTCATTGTGGATGAAGCTCATAAAATCAAGAATCCAAAGGCTAGAGTAACAGAAGTTATGAAAGCTTTGAAATGTAATGTTCGCATTGGCCTCACTGGAACCATTCTTCAGAACAACATGAAAGAACTGTGGTGTGTTATGGATTGGTGAGTGAAAACAATTTTTCTTTTTGGGAAAATTTTTAATATTTCTTTAATTTAGTGTTACTTTGATTGCTCATTAATCATTTCTTAAAAAAAAAAAATCATGTCTATTTATGGTCACGTTTGTCCCAAACACATTATACAGAGTAGAGTCTCATGTATACCTATCTTTATATAATACTCTTGGTCCCGAAGTAAATATCTGAATTATTTACTAATTCTGTCATTTTGTAGTTATACATTCTCTTTTCTTACATTTTGTTATTGTTATCATTCATGAACAAGTAACTTAGAATATTTCTTAGAAGCAAAAAAAGTCAATGTGTTTCTTTTTAGATAATTTAATAAAGCCATAATATTTTTGTTGTTGTTGCCTTTAAAGGGCTGTGCCAGGACTTTTAGGTAGTAGGATCCACTTCAAGAAGCAGTTTTCTGACCCAGTAGAACATGGTCAGAGACACACAGCAACAAAAAGAGAACTAGCTACTGGTCGAAAGGCCATGCAAAGGCTTGCAAAGATGATGTCTGGATGGTTTCTCAGGCGTACCAAGACTCTAATCAAGGATCAGTTGCCTAAGAAGGAAGACCGGGTGAGAACTGCATTTGTTTAAATTATTAATTTCTCATCGTTTAAGTTATTGATCTTTCATCATGTTTTATTTTTTCTGAAAAAAAAAATTCTTTTTAAGAGGAAATCTAGGGGATCCCTGGGTGGCGCAGCGGTTTAGCGCCTGCCTTTGGCCCAGGGCGCAATCCTGGAGACCCGGGATCGAATCCCACGTCGGGCTCCTGGTGCATGGAGCCTGCTTCTCCCTCTGCCTATGTCTCTGCCTCTCTCTCTCTCTGTGACTATCATAAATAAAAAATAAAAATAAAAAAATTAAAAAAAAGAGGAAATCTATTTCCTGTGGTACTTTATGAATATAGGTTTTTTTTTTTGTCTTTTACTAAGTGTGGAAAAAGTTGTTATATGCAAATTCAGAAAGGATTAATTGAGCCCAATCTAACAGGTTAGTTGACAGGTTTATTGTTAGTATACATAAAACTCATTTCTCTTATTTTATAATAAGAAGGCTTTTGGTGTAATTCTTTCTCAATGAAAAAAGAACTGTCTCCCTAATTTGTTTTCTGTTCATATTTTGCCCTTCATATATTGTGCACTATTTGTAGCCCCGTATATTCTTTGAGACCTTGTAACAGATACAAGACTATAGTGTTTAAAAGGTTTGTTTTATAGGTTTGTTTCTTTTAGAATGCTGTTTATTTTATACAACCAACTAAATTTGAAAAAGTTTAGGAAAGTTATAATTAAATTCCATTAATTGTTTAAGAAAACTTGAAGAGTAAATCTTAAGAGTTTTTTTTACATGTAGTGTCCTCTCATAGTTTTTAATTCTGTGGTTCTTCTAACTCAGGTAATGGAATAAAGGTTCTATGAATTACTATGAATTAAGCTTAATTAATATTGTCCCAAGTATGGGTAATACTATCAAATATTCTCTAGTCTTAGGATATCCTGTTGATTATTAATTTTAAAAGACAGATTTGAAAGGCAAATATACTGATATACAAGTTGGGGAAATTGACTTTTTGATCTAAAGCAAATACTACTATTTAATTGAAATACTTAATGAATCCCCACTTTTAAAAATATTTTGTGCAATTTTATGTATATTATTTAGTTGTCTATCCAATAGGAGGAATAACTATAAATATATGAAGAGAGTCTTGTGCATAGAGTGTTTAGACCATGGGCTCTGAGATGAAATAATATAAGCTTGAATCCTGTTAGGAGTTTTGTGACTTTGAGCAATTTGCTGTCTTCCAAACCTTGGTTTCTTTGTCAGTTAAATAGGAATGATGATGACAGTGCCTTACATGGTTGCTCTGAAATGTGTGGCATGTAAAAAGTGTTTAGTAAATGTTACTATGTGTTTTAAGGTACTTAGGAATAAATTTAACCAAGGATGTGAAAGACCTATATAAAACTATAAGAAACTGATGGAAGAAATTGAAGAAGATACAAATAAATGGAAGCATACCCATGTTCATAGATTGGAAGAATTAATATTGTCAAATACCCAAAGCTATCTATAGATTCAGTGCAATCCCTATCAAAATTCCTATGGCATTGTTTTATAGGAATAGAACAAACAATCCTAAAAGTCATATGGAACCACAGTAGATCCCAAAATAGCCAAAACAGTCTTGAGAAAGAAAAGCAAAGTTGGCAGGCATCACATTTCCTGATTTCACAGCATGTTCCTAGGCTATAGTAATCAAAACAGAATGGTACTGGCATAAAAACAGACACATAGATCGGAGGAGTAGAATAGAAATAAACCCATGCATATACATACAGTCAAATATAATATTTGACAAGGGAGTCAGGAATACTCAGTGAGTAAGAAAGGAAGATACTCTTTTCAATAAGTGGTGGTGGGAAAATTGAATATTCATATGCAAAGAATGCAATTGAACTTCTGTCTTAACACCACTCACAAAAATTAACTGGAAATGGATTAAAGATTAACACACAAGACAAAATCTTATAAAACTCCTAGAAGAAAACAGGGAAAAAGCTCCTTGATGCTGGTCTTGGTGATGATTTTTTAAATATGATATCAAAACTATAAGCAACAAAAGCAAAAATAAAATATAAGACTATGGGGTGCCTGGGTGGTGTGCAGTTGATTAGGTGTCCAACTCTTGGTTTCAGCTCAGGTCGTGATCTTGGAATGGTAAGATCAAGCCCTGAGTCGGGCTTAACACTCAGTGTGGAGTCTGCTAAAGTTTCCCTTTCCCTCTCCTCTGCCCCTGTGATTCCTGCTCTCTTTCTGTCTCTCTTTCTAAAATAAATAAATTCTTTTTTTAAAAAAAGTGAGACTACATCAAAGTAAAAAGTTTCTGTAACACCCAAAGAAACAATGAGCAGAATTTTTTCTTTTTGCAATATTTTGTAGTGATTTAAACATATAAACATTCATAAATAGATGGCTTTTCCCTTGTATTCACATTTTTTAACTCTTACTATGTGTTTTATGACCCTCGTTACATACAGCTACATCTAGAGGACTTTTACCAATTTCCAGTGCTACTAGAAATATAAGGTAAATTACATCCTACGTAGCTTAGTGGCATGATTATATCAAATTTTCTTTTTTTGAATTTTGGCATAAAACAGAAACTTGTAGTTGCTTTTATGTGTATTAAGTTCTTAACCTTTACTAACCTTAGGAATTTATAGCAGGAAATCAAATACAAATTGTTACAAATAGTAATATAAAGTTTTAAATTTTTTTCTAAGTTTTCAAGTAGTTCAGTAAGTATTATTCATACCATTGTTCTAAAGTTTCCCTTTTCTCTTTTCCTACTATTTTTTTTTTTTTTTTAGAGATTTTTATCTATTTGAGAGAGACAGAGAGAGCAAGTAGGGGAGAGGAGCAGAAGACAGCAAGCTCCCCAGTGAGTAGGGAGTCCAATTCAGAACTCCATCCCAGGACCTGAGCCAAAGGCAGATGCCTGACTGACTGAGCCACCCAGGCACCCCTTCTTATCTAGTTTTTTATTTGACCTAAACTATAGTCACTTATTTGCATGATGGGCTAATAGTATGAAATCCTGAAAAGACCCAGAATATATTCAGAAATATATAAGGAAACCACTTGTTTTTTCATATTTTAATTCCTTTCAATTGAAAAACAAACTCTATGAGATTTGAAAATAAAGTTATCATTTATAGGGTTTAGATTAGGGTGGGAGAAATTGTCATATTAATGCATCTAAAAGAAAAATAGTTTATAAGCAGTTTTCACTTTTATAGTCTATAAAATCTGATGTGCATTGTGATTATTACTGCTATAAAAAAGTACCAATAATTACTTAGTGTTTCATCTTGGCAGATGGTGTATTGTTCTCTGACAGATTTTCAGAAAGCTGTCTATCAAACAGTATTAGAAACCAAAGATGTGACTTTGATACTTCAGTCTTCTGAACCTTGTAGCTGCAGCAGTGGCCGGAAAAGGAGAAATTGTTGTTATAAGGCAAGCGTTTCTGTGTGGTATCTTCACAATCTTGCTTTTGATTACATAGTTCTTTATTCCAGTGTCGGAGGTAAGGAGCAGATAAAATAACTTTTCCTCAATTCCTTTAGAAGCCATAACTTAAAAAGGAATAATTTTTGAAATTATTTTATAACATCAAATGGTAATAATAGCAAAATACAATATTCAAATATTTTTTGATAAACTGGTCTTTCAGTAGCTCTCAGAAACTAGTAGCTTCAATTTGATATCCTCCCTTTCAACTTTTATTGGGAAGTAGCCTACTTCATCTTGAAATTTTATCTTATATTCAGAAGTTTCGCCTTATCCCTTAATAATAAACTTAGTCTTTGATAGCAGGCTTAAAATATTATTCTGGTAGAATGTTAATTAATTTAAATGTGTATCAGTATAATAAAGTATTTTATTTTTTATTTAGAAACAAATACTAGTTTGTATTTTTTTAACCTTCTATCTGTATTTATTTCCTGCCCTTTTTTCTACCTATTTTATCATCAAGTTAGCTATCAGATATCCATGTACATAGAGGGATCCTACATAAATATCCAGATTGATATTTATTCCGTCTCTCATCTGTTTTGCTGTTTTTTTACATCACTTTTTCCTAATAGCACAGTTTCTTACGAAACTTTGTAATATAAATGAGAGGACAGTGAAATATAACCCTGCCCCCCATGCCTTATTTCATTGCTAGGAACTTCTTACTGCAGTGTTTCTGACACTGTGTATCATGAGGGTAAATACCTTCTGGAATGAGGACTTTCTCCTCTCTTTTATTAAAAGCATCACCAAAAGTATGATTCTGTATTAAGTGATTCATGGATATTTTGTGTATTGTGCCAGTAGTGACCAAATGATAAACGTTAGTGTAAGTGATATCATTTATGAAGGCAGTAGTGACGTAGCCATGTTAGTCTCTTGCTTGTTTTCATTTTCTCTCTTTTTCTGTTTACAGACCAATTCACATGGTGAAACAGTGAAAACCTTATATTTCAGTTACCTTGCAGTCCTTCAGAAGGTAGCTAACCATGTTGCACTACTGCAGTCTGCTAGCACCTCCAAACAACAGGTTTGAGTTGGCTTTTTAAATTTCTTTGTGATGCTATTTGGTATAAAGATATTATATTTGGTACTAAATGTCATAGCCAGATATCTTTATTTTTGTATGCAATTTAAGAGAAAACTGACTTGCTCATTTTTTAATTTAGGTATCAAAGAAGTATATGCTCTTAAGTTTTTTAAGAGAAAATTGAAGCCTAATTTAAAGTAATACCTCTTTTTTATATCTCTGATAATGTCGATATATTTGTTCTCCTAACATGTTTTGATGCAATTACTAGGTTAGATATTTGATGAGTCAGTCTTACTCCATTAATAATCTATCTAATTGCATTTATCCAATCTACCTGATTAAAATGCAATCATTTACTTTGATCATTTCAATTGTAACTTATTCTAGAACACAACGTAAAATAAAAAATCTTCTTTAGGCCTTTCTTATATAGTGATGTTATATATTTTTTTGTGTTATATTCTTCATGCTGTTCAAATATAAGTTTAAAATCTAATAAGCATTCAATACTATTTTTTGATAGTCTTGTCTTTGGGAAGTATTTGATTCCTTGCTTTAGAAATTATAAAAGAAAAATGATAAAATTATCATTATCTCAGAACTTATCAAAGCAATATATGATTAGCATGATCACTTTAAGGTTTTCTGAATTATTAGTCTGACTGATAATATCTTCAAAGTAATATATTCCCTCTAAATAGAATTTTTTTCAAAATCAATCTCTGTATAGATATAAATGTATTAAGTTAAAATTTCTTTTCTTCTATCTTTTCCTCCTAAGGAAACACTTATCAAAAGGATATGTGATCAGGTATTTTCCAAGTTCCCAGATTTTGTACAGAAAAGCAAAGATGCATCCTTTGAAACCCTTTCTGACCCAAAATACAGTGGGAAAATGAAGGTAAATGCTCTTTCAGGCTGTATATACACGAGGATGATATACAAAATATTTATCAATAGTATGGCAGGGACACCAACAAGTCAGAACAGGTACCCAATCATTCAGAAGAGACTGTGGCCAAAGACAAGTGAAATAGCATTTACTAGCTTACAGTGAACCATGCATGTAGCTGTTTCTCAATTAGGTGGTTACATCAAATATACTTCAGACTTTCTTTATTGATGTATTAGATGTATGCCCTCTTTAAAATGTATGCTGTTGCCATATGTATAATTGCTTATCTTCAAATGTTTAAGGAGATAAATGCTAATGCCAGACACAAGGATGAGGATAGGCAATAGCTCAAAATTAGAGAAAGAAACATCTTAAAGAGTTCAAGGTGGACAAGATGTCTAGACTGAATTTTCTAACCTCTTATTTTTAGTTACCAATCTATATTGGAAGCTTGCTAAAAGTCTCATTTGTGGCAAGGGAACATTTGTTCTACACCAGGAAACTGACCTGTAGGTGCTGCTCTTGGTGATGTATTATGAAAGGAGGGTGGGAAAAGTAAGGCTAGGTTCTCCAGCCAGGACCCAGGGCTTGAGGCATTACCTGTGACAGCTGCATGACTTGCTGATCGCTTACAGCCTTTTTGCAGCCACTTTGTTTATTTAATCATTTAGTAACTATCAAGAATCTTTATTTATGGGTGCAGAGACTATTACTGAACAATTCTCAACATTGTGGTTTAATTTTTAAAAAGTAAGTTATTTCTTTTGGCTAAATAAATAAGAATTAATTCAAAGTAGTCTGGTGGTGATTTTCTTAAAATCCTGGAAATATTTTTAGCAATTAATCAATATAAACTCATCATAGTTTAGTTTGCTTGGGCCTCTAAATTTAATGAAATAAAATAAAAGCCAAGTAGATTACTTTAAAAACTTGTCTATGTATTTTTTTAATTGAGATATAATTTACATATAACATTATATTAGTTTAGGTCTAATCAATCAAATTAGATTTGATATATATGTATATGGCAAAATGATCATCACAATAAGTTTAATTAATATCTATTACCATACATAGTCTTTTTTATTGTGATGAGAGCTTTTAAGATGTACTCTCTTAGCAACATTCAAATATGTAATATAGTATTATTAATTACGGTCACCATGCTATACATTAAATCCCCAGGATTTATCTTATAACTGGAAGTTTGTACCTTTTGACCATCTTCACTCATTCTGTCTGCCTCTACCCCCTGTTGCTGGCAACCACCAATCTGTTCTCTATACTTAAAAATACAACCTTTTTTTTTTTTCGATTCCACAGATAAGTGAGATCATTTTGTTTAACTCTTTCTCTTATTTAAAACTTTTTTTTTTTTAATTTTTTTTACGTTTTTATTTATTTATGATAGTCACAGAGAGAGAGAGGCAGAGACACAGGCAGAGGGAGAAGAAGGCTCCATGTACCGGGAGCCTGACGTGGGATTCGATCCCGGATCTCCAGGATCGCGCCCTGGGCCAAAGGCAGGCGCCAAACCGCTGCGCCACCCAGGGATCCCCTCTTTCTCTTATTTAATATAGGATAATGACCTTCATGTTGTTGCAAATGCCAGGATTTCTTTCCTTTTTATGGCTCAGTATTCCATTAAATATGTATGTACCATTCTTTCTTTATCCACTTATCTGTCAACAGACACCTAACTTTTTCCATGTATTGGCTATCATAAATAATGCTGCAGTAAACATGGGGGTGCATATGTCATATGGGGATCTATTCCATTCTTTTTGCATGAGGCTGTCTTGTTTTTCCAGCACCATTTAGTGAAAAGACTATCTTTTCCCCATTGTATATTCTTATCTCCTTTGTCATAAATTAATTGACTATATAAGTGTGGGTTTATTTCTGGGCTATTTTGTTTCATTGATCTGTATGTCTGTTTTTATGTCAATACCATACTGTTTTGATTATAGTACCTTTGTAATGTAGTTTGAAATCAGGAAGTGTGATGCCTCTAATTTTTGGCTCTTTCTCAAGATTGCTTTGACTCTTCGGGGTTTTTTTTTGTGGTTCCATGCAAACTTTAGTATTGTTTGTTCTATTTCTGTGGAAAGTGCCATTGGAATTTTGATGGGGATTGCATTGAATCTATAAGTGTTTTGAGCAGTATGGACATTTTACCATTAGTTCCCAACCTATGAACACTGAATATCTTTTTATTTGTTATCTACTTCAGTGTGTTTTAGTTCTTAGTATACAGGTCTTTTACCTCCTTGGTTAAATGTATTTTTAGTTACTTAATTCTTTTTGATATAATTATGAATACAATTATTTTCTTAGTTTCTTATATTTTTCCTTATTAGTGTACAGAAATGCAATGAATTCTTGTGGTTTGATTTTGTATCATATAACTTTATTAAATTTATTAGTTCTAACAGTTTTTGGGTGAGTCTTTAGGGCTTTCTATATGTATAAGATCATGCCATGTGTAAATAGAGACAGTTTTTCTTCTTCCTTTCCCATTTGGATGCTTTTTTTTTTTTTAATTTTTATTTATTTATGATAGTCACACAGAGAGAGAGAGAGAGAGAGGCAGAGACACAGGCAGAGGGAGAAGCAGGCTCCATGCACCCGGAGCCTGACGTGGGATTCGATCCCGGGTCTCCAGGATCGCGCCCCAGGCCAAAGGCAGGCGCCAAACCGCTGCACCACCCAGGGTTCCCTTTGGATGCTTTTTGTTTCTTTTTCTTGCCGAATTGCTCTGGCTAGGATTTCTAGTATTGTGTTGAATAACAGTGGCAGGAGTAGGCATCCTTGTCTTATTCCTGATCTTGAAGGAAAAGCTTTCAGTGGGTGTTATGTTAGCTGTGGGCTTCTCATATATGGCTTTTATTATGTTGATGTATGCTTTCTCTATATCCACTTTGTTGAGAGTTGTTTATTTTTAAAATAAGTAAGTCTGGGGGCACCTCGGTGGCTCACTGGTTGAGTATCTACTTTTGGCTCAGGTCATCATCCCAGGGTCTGGGGATCTAGCCCCGCATCAGGCTCCCAATGGGGAGCCTGCTTCTCCCTCTGCCTGTGTCTCTGTCTCTCTCTCCGTGTCTCTCATGAAAAAATAAATAAAATAAAGTGTACTGTTGGAGTTATATATCTATGAATAATAATGTCTGCTTAAAATAATTATTACATTTATTTTTTATCATGATTTTTAGACGGGAAAGAGCAAGCATGAATTATTTCTGGGGGCTGGATAGTTGTCTTTATATGTGAAAGAAGCCTATAATTTATTTGTTTTACAAGAGAACACCAACAAGATAGAGACTGATAGTCTAGGGTTCTGTTTTTTAGATTGTGTTGATCATTTGATTATCAACATCATCTGGATTTAGTGATCCAAAATGTATAGGCTTAGGGATCCCTGGGTGGCGCAGTGGTTTGGCGCCTGCCTTTGGCCCAGGGCGCGATCCTGGAGACCCGGGATCGAATCCCACGTCAGGCTCCCGGTGCATGGAGCCTGCTTCTCCCTCTGCCTGTGTCTCTGCCTCTCTCTCTCTCTCACTGTGTGCCTATCATAAAAAAAAAAAAAAAAAAAAAAAATGTATAGGCTTATAATCTATTGTCTGTGGGGAGAGTTAGGAAATCCAGGTTGAGTGTACTTTTTGAATTCAGGTGATGAAAGATACTAGTTCTTCTCTTATTATAGGTCAGCCTGCAGCTGCGATTTATTTGTTGATGTTATGCTCACTGTACCCTCCCCATACCCTCCGAACTATACTTCATGAACACCAGCTCCTTCTCTTATATATGAAGGTCTTTTTTGATCTCAGCTACTATTCAAGTGGATTGGCACAAGTTGTACCTATTCCCCTGATAAGAGAAAATGAGGATTTTTCTCTTCCCTTGGGAAATACCACAGAGCCACTTACTGTTGGCGGCAGTAGAAAAAGATTTAGGAAACCCAGTTTAGTGCTGTTGGGATCAGATATGGGTGATGTTCATCTCCAGGCCTAACAAATTCAAGAAAAGTTAGGCCCAAGATTTCTTACCTGTGAACATTGTTATTTACAACACTCCTTGGTATTTACTCAAATAAATTAAAAATTTATGTTCACACAAGAGCCTGTACACAGATATTTATAACAATTTTACATATAATTGCCAAAACTTGGAGGCAACCAAGATATCCTTCAGTAGGTGAATAGATAAATTACGATACATTCAGATAATAGAATATTATTCAATAATAAAAAGAAATGAGCTATCAAGCTACAAAAAGACATGAAGCAGCTTACATGCATATTGCTAAGTGAAAAAAGCCAATCTAAATGGCTACATACTGAGACGCCTGGTTGTGATACCGGGGTCCTGGGATCGAGTCCTGTGTCAGATCCACTCAGGGAGCCTGCTTCTCCTTCTGCATGTGTCTCTGCCTCTGTGTCTCTCATGAATAAATAAATAAATCATAAATAAATAAATGGCTACATACTATATAATTCCAGCTATATGACAATCTGGAAAATGTAAAACTCTACAGAAAGTAAAATGATAAGTGGTTGCCAGTAGTTTACAAGGAGGGATGGATGCATAGATGGGGCATGGGGAGTTTTTGTGGTAGTGAAACTATTCTGTGTAGTACTGTAATGGTGAGTACATGTCATTATATACGTGTCAAAACCCCTGGAGTGTACAATACATGAGTGAACCCTAATGTAAATAGACTTCAGTTAATAATAGTATTAGTTAATACTATTATTGAATTAGTATAGTGAGGTTAATAATTTAATAATAGTTAATAATGTATTATTAATAATTATTTACTCACCCATCAGTTGTTACAAATGTACTACCCTAATGCAAGATGTTAATAATAGGGAAAGCTATGTGCAGGGGAGGGGCAGAAGTAAAAGATGGGGGAGAGGAGGTCTGTGGGAGTTCTCTGGATATTCTGTTCCATTTTTCTGTAAATCTATAATTGCTCCAAAAAATAAAATCTTTTAATTTTAAAAAGTTAATGTATCATGTGAAATTCAAATGCACATACTTTATATAGAGTCCGTTATTTTATTAAAAAATAAAGCAAAGCTTACTTTATAAGTTCTACAGGTATTAAAATTATGTTCACCTAATCTGTAACATTTTTATTCACCATTTGATTGGTTATCTGAGTAGCTTTCTTTTTAACTCCATGGCTTTTACTGAGGGATAAGACCATGGGGGTCAGAGTTATTAGCACAGTGTCTTCTCTTAGTCAACTATTAAAATTAAATATTAATTAATATTACTATTAATTAAAATTAAAGATTAATATTAAAAGTCTTACATTTCTTATATTGAGTATAATTTCTTTTAAGATTTATTTATTTATTTTTTATTTATTTATTTGAGAGAGAGGTAGAAAGAAAGAGCAAGTGAGTATACAGAGGGAGATGGAGAAGCAGACTTACCTCTGAGCAGGGAGTCCAATGTGGGGCTCCATCCCAAGGCCCTGGGATCATGACCTGAGCCAAAGGCAGATGCTTAACTGACTGAGCCATTCAGGTGCCCCTGAGTATAACTTTTTCTTTAAGTTTATATGCTTATCAGTGAATAAACAAAATTGCTTAAGTGTTTATTGCATAATTCAGAAAAACTTTAAGCTGAGTACAGAAAATTCTTTTTCTTTCCTTTGTGGATTACTTTTCCACAGTGTTCTGGAACTGTCATTACCAGATGTGGAAATGCCTGTTTTAAAAATAACAGTATTACTGTTATACACAGGGTTTGGATTATTTGCTTCCTCCCTAACAGACCTTGGATGGGGGCAAATTATTGACATTTTGAGGTCAAAATCAAGTCTGGAAGTCAGTGCTGACTGTAAATAGAGAAGCAGAAGGGGATAAAATGAGAAGAGGTGTATATGTGACTGATTATTTTAAGAAAATAAATATCAAGACTTTTAGAACCTAGATGTAATTAAACATATTTCATTACATCTATCTAGAAAAAACTTAAATACTTCCTAAAAGGAATGCTGTTCTGTAATTTAGTTTCTGAACATATTGTAGGTATAAAGAAAGTGTGTTTTGGAAATTAAATTAATTCATTTAAATGCATTCCATAATCTAAAATGCTTCCTTTTTATTAAAACCAGATGAGATGAAACAAAAGTCTTTGGGAACCTTACCTCATTATTGACAATATGATGATGAATAACATCTCATGTAATATCTAATACTTTATTTCTCTAAGTTGGGAAAAAGGAAGGGAATTAGGAGAGAGGACTGAGGTTATGTTGTATAAAAATAATTTTTAAGAAATTCTCAAGTGATGTTTATATGTATAAAGCGTGCTTTTAGTTGGAACTGGTTCACTAGTTGATTTCTGTGGTTCATTTCCAGGTCCTTCAGCAGCTTTTAAATCATTGCAGAAAAAACAAAGATAAAATACTACTTTTCTCCTTTTCCACCAAGGTGAGTTTCTTCTGAAGTATATTCTTGATTGACCCAGCCCTGACTCCTGAGGCATAAAGCCTAAGAGACACAGTGTGTCCAGCCACAATTTCTAACTTAAACATAATGTAGAAAATGGTAGGGAGATAAGCAGCTTTTAAAACAGATGATTAAATCTCAGTGATATCAGAGTTACTGCCAAATAGCAGACTCAAAGATAGATTTTTTTATTATCTATTGATGTTTTTGTTATAATTAAAATGTTCTTTAAGACATTTAAGAGATTTAAAAAAAAGACATTTAGGAGATTTTAGAATCTGGAAAATAGCACAAATAATGAAATTCACTTACCTAAATTGGCCAGTACTTTTCTTTTCATTTGGTTTTAGTTTAAAAAAAATACAGTTTGATTTTTTTTTTTTCTCCTAAGATTTTTTTTTTTTTCAGGGCAAACATTGGTGAACTTTAAAGTCAGTTTCAAGATAATGAGTAAGAAATATATGAGCCAGAAGCCAGGAAAATATCTGTTGCTCTTGCAATTGTAAGAAAGAACTTGTGAGCAGCAATTATTAATACTTAGTAAATCTTATCTCTACAATGATATGAAACTTATTAAACCATAAATTACTCTTTGCCCATCTCCATACCTTCTCCCTAGTTGCTTGATGTTCTACAGCAGTACTGTATGGCGGCTGGGTTTGATTACCGTCGACTTGATGGAAGCACCAAATCAGAGGAAAGAATCAAGATTGTAAAAGAGTTCAACAGTACACAAGATGTTAACATTTGCCTTGTCTCCACAATGTAAGAAAATAAAATTTGATAACTTGATTTTTATCTAATTGCTTTTAAGATTTAGGGTAATTTAAAAATTATTACTGGATTAATTTTCAGTGGTTGTGCTTATATTGCTTTGTTTTATTTGGCTTTAAGGAGAAGCAGCAAAATGCTATTAATTATAACTAAAATAACAATATCTTGAGTTTTACCTAACCTTTTCTCTCGATTTCCTTATCATCACTGAATTCTCCTTATATGTCTGGGTTTATAAAGATAACAATCAAAAGAAATGGATGTTTCTTCCCAAGAATTTTCTGTAATAGTGTTTTTATTCATGTCTTGTGGTCAGAACAGTCAGACTTAATTGAATAATTAATAACTTTATTAATCAGATAACTGAGGATCATTTTTAACAGTGGTTTTTAAACTGTGCTCAAGGAGCCCTAGAGAACCCACTGGGCTCAGTGGGCCAGGTCCTTCCTCCCTCTGTCTACCTCATTTCAACCACAGCAGCTGTACATTAACAGGTTTTGTAAAAGTTAAGTTAGTTCTAACATCTATTTATGAATCTCTCATTAAACCTTTTTTTTAAAAAAAAGATTTTATTTATTTATTCATGAGTGACACAGAGAGAGAAAGAGAAAGGCAGAGAAATAGGCAGAGGGAGGAGCAAGCTCCATGCAGGGAGCCTGATGTGGGACTCGATCCTGGGATCCAGGACCACGCCCTGGGCCGAAGGCAGGCGCTAAACCGCCGAGCCATCCAGGGATCCCCTCATTAAACCTTTTAAAGAATATACATACTTCAGAGAAAGATTTAAGCCAATATAAACACCTAAGATGATTAATCCCTTTTTGGGGGTAACAAATCCTTACTTTGGCATATAATGTAATAAGTATTTTATAGATTTGCCTCCTCCACTATCTTTTAAAAAGCATTTCAAAAGACTTTATTTTTTTTTCATTTTTTTTTCAAAAGACTTTAAAAACAAATATATGTAAAATGTGAAAAGTCAACACAATACTTAAAATGAGGAATAAAATTATATTTTTAGGGATATTCTAAAATGGTAGGAAAACAATATTCCATTGCTATTTGTGTTTTAGTCATCTTACTTTTATGATGTTAATGCAGTATTGTGTTGATTTGGTTGCAGAAACCTGGCACAATTGAATTAGAGGGCAACAATTATGTTTTGCTATTTTAATATGCCCTTTTCTGTTTCCTCCAGGGCTGGTGGAGTAGGCCTTAATTTTGTTGGTGCCAATGTTGTTGTATTATTTGATCCTACTTGGAATCCAGCCAATGATCTTCAAGCAATTGATAGGTATAATATTAACAAAATTTAAAGTGACCTACAAGTATTTTTTCTAAAAATACTCCTTTCTGATTCTTTTAGGTTGCTATAATATTACTGTGATTAGATGATGAAAAAAAATAGTATTTGATAACCTTGAATCTGGATCTAAATGGCAGGCTGATAATAGCAAATTATTTTCTGTCCATCTCAAAATCCCATTATTATGACAGGACTAGTTTAAGAAGAAGGAACCCATAATAATACTGCAGGAAAATGGGAAATGTCTCTATTAGTAGACCAGAAGTTTTGAGAAACTCCTACAAGATAGAAGGCAAACAGAATCTCTGTGATCACAAAACCAGCAGAGAAAAGCTGTAGTCCGAAGGAGAGTGCAGAGAAATTTCAATCCTAGGGTCAGCAACTACAAGATGTAGAAATAGACCAGACTGAACTCTTGTGGGAAATTAATTAATGTGCTAATTCTAAAACCATTTCCTCTCCCACACTCCATATATAAAAGGGGATTGGCCTTCAACAGATGCCCCTTGATCAAAGCTGAAAGAATTATTTAATAAATTTTATAAATAGTGGGTAATCAGACTGACAGAAGGTTTTCAGTGGACATTAGAACCAGATCAAAAAGCAGAGCTAAACCTAAAGTAATCCCAGATCTCCATGAAACACAAAAAGGGGGAAATGATTAAATAGACCTGTGTACCTGCATGGAAATCCAGACCAGCTTTCCTGTGCAGTCCATCCAGTTCCTCATTTGTAATTATGAATGGAAAATTAAGAATCATGAGATAATCTAATAAAACCAACAGTATGAAAGAAAAGGGCCAAGACAAAAAACAGACCCTGAGGAAATAAAATAAGAATAGGACACATGAAAAAAAGTGCTAGAAAAGAAAAATAGAAATTCTTAGAAACTAGGGATGCCTGGGTGGCTCAGTTGATTAAGCATCTGCTTTTGGCTCAGGTCATGATCCCAGGGTCCTGGGATCGAGTGCCACATCAGGCTCCCTGCTCAGTGAGGAGTCTGTTTCTCCCTTCCCCTCTGCCCTTACCCACTGCTTGTGCTCTCGCGTGCTCTCTCTCTCTCTCTCTCTCTCTGGCTCTCAAATAAATAAGTCTTTTTTAAAAAGAAGAAATTCTTAGAAATTAAAACTATTGCCAAATCAGTACAAGTTCTGATCAATAAAGTGGAGAATACTGAAAGTGGAAATTGATGTGGAAAATAAAAGGAATAAATATTTTAGAATACAATGAGAGGACAGGAGAGAAAACATAAAGAGACATGTCTTGGTTATATTTCTAAGTTCCAGAGATAAAGGGGTATTTCTAAGTTCCAGAGATAAAGGGGCTAAACAAATACCAGAGTGAGAAAGAGGGAGGGAAAATGATTTATAAAATAAAGATAAAAAGAACAAAACAGGTTACCAACAAATAAATGAGAATCACACTCATTTCAGCAGAACAGACTTTGAAGAATAGATTTTTCATCTACATTATAGAATTCTGAAAGACAAAGTTGTCAGAGTGACAAAATTCATATGATGGTATCTGTAAGAAAATAATTTTGACTTGTAGTTGTAATCAGTGGCTAAAATATGAATATGTGAGGGAAAATAAAGCAACTGTTGACATCTGGGAACTGAGAAATTTATATTTGAGTCTAGATAAATGTAGAGTTGAGAGGCTTAATGCAGTTATAAAAGAATTCTCAAAAATATGAAGGGATGGTATAAGAAAATTAGTAAGAATTAAAAACTAAAATTCCATGTAATTTCAATAAAACATTGGGAAGTGGGGATAATTATGTTGAAATTTATATTTCATCAAAAAAGAATTAGGATATCCTGGTCAGTTTTCAAATTTATGCCAAAAACTGTTTTTAAATTTTAGCAAAAAATTTTAAGGGCAACAACTAAGAGAGTTGGGCATAATAATCACTTAGTTCACTTTTTTAAAACACAGATGTTCAAGCTCCATCCTCTTGGTATTCTAATCCTGTAGGTCTAGGGTGGGGATCTATAGTCTCCATTTTAAGAAATTCCTCAGGCTGTACATCAAAGAACAATGGCAACAGAGTAAAAGACAACTCACAGAATAGGAGAAAACCTTTGCAAATTACACTTGTGATAAGGACTTAATATTTAGAATTTATAAAGAACTTCTAAAACTTGGTAACAACAACCAGAAAATACAAACCTAGTTTAAAAAGGGGAAATGGACTTGAATAGACATATCTTCAAAAAGTTATACAAATGGCCAGTAAGCACATGACAAGGTAATATCACCAATCATTAGGGAAATGCAAATCAAAAGTACAGTGAGATACACTTCATACTCAAGATAATTTTTTTTTTTTTTAATTTGAGAGATCTGTGTGTCTAAGCTGGGGTAGGCAGGGGCAGAGGGCAGAGACAATCATAAGCAGGCTGCATGCCCAGCACAGAGCCTGAGGTGGAGTTCAATCTCATGACCATTAAGATACCTATTACCAAAAATAGACAAGTCTTGATGAGGATATGAAAAAATTGGAGTCCTGTGCACTGCTGCTGGGAAGATAAAGTGATGCAGCTGTTGAAAACAGTATGATGGTTTTTAAAGCACTAAGTATAGAATTACCACATATACGCAAAGAATGGAAAGCAGGAATTCAGATATTTGTACAACCATGTGTATAGCAATATTATTCACTGTAGCCAAAATGTAGAAATAACCAAAATGTTCACTTATGGATGAATGGGTAAACAAAATGTATTCTGTACATAAAATGGAATATTCAGCCTTATAAAGGAATGAAATTCTTTGTTTTATTGAGATATAACTGACATAGAGCACTATATAAACTTAAGGTATACAGCATATGACTTGACTTACATATATTATGCATTGATTACCACAGTAAGTTTAGTTAACATCTGTAATCTCATATGTAGCTTCTCAAAAACGAAAAGGAATGAAATTCTGATACATGGCTACAACATGGATAAATCTTTAAGACATGTTAATTGAAATAGTCAGATATATAAGGACAAATATTGTGTATTTCCACTTATATAAGGTGTTTAGAATAGTCATTAGAGACAAATTAGAATGGTAATTACCAGGACCTGGAGGAAGGAGGGAATAGAGAGTTACTATGTAATGGATAAAAGTTTTAGTCTGGAATGACAAAGTTCTAGAAGTGGATGATGGTAATGGTTGCAAAACAATGTGAATTTTCTTAATGCCACTGAACTATATGTTTAGAAATAGCTAAAATGAGGAACATCTGGTTGGCTCAGTCAGTTAAGCCATCTGACTCTTAGTTTCAGCTCAGGTCATGACCTCAGGCTTGTGAGATTGAGCCCTGTGTCAGGCTCTGCACTGGACATGAAGCCTGCTTAAGATTCTTTCTCTCTTCCTTGCCCTCTGACCCTCCCCACTCTACTCACATGTTCACTTTCTCTCAAAAAAAAAAAGTTAAAATGGTAAATCTTATGTATATTTTACCATAATTTTAAAAAACCACCCATGGGCTTCTGGGTGGCTTAGTTGGTTAACCATCCAACTCCTGATTTCAGCTCAGATCTTTGGGTGGTGGGATCAAGCTCCATGGTCCCCCCTGAGTCTGCTTTTCTTTCTCCCTTTGCTCCTTTCCCCACTTATTTTCATGCACTCTGTCTCTCAAATAAGTAAATAAATTAAAAAAGAAACACCCAAGGTGATCGTTATACAGTTGATCCCTAAATCCACTTTGAGAAACATTAGAAATTAGGTACAAAACATCCAAACAGAACTTCTGAAAGAAATTTTTTTTTAAATCACTGAGAAAAATGTGATTATTTCAGTGAATGATTGGAAATATGAGTATGCAGTAAAAGGTGGAAGAAACTAAGAAAGCATGGCAAATACAAAACATAAACTGTGAAAAATAAGGCCACACATAAATATGAATGGAATAAAACTTCCTTATTTAAACAAAAAGGAAGATGAAAATGGAAAGTTAGATTCAGGTTTATGCTTATTACTATATATATAAGATTTGAAAATACAAAGAAAGTTAAAATAAAAATATACTGAAAATCTAATTAGGAAGATGGTAACAAAAAGTAAGAGTGGCAGTATTAATATCAAGCCAAATATTAAGAGACTTGAAGGCAAGATACATTAAAACAAAATGGGGGAACAATCTGTGAGGAAAGTATAATAGTCACTACATAACAAAGCCTAAACTCTTTTATGATAAGAAATGGATAAATACACAGTCATGATGGGGAACTTAATATCTCTCTCTCAAAAATTAATAGTTCAACTAGGCAAAACAAGAAAATACATAAATTATTTGAATAAATTATTTAGCCTTTGACTTAATAAATGTATATAACCATATAACAACTTCAAATACCCAATCTCAAACATTTTAGAGCATACTTTTAAATGACCATATATTTTAATAGAAATCATGAGGACTAGATTACATGGTTCTAATACAAAAGAAAAGACCCTAGAAAAACAACAATAAACATGTAGCTAATAAAAATCTAGTCATATGGATGTTTTAGAATATATTTTTAAATAAACTTGTATTGAAGAAATCAAGGAGTGATACCAGCAAGATGGCAGACTAGGAAGCTCTAGGTACATGTTTTCCCATGAGTGAATTAAAAAAAACTAGAGACTGATTAAAATAACTTTATAGGAGCTGTTTAAGGTCAGTCACAGATCTACAGAAATCAAGCAAATTCCTAATCAAGAAAAAGCTATATTCAAAACTGGGAAATTTCATGGCATCTTTACTGATTCTTGCCTCACCCCTATTCATTGGTGCAGCACAACCAGGAGGAAGCAACCAATTCCCAGTTCCCTCCCTCCTGGGTTGGAAAGAGCAGTATGGAACTCCTTTGCAACTTTCTAACCTATCTGTGAGCTGCTAAGGGAATGGTTTTTATTTCACCTGACAGTGCTTAGATGAAGAATGGTGGCATAGCTTGGACCTCAAATGGGTAGAAGTTGTTGAAAGCAGTGATAAGGCCCCATGATGCATGAAAGCTACAGTGGGACAGAGAAGACACTGAAATGAGACTCTTTGGGAAATTGAAATATTTAAAAGCACATACACACATGACCCAGCTGAGACACATAACCAGAAATGACCAAAGTAGATTTTAATCTTTACTCTGAGCTGTTTGTTCCCAAGACTCAAGATATACCCTGCTAATTAATGAATGTTTTCCATACTGGTTTGCAAAGCCTTGAAGTGGCTATTTTATTAAATGGCCTTTTTTTTTTTTTTTTTTTTTTAAACAGAAAAATACAGGGCATTTAAAGAAAGAGAAAAACATAGTTCAGAGGAACAAAATAAAAAAATCTCCAGAAAGCATCCCTGAATAAACACAGGCATAGGACTGACTAGCGAAAGAGTTTAAAATAACTGTCCTAACTCTAAGAGCTAGATAGAAACTATGGACAAAGACCTAAAGGAAATCAGGAAAACAATATATAAACAAAATTAGAATATCAGCAAAGAGATAGAAATTATTAAAAAAAAAAAAGAGAGAGAGAACAAAGCAGAATCTTTGAACCTAAAGGATACAATAAATGAATTGTAAAAAAAAAAAAAAAAATCACTAGAAAGACTCGTCATACTCAAACAGGAGAACTGAGGATCAGCAAACTTGAAGACTGATCTAAGGAGCAAAAAAAAACTAAAGCAAACCAAAACCCCAAAGAACAACAAGAGCAACAACAACAAAAACCAAACCTAAACAAACGAACAAAGGAAAATGAACATAGCTTACGGACTTTATGGGACATATTAAATAGAATGATAAACACATTATAGGAATCCAAAAGAAGAAAGAGAAAAGGACAAAGCTATTTGAAAAAATAATGACTGAAATAATAATGTTCAAATTTGGGGAAAGACATGAGTATATAAATACAAGAAGGTTAACAACCTCCAGGTAGAATAAACCCAAAGAGACTCACAATGAGACTTATCAAGTTGTAGGAGAAAATGTAATGGAGAAAATGAGAGGCAAAATAGCAATGAGATACAAAAAACAAAATAGCAAAAGTAAGTCTTTCCCTATTGTTAATTGCTTTCAATGTAAATGGGTTCAACTCTCCAAAAGATATAGATTGGCAGAATAGATTTAAAAAACATCAACACACCATATGCCAACTGTATGCTGTGTAGAAGACATTCACTTTGAGTTTAAGGTGAATATTAGTTGCACAGTTTGAAAGTGAAAGTTATGAAAGACAAAGGATAGTATACAATGGTAATTCTTAATTTAATTCACCCAGAAGCTATAACACTTATAAATGTAGCAAAGAAGCTCTAAAATATTAAAGCAAATATTGACAGAATTGAAAGTGGAAATAGCTCTGCAATAGTAGTTAGACTATTACTAATAGTAATAGACTTTAGTACTCCATTTGCAATAATAGAACGTCCAGTCAGAAGATCAGTAAGGAAAGAAAAACTTGACAGCCCTGTAGATACCTTGGGCCTATCAAACACGTACAGAACTCTCCTTCCGACAACAGCATAATACATATGTTTCTCAAGCGCACATGGAACATTCTCTATGATACTATTTGTGTGGAATATCTTTATCCATCCTTTTACTTTTTTCCATGATAAGTCATATGTTAGGTTATGAAACATGTTAATAAATTTTAAAAGATTGAAATCTTAAGTATTTTTTCCCTGACACGGTAGAATGAAATTAGAAATCAACAGCAGAAGAAACTCTGGAAAATCCACAGATATGTTGAAACTAAATGGGGCACCTAGGTGGTTCAGTTGGTAAGGCGTCTGATTCTTGATATCAGCTGACATGATCTTGGTATTGTGAAAGAAAGCCCCAAGTTGGGCTCCACACTGGGCATGGAGCCTGCTTGGGATTCTCTCTCTCTCTCTCCCCTTCTTCTGCCAGCCCCACCCAGCCCCACTTGTGTGCTCTCTCTCTTAAAAAAAATATATATATATATATATATACACATATATATATAATATGTATAATATATATTTTATTAATATATATTTATATTATATAATTATACTTTATATTATATATTTTATATTAAATATATTTTATTATATATATATGTGTGGGGTGCCTGGGTGGTTCAGTCTACTAAGTGTCCAAATCTTGATTTCGGCTCAGATCATGATCTCAGCTTCGTGAGATAGAGCTCCACATTTAGCCCCATGAAGCTCTGTGCTCAGCAGAGTGCTGGAGGTTCTCCCTCTCTCCCTGCTCTTCCCCAACTCACACTCACTCACTCTCTACAATAAACAAATCTTTAAAAAAGTAAACAATACACTTTTAAACAACCAATGAGTTATAAAAGAAATCACAAGAGAAATTGGAAAATATCTTGGGAAAAATGAAAATGAAAACTCAATGTATTAAAATTTATGCAATGCAGTGAAAGGAGTGCAAAGAGTTTATAGTGGTAAAGACTTTAAAAAAGAATAAAGGTCTGAAATCAGCATTGTAGGCTTATACCTTAAGGAACTGGAAGAAAAACTAAATCCAGCTAGCAAAAGAAAGTTAATAAAGATTAGAACAGAGATAAGTGAAATAGACTAAAGAAACAATTGAAAATAGATCAACAAAACCAAGAGTTTTTTTCCAAAGTGATCAGCAAACCTGACAAACTTTTAGGCAGATTGACTAAGAAAAAAAAAAAGACTGAAATAACTAAAATCTGAAGGAAAAGGAGAACATTATTATTGATTTTACAGAAATAGAAAGGATTGTAAGACAGTATTATAAACAGTTGTACACCAGCAAATTGGATGACCTAGATGAAATGGATGAATTCCAAGAAACATACAACTTTCCAAGACTGAATCAGGAAGAAATAGAAAATTTGAGTAGAACTTACAACTAATGAAAAGATCAAATCAATCATCAAAAATGCCAACAAAAAAACCCCAGGTCCAGATGGCTTCATTGATGGATTCTACCAAGCATTTTAAAGAATTAATACCAATCCTTCTGAAGATCTTGCAAAAACTTGAAGAGAAAGGAATGCTTACTAATTTATTCTATGAGGCCAGCATCACCCTGATACCAAAGCTTTCATGGGAGAGGCACTATTATACCTATTGAGGAAGGTAGTGAAACACAACAAAATGAAGTAACTTGCTCAAGTTCACAGCCAACGATTTCAGGATCTGAATTCATGCACCCTGATTTGTAAAGCCCACACTGTTAACCAGACTTTCATCACTAACAACTGTAAAGGAAACTAATCCAAGGAAAGCCACAGAAAAATCTACACTTTTTTTTTTTTGTCTTAACAATATTTTAATTTTGTTCTTTTTCATCTAGGCCATTAAGATCTAATATCTTATTTCTCCCAGGGTACTGTGTTTTGGTACTCAATTTAAGTTAGTTGACAATAAAACTAAATGAACAGCATTTCTTTTTCCCTCCCTGCCCTTCAGTTGACTGACAGGAGGAACCAAGGAGAGAAAGGAAGATATAGACCTCCATACTGTGTAACAGTTTCTCAACACTTATTTTCATAGTAAAAAGACCATCAGTTAACATATCCCTTCTTAATGGACCTAGACACTGATGAGACATAGGTCCAAAGTAACATGTTGTAAGATTTTTTTTTGTAAAGATTAAAGAATATGTGTTCTAGCAGAAACACTCCTATTCAAACAATTAACCAAGCGCACACCCAAAAAACATTTCCTTAATTCCATTAAAAAAATTTTTTAAGGCTCTATTCCTTTGTGGAAACGGAAGAGATTGTAAGTCCCTCTGTATCTAGGCTGCAGGATGGATGTGAGAATGTAGTAACTTACACTGGCTGTGCTGTGCCACAGGATTCCCCCATTCCCCTCTGTGGGTGCAAGATTTTCAGGGTCCCAGGATACCCTCTAGTAAAGACCATCTCTGTGAGGAGCAATGGGTAAAGGAGGCATAGAGAGCACCAGATAAAACAACATAGAGTGACTTTACAAGGTCAAAACTAAATTACCCCAAAATTTTAAGTTTCAGGCATGAGGCAGTATGGCCTTGCCCCTGATTCCTGCCACTCCCTGCCCCCGCCCCGCCCCAGCCCATGACTGTAACAAATATTTAGAAATAGGTGACTTCATTCAGAACATCCAATAAAGCCTTCACTTGAGAGAAGCTCCCAGGCCTAGACCTACCGTTAACCAGTGTGGTGAATCTAGTTATTGTTTTTATTGGCACAATGTTCCCTGTCGAAATACCTGGGAGGCTAGTCAACTGAGTGATTCAGTAAAACAGAATTCTCTGAAATCAGAGCTGCAAATCTGCATTTCTATAGGCTTGCCAGTTGATTAACTGTTCCCCTCCCCCACTTTTAAATAGTTGAGGGTATATATAATTAACATACAAAAACTGTGCATACGTTTCTTTTTAAATTAAAATTTTAGTAACATTCCAGTTTTCTGTCCTAAAGCTACCTCCTGAACCCAAAGTTGTTTCATTTGATTTTTGTTGGCTTTTGTTTTTAATCTTTCTACAGAGCATATAGGATTGGGCAGTGCAGGGATGTGAAAGTATTTAGGCTGATATCTTTGGGAACTGTGGAGGAGATCATGTACTTGCGACAGGTGTACAAGCAGGTAAATATATTTCCCTTAATTAAGAAGTAAATATTTTTCTATTTCAAAAATTTCAGAAATTTGTGTAAAATATGTTTTTCACTTTATTCTAACATAATATGGAATTTAATAAGATTATGAAAAATACTGTAGAATAGATTCTGTAAAACATTCTTATGTTCATTGAACTTCAGAGCTGAAATTTTCTTTGAGTAGTACTTCTTAAACTTTAATGTGTACATGAATTACCTGGGGATCTTTAAACTACAGATTCTGATTTATTCTGAGTGGAGCCCAAGATTCTACATTTTTAATAAGCTCCCAGGAGTGCCAACACTACTGCAGACCACAATTTGAGTAGCAAGGTCACAGCTCCCCAGTCTGTGGGCCAAAACATACTGGTATGCCACGGATGGGATACAGGTGCACTGACATTGATCTCACAGCTCTCTGGGCACCAAGATTACCTAACCAACTCCAGCCTTAGAAACCTTCTTCCCAGGTAGGTGTTCATGTTACCATTTTCTATATGTACCATTACATGAAGACAACTAGGAGGAAAATGCCTTAGAGATATCTAATGTAACCATTTCATGTTGTACATAATGAAAGTGGGACCCAGGGACACCCCAGTAAATGGAATTCTAAGAATAGAACTCAAGTGTACTGACTACTGTGCTGATGCTTTTACTGTTCATCTGAAATTGTATTAACTCTTTAATATCCTTAGGGTATCAATTACCTCACCATTTAGGTCTCTAAATAAAATTTATTTAGTTTATAATTGCTCACTTGAGAAGATCTGGAATAAGGTTCAATTTAATTATAAATGTTAAATTTGAATTACTCCCTATATATTCTGTTGGCATCTATTTAAGAACAAACATCTGCCACATGTGGTGGTAGTTAACCTAAGAATGATCCAATCTTAAATTTATCCTGTTTTCTTAATTCCAAGAATAGAATTGTACACAGCAGTTTTTGTTTTTTCTTAAAGCACTTAGCTCTGTAAGAAACCTTTCATCTTTTTGTTTTTTGGTATAGCACAACTGCTTGAACATTATTTTGTTCAGATATATTTAACCAGTCTTGGAAAAGAATAGAACATTATTCTTTTTATCTTAGGAGCAGTTCCTTAGAATACTTGTCACAATCATGTGTAACTTTTCTGTCCCATTACTATATATTTGTAGCAATTTTATATACATTATATATATGTATGTATACATATATTGCATAATACTATTACTTCAGAAGATGAGGATTATGTCAGTTTTTAGAAGTTGCTTGTTAAAATATTTCTTAAGCATGAGCCCTTTAGGAAAGATTCAGCCATAAAATTAATAGGCAAAAATCAAGATAATATGGCAATTGTGTGAGGAAAAGGCAATAGATATGGTTTAAAGGTTGACTGGAGTTTGAACTAAGAGTACATATGGCATACACACTAACTAGCTTCCTGAGTATTCCTCAAATCCCTTGGGGGAAAAATCCAAAAATGATTTTTTAAAAATGTTTAGTATTTGAGAGAGAGAGAGCAAGTGCAAAGGAGCAGGGGGAAGGCCAGAGAGAGAGGGAGAGAGGGGAATCTCAGGCAGACTCCGCTCTGAGTATGGATCCCCACACAGGGCTGGATCCCACGACCCTGAGATCTTGACCTGAGCTGAAACCAAGAGTCAGACATTCAATGTACTGAGTCACCCAGGCACCCCAAAAAATGATGTTTTAAAAAAACATAAAAAATTTGTAAAGTAAGAAGAGTTCTTTCTGTGGCCCAGAAGTTATAATGAACCCTAAAAGACAAAAGACATTTGGGATCAGATTGAAGGAAGAAACCAAGCTAAACTCAGAAAGAGACTACTGAAAAAGGTAGGTGCAGCTTCTGGATATTCCAAGTTAGAGTCAACAGATACTAAAAAGAAAAAAAAAAAATAATAAGAGAGTTGTAGGGTGACTGTAATGCCCCCTCTTTGGTGTATCATTGATGATCTAACAAAATGGGTTAGCCTCATATAATCTTACCCCATTTGTAGCAAGTTAGGTGTCTGTTCTCAAGTAGGAACAATAAATAGAAATACTGGAAGCAAAGAAGCAAGACAGAGCTCCGAATTTTGCTGAAATTGAGAAGAAAGTCCCTCCTGTTGCCTAGAAGATTAAATACTTGCACTTCCTAAATGATCACTGCAATAGGCTGAGATAAGAACGTAAGGTATTTGAAGACAGATGAGTACCCAACAAAAAAATAATTGTTGAACAGTTTAGGAAAAGAAACACTATGAAAATGGCCCTGAAAGATATCAAACTCTAATCCCTGGAACCTATAAATGTTACTTTATGTTGAAAAAAAGGGTCTTTGCAGATGTGATTTAAGAATTTTGCAATGGAGCAGGTAGCCTGGATTAGCCAGTTGGGCTCTAAATCACAAGTGTCCTTATAAGAAAAAAGCAAAGGGAAATCTGACACAGAAGAGAAAACAATGTTATCACAGAGGCAAAAATTGGAGTGATGTGGTCACAAGCTAAGGGATGCTGGCAGTCACCAGGAACTAGAAGAGGCAAGGAATGGATTCTGTACAGCATCTACAGAGAGCATGGCCCTGCCAAAACCTTGATTTCAGCCCAGTGATACTGATTTCAGACTTCTGGACTCCAGAACTGTAGGAGTAAATTTCTTTTGTTTTAAGACACCAAGTTTGTAATTTGTTACAAGAGCCAGAGGAACTATTCTAGGCACTCAAAAAGGAAAAGAGGAAGAAGAAGAAGAATTAACATCAGAGAAAATAAAAATTAATAGAAAAGAGTAAAAAAGATTTTAAAAATATATAAGTAATATTTTTCAAAAGGTAAGAGGAACCCCTGTGTGGTTCAGTCATTAAGTTTCTGACTTGATTTTGGCTCAGGTCATGATCTCATTGGTTGTGGGATTGATCAAACCCCACTTCCGGATATGCACTCAGTGAGGAGTCGGCTTGGTGATTCTCTCCTTCTGCCCTCCTAGGTTGTAGCTTCCTAGAGATAAGAACAGATTACCAGAAAAGGAATCCATTAGCATCCAGAAAATGAAGAACTCCGGAAACAGCCTGAGTAGCAGAGAGCAAAGTTTTCCTCTAAAAGAGCCAACAGTTGTTCTAGATTACAGAGCAAAAAGACAAAGATAGAATTCATGTAAGAAAAGCTAGGGGAAATGAATGCTAGATCTAAAAGTTCTGATACTAGTCTTATAGTCAAAGAGGGGAATAGAAGGAAGGGAAGGAAAGAAACTCAAAGAAGCACATAAAAAATAGAAAACAAGAATCCAAGAATTAATGGGCCCACTGAGTGCTAAATGAAAATAGATCTACACTTACACTATCTTTCTATTATTATAAAACATAAAGGATAGAGTGAAAAATCCTTTAAATTTCCAGAGATAAACCTTCTGGAGAGAAAAAAAAATTACCTATAATAGTACTAGAATTAGATAAACATCTAACTTCGTATTAGTGATTCTGGATACTTAGGAGCTATCATTTCAAATGAGAGAAAATGATGCCTTATGTGGTCAAAGAAAGTAAAGTTTTAATTCAGGCCTTTCTTGTAAAACAAGATCCTAACCTAGACAGTGAATTCTGTCAAACAATTAACATTCTTTTTGGAAAGCAAAAGACGAGGGAACACATAACTTGTTTTAGAAAGATAGAAAAACGATGCCAAAACGTGACAAATATATTACAAGAACAGAAAATTATAGACCAATATCTCTTATGAACATGAATGTAAAAATCTTTAATAAAGTCTTTGTTAGAAGTTGAATTGTGTGCTCCCCTCCAAAGAAAAGGTATGTTAAAGCCCTAGCCCTATGTGTTACCATGAAGGGGATCTTATTTGGAAGTAGGGTCTTTGCAGATGTAATCAAGTTAAAATAAGGTCATACTGGATTTGAGTGGGCCCTACTGCCATGACTGATATCCTTATAAGAAGGAAATTTGGATACAAACTGATGCTAGGAAGAATGCCATGTGATGAAGGAGGCAGAGATTGGAGTGATGTGGTTTCAAACCAAAATATCAAGAATTGGCAGGAACCTCTAGACATTAGGAAGGGTCTTCACTTGGAAACTTCAGAGGGAGCATGGTCCTGCCAACATCTTGATTTCAGACTTTAGCCTCCAGAACTGTGAGAGAATCAATTTTTGTTGTTTTAAGCCACCCAGTTTGAGGCATTTTGTTAAAGCAGTCTTAGGGAACTAATACAGCCTCAAAGGCAAATATTATAAATTTAACTAGGGGGATCCCTGGGTGGCTCAGCGGTTTGGCGCCTGCCTTTGGCCCAGGGCGCGATCCTGGAGTCCCGGGATCGAGTCCCGCGTCAGGTTCCCGGCATGGAGCCTGCTTCTCCATCTTCCTATATCTCTGCCTCTCTCTCTCTCTATGTCTGTCATAAATAAATAAATAAATCTTTAAAAATAAATAAATAAATAAATTTAACTAGCATTTTTATGTGAAATTTCTGCATGACAAAGGACCTACAAGCCAAATTTAAAAAGTATCTGGGAGGAAAATTTCCATATATATAATAAGCAAAGGATTAGCATCTATAGTACATAAAGAACTTTCACAAGCCAATAAAAAGACTATGATTAGACATTTTATTGAAGAAAAAATATAAATGGTTAACACATATATGAAAGGATGCCTAACTACAGTTTTAGTCTAGGAATATAAGACAATACTGTGGTATGCATACCCCCCTTTTGGTGTGTGGGGTTTTGGGGGGGGGGTTTAGGGAGGTAGGGATATTGGTGCTATTCATTGTTGGTGGGGGTATTTGTAAAGAGGTACTCATGCTATTTTTGAGAATATAACTTGGTCCATTTATTTTATAGGCTAAGTTAATAACGTTTTAAAACACATAGCACCGGGGATCCCTGGGTGGCTCAGTGGTTTAGCGCCTGTCTTTGGCCCAGGGCGCGATCCTGGAGTCCCGGGATCCAGTCCCACGTTGGGCTCCCCTCATGGAGCTGCTTCTCCCTCCTCCTGTGTCTTTGCCTCTCTCTCTCTCTCTCTCTCTCTCTCTCTCTGTCTCTATGTCTATCATAAATAAATAAATCTTAAAAAAAAAACCACATAGTACTTTTTTCCTATCTGACAGAAATACTCTCATATACATACAGTGAAGGATGATAAGGATTTATATTCAGCATTGTTAGTATTTGTTTTAAAAAATGAAAAAAAAAAAACAGCCTAAATGTCCAGTAGTAGAAAGATGATAAGATAAATTCTGATGCACAGAACAGAAAAAAAAATTATAGAGTAGATGTACTGTTCTAGCAAGACCTCTAAGACATTCTTTTTTTAATTTAAATTCAATTTGCCAACATATCGTGTAACACCCAGTGCTCATCCCATCAAGTGACCTCTAAGACATTTTAAGTGGGACCAAAACAACCAACTTGCAGAACAAGTACATCAATTATATTGATGCATAAAGTTATTTATATGTGTATATATAAATAGCTTTAACTACAGTGAAAAAAGATCTGGAAGGATATGCCTAAATATCACAATGTTACCAAGACTGATAAAAGATGATTGGTATTATTCAAGATGGGCTTTCTTTCACTTTGATATTTTTGTTTGCATTTGTTGTAATATTGCATTCAGATATTTTATACTTAAAAAAAATAAAAACATCACTTACATAGAAACTATACTCCTTCATGTTTAGAGCATTTCATATATTCTAAAGTTTGGCATTCGGAAATTCACCTTTCATCATTGTATTTCATATAATTTAGAAATACATTTTTATTTGCAGAAGAATTGCAAATTGCAAGAATAGCTCAAAGAACACCCAATTAACTTCACCCAAATTCCCAAGTTGTTAACATTTTATCACATTTGCTTTTCTCTTTCAGCCATGATCTTTATTTTTCTGAACCATTTGAGAGAAGGTTGCAGATTTATCACTGCTCAGTTTTCTAGTGTGTATCTCCCTCAAGGGGAAGGACACTCTCCTATTAATATATACATATAAAAATAATTTTATGCATATAAGCACTCAGTTTTGTGTGTCATTCTGCACTTGCTTTCCACCCCTACTTTCCTCTCCAAAATGCAGTTATCCAAATCAAGGAACTAACACTGCAGTGATACAACATTAATTTGTAATCCACAAAACTCAATCAGATTTCACCAATTTTCCTTGCAATTTCACCTCTTCTTTTTCTTTTCTGGTTCAGGATCCAGTCCAGGATAATGATTATAGAGTATTTCTTTTCATGTCTCTTTAGTTTTCTTTAACCTGGAGTGGTTACCCAAGCTTTACTTGTCTTTCATGACCTTCAAGTGTTAAAAGAGTAAGGTCTTTCCTTGTGTTAGCTTTCCTTAAAGTAGGTCCATTTGATGTTTCAGTTACTTAGGTTGTAATTTAACTTTGGTGAAATACTGATGATTTTTGTAGCTCCTATTTTAATGAGTCTTGAAAGGAGAAAAGTGTATTCAAATGTATGCTTTTATCATTAAACATTTTACATTAAGTGAATATTGCATACTGATGGGATCTTGATTCAGTTGGTAGAAAACAGATAAAATAGGAAATGTAAAATCTCAAGATCTCTTCTTCAATAAAACTGGCCCAATTACTATTATTTCACCATAATGGCAACATCTGCCAGGGAAATTAAAATAAATTTTCTTCCCTAAGGAGATTCTGCCTCTCCAGCTAAAGCTGTGTATATACAGAGAATGCCAGGAAATTCTGACATATTGTTGGAGCAAACACTTCAAAAATATCTTGTGTTTTTTCTGTTTTAGCAACTTCACTGTGTGGTGGTTGGAAGTGAAAATGCCAAGCGATATTTTGAAGCAGTTCAAGGATCAAAAGAGCATCGAGGAGAGCTGTTTGGGGTCTATAATCTCTTCAAACTAAGGTCTCAAGGGTCTTGTCTTACGAGGGACATCCTAGAGGTGTGAAATTGTTCCCTGATCTTTTCAGTAATGTTTTAAATATAGTTTTCTTCCTCAGGAAACTTGAAATATAATTGCTAGTACCTTTTCAGAGAAATTTGTGGTTTTCCTGATAAAAAATGCCTGTGTTTAGGATTTCTACTTTTAGAAAAATAAATTAATTATTGTACCTCTAAGCTAAGATTTCCCTATGCATAATTGTAAATAATGTATATATACAAATACAGATACATATATTAGATAGTATGACCTCCAAGACCATTTTCAGACTGGAAAGAAAAGTATATTATTTTGAAAACAGCTGCTAAAGTCAGGAACTAAAAAAAAAAAAAAAGGAGAGACTTTCCTAAATAAACAAAAATATAAAATGTGTTTTGATTAAGAATTACCAAATACTCCCTGAGATACACTCTCATGTCTCATGGAGATTTTTGTTTTCTGTTCCCAATAAAAATTCCACACCAATATTTCAGACTCTCCCAGTTATGTTCATCCTCAGCATACAGATGTTTCTTATTCTTCAAACAGAAATTTATATCTTTTTTTTTTAAAACCTAGCTTAAGTTCTTTGATATATCAGGATACTAAGGGTATTAGCCTATTTTCTAGTCGATATTGATGTATCATAAAATCCTGAAATATCCTCTTTCTCAATCCCCTCATCATGTAGACAAGGAAAATGAGTCTCAGAAAACTCAAAGACATTTTCCTTAACTTCCAGGACTTTGTAGTAAAGCCTTCACATACTTTATTGATTTCATCAGTTTTATAAAAACAGGTCAAGAACAATTGGTCCCTGTGCTTAAAGAACTTAGACCATCTTGACAAGAGGTAAAAGAGAATACTTACATAATGAACATGTAATATCAGTAAGCATGGTAAGATGGCTAAGGAGGAGGCACGTATGTGTGTATCCTGTGAATATTGCAACTGTTACGCAGTACCTCATGTACTGCTGAATTTAATTTTATGGTAACTATTTGATTTCAATTGAGTGTCCCATTTGAAGTCCCCCCTGTCCTGGGGTGCCTGTCTGAGTCAGTCAGAAAAACATGCAACTCTTGATCTCAGAGTCGTGAGTTCAAGCCCCATGTTGGATGTAGAAATGACTTAAAAATAAATTTTAAAAATAAGTTCCTCTACCTTTTTCTTCTTTTGAATATGCCCTTTCATGGACTCATTCTTTCCCATTCCTCTTTTATAAAGTAGCCTTGTTAGTATTTCGGGGCCCCCCTCAGATATACTTCCTTCTCAGAGCAGTACCCAACATACCATCTCCTATTTGTGTTTCTCATTTGAAATTATTGCCTATGAAGTTTGTTAGTATTATATTACTTATCCTCTTTTTTGTCATTTATCAAATATTCAAGTTCTATATTTTATCAGAATAGCAACCTATCCCTTAAGGAAATGTTAGGGTAAGACATTCAGTATGACAACTTATTAAATGGAAAGTTCTCTTGTTTTCTGGTTGTCCTAAGTATATCTTATTTTTCCTCCAGGATTGTTTATTAATGACAGGACTCTCCGTGTCTTATATTTTGTTTGTGGTAACATGTGCTTAACTTCTTACCAGTAGGCACATCATCAGCACCGCAGTATTAAATTTTGAATTAAAACTGCTCTTCTGGGGACACCTATTTGGCTCAGTAGTTGAACATCTGCCTTTGGTTCAGGTCGTGATCCCAGGGTCCTGGGATCAAGTCCTGCATCAGGCTCCCTGCAGGGAGCCTGCTTCTCCCTCTGCCTATGTCTCTGCCTCTCTCTTGTGTCTCTCATGAATAAATAACTGAAATCTTTAAAAATAAATAAATAAAAATAAAATTGCTCTTGTGTTATCAGCCAGAATTTAAAATTATTCAGTCCAAATGTTTACGGGTTAAAATAAATGTCTCTCCCGATAGATAGATAGATAGATAGATAGATAGATAGATAGATAGATAGATAATTAATTCAGGCATAGTTAGATTCATGTTGCTTTTGGCCAATGTTTTAAAATATTATTATTCCAAGCCCTATATAATGGAAGCATATATCTCAGAATAAAAGAATTATTTTGGGATCCCTGGGTGGCGCAGCGGTTTAGCGCCTGCCTTTGGCCCAGGGCACGATCCTGGAGACCCGGGATCGAATCCCACATCAGGCTCCCGGTGCATGGAGCCTGCTTCTCCCTCTGCCTGTGTCTCTGCCTCTCTCTCTTCTCTCTCTCTCTCTGTGACTATCATAAAAAAAATAAAATTAAAAACTTAATTAAAAAAAAAAAAGAATTATTTCACTTCCTGAGATATTTTTAATTTTTAAAGATTATAGAAAATTCCTTTTAAAATGTTTTAAGATGTAGAAATGTTTATTTATAAAACACTTTTAATCTGATGATTTCCAGGCAATTTAGTTCTGCTTTGCACTGACTTGTTCTCTATATCAAGTTTCCCTTTAGAGATAGATATTGAGAACTAATTTCACAAATATTTAGTGAGTATATGCTAAATGTCAGGTATTATACATCCTAAAGCTAGGCATACAGAAATGAATAAATACACAAAAAGTCCTACCTATAAAAAACTTACATTCTATTCTGAGGAAACAAACAATTTACAGAAAAAATGATGCGTGTAGTATGTTATGACAGTAGGCTCTAAGCACAAAAATATAGCAGGTAGAAGATGAATGACTTCTGGAGAACTAATGCCCAGCATCATGATTATAGTCAAATGATACTATTTTATAAACCAAATTGTTAATGGAATAGATTTTAAATGTTCTCACCACAAAAAAGTAATGATCATTCTGTGGCATGATAGAGGTGTTAGCTAAAGCTATAGTGGTAATCATATTGCAATATATAAATATCAAAACATGTTGTACACCTTAAATGTACATAGTGTTATATGTAAATTATATCCTAATTTTAAAAAAATAGAGCAGGGGAGGGAAATAGGAAAACTGTCAAGGAAAAAGCATTGCAGTTTTAGATAGAGTAGCCAAGAAAGTGCTCACTTGAGGTTTCAATTGATTCCTTGAGAAGATGAAGGAGGAAGATGTGTTTTACAGAAGAACAAATACAGAGGTTCCACAGGAGGAGCATGCCCAGCAGAATTTCAAGATGGCAGGAAAGCCAGAGTGACTGGCGTGGAGTGAGGAGGAGAGCAAGCGATGGGGCCAGAGAGATGACAGGAAGCCAGATCATGTGGGAACCCTGACTTAGACAAAAAGCGATTAGTGGCTTCTGAATAGAAGAAAAACAGAATCTGACTGCCCAATCTAGACTAAATATTAAGAATTAAGCTACAGGGATCCCTGGGTGGCGCAGCGGTTTGGCGCCTGCCTTTGGCCCAGGGCACGATCCTGGAGACCCGGGATCGAATCCCACATCAGGCTCCCGGCGCATGGAGCCTGCTTCTCCCTCTGCCTGTGTCTCTGCCTCTCTCTCCTCTCTCTCTCTCTCTCTGTGACTATCATAAAAAAATAAAAATTTAAAAAAAAAAAAAAAAAAAAAAAAAAAGAATTAAGCTACAGAAGTGCAAAAGCAGAAGCAACACACCAGGTAGGAGGATACTACAATAATTCAGCCAACAGATGATGAGGGTTTGGATCCGAGCAAGAGTGGTGGATGGTGTGAGAAGTGGCTGCATTCTGTATATATTACCTAGGTGGTGCTGACAGTTTTTGCTAATGAATTAGATATAAGGTCTGAGAAACAAGATTTTTGGCCTGAGAAACAGAAGACTGGAGTTGCCGTTACCTATCACAAAGGGCTTCCCACAGGATTGAGATTTCTGGTGCTGCCAGTTCCATTTGTTGTAGCCACTTGGCTTCTGTTGAAGGGATAAAGACAGTACAGGGAGGGGACACCCCCCCCCCCCACACACACACACACACACACTTCCCTTGCAGAAATAGCCTCTTGGCATTGGGAGAAAAGATCTCAAAGAACTGTTTATTATTCTCTACAGTTCTGGAGGGGAGATTCTTGTTACCTTGGATACCAGGTGGCTGGAACCATGCCATGGGTATATATGTCTAAGTTGGGCATTTGTAACTCTAGTGACGATAGTAGTATTTCCCCTTGTTTAGTCAACAAATAAAGCCTTAAAAAGAGAAATAAGTTTATTTCCTTTTGAAGGAGAATTTAATATTCTAGAATCTAGGCCATTAAATACCTTTGCTGAATGGTATACCAAAATCTTTAAAAGCATACTTTCCCAATATATATAAGAAGGCTGTTACAGATGAAGATTTTTTTTTTAGTTTCATATTAGATAGGCCTTTTCATTTGATGTTTATTACACCAAAGGAATCAATAAACATTTTAATGAATATGAACAATAAATACACTAGCAATATAGGCTACAATATCAAGTTCCCAATATTCAATATTATCTGTAGTGTTTGAGATGCTAATAATATCTTCTTACTACAACTGTTATGTAGACTATTATGCAGTTACTATGGATATCGTTACTGGGTAAATATATATTTTTTTATTCTCATTCCCCTACTAGAATAATTAGTGGAGTTGGCTATCAGGTATTATTTTCTATCTGAAAAAGAAACTTTAATTCAAGAAATTAGAGTACTTTATGAGTCTAGCACACTTCCACTATATCTCTCTACTACCTAAGAATTATGAGCATTTTAAAATGTGTAAACTGGGGCAGCCCGGGTGGCTCAGTGGTTTAGCGCCGCCTTCAGCCCGGGGCATGATCCTGGAGACCCGGGATCCAGTCCCATGTCAGGCTCCCTGCATGGAGCCTGCTTCTCCCTCTGCCTGTGTCTCTGCCTCTCTCTCTCTCTCTCTCTCTCTGTGTCTCTCATGAATAAATAAATCTTAAAAAAAAAAAAAAAAAAGGTGTAAACTGTATATGAGTTTGTATTAACAAAATTGAAAAATAACATTAAGGAAGCTAAAGCAGTGCTTGCTTTGGCAGCACATATACTAAAATTGGAATGACACAGAGAAGATTAGCATGGCCCCTGTGTAAGGATGCCACACAAAATCATGAAGCATTCCATATTTTAAAAAAAGAGGTAAAGCATCCTGATCTCAGTCTGCCTTTCTTAACTCCAAGTTTTCATATGCTATTGCTATTGTTTGTCTGGTTGTTTTTACCCCATATTTTACAGTTATTTGCATTCTTAATAGAGAGAAGGCAAAGTGGAGGCAGGAATCATGACAGCTACAACATGGTTGAAAGAGGAACCTCCAGTACACAAACAAGAGATGGTATGCAATTTTTGAATCTGTAAACTAGGACTCCTAGAAAACATTTATTGGGACAATTTTAAGTTATTTTTCCTTTTTTTTTTTTTTTTCATTTTTTCAATGTATAAAGAAAAAGGTCTTAAAAAAAGTCAAGGACACAAAATCAGAGGCCTGTCAGTTAAATTAACCATTTAGGCTAACTTAACATTTCATATAATAAGAACAAAGTCAAGAACAATTCACCAGTCATTTACATCCAAACTGGAATTTTAACTATACCAAACTATAAATTCAAAAATAAATACACTGAATAGGTTAACAATCCAACCTAACTAAATAGGTTTTCACTAAACAAAATACTAAATGGAAAAATAATAAAATATGTTTAAGATTATGAAATCCAAACATCAAAATTATTCTCTGACTCAAATATTTTATTTGAGTCCTTGATCTTGTGATCTTTTTGGTAGTTTGTCATCTCACATTCTACAAAATCTATATTGTCATCATAAGGCCTCTTTAAAAGTAAAGAATGTACATAGAGAAAGTTTTTTGTTATTATTCTTGCTGATTTTTTCCTGCCTTTAGGGATTTAACTATACATTTATACCAGCTTAATGATTTGGAATATGGGATAAGTATTTATCTAACTTTATAGAAATACATGAGTAGTAATGTTGGCAGAAGTATTACTGGATTAAAAAAGTATTACTTGATAATACTTTCCCAAAATCTTTTACTAATAAATAATAAAGTCTCAGTTTCAAGAAACTGAAGGATATATTTAGCTCTGATTGATGTAAAAATAATAAATTCTGGATTTCAATTTGTAGCAAATTTTACTTCAGAATATCCAAAATATTTTATTTCTGATGGTCAAGATCCTGTCAGATCTTAATATTTTTAATCTGTTAGAACAATTTCCCACTTGTGAATTCCTTACTTTGTTAATGCCTACACATTTGTTTTTTTCTTAAAGTGTGATTGGAAATGTGTGCTGGACTATATAGTAAGCAAGTTGTGTACTTTTCACTTTTGAGACCAGAATCAGTCCCTACATCTTAGAAGGTGACTGCTCTGCTCTGTGTTTTCCATATAGATAATTCGATTACCTCGTATTCTGTATAAACTTTTATTTATTTTGGAAAGTTATTCAACTTGAAAAAAGACTGTACTAGACTGTAATATTCTGTACATTTGTTTATAAAAAATTGTACTTTTAGAAAATATCAAGTGATATATTAGTTATGTGCCCAAATTTAATTCCCTTCCAATGTGATAGATTTGATACTATCTTGACATTTTCTAATGTTTCTGTGACTGTTTCTTATATAGTCTAGAGAGCCTGACTGTCAAGAACACAGAGGTCTAGAACAACCTGCAGAGTTGCCAACAAAAGAAACATGTGATCTCTGCAGTGATTTTAGTGATGATGAATCATTGGGAAACTCAAGAATAAAGACTGCTAAAAACAAAGCATCTGACTCAAGTAAAGCTTCAGGTTCTCCTGGACAGCTTACCTTACTCCATTGTGGTTTCTCTAAATTGTTTGAAACAAAATGTAAAGCATTTGAGAACAGTGATGGAAATATTGCCTCTGATGATGAAAGTTCTGATGAACAGCCCATGTGTCTTTCAGTAGAAGCCAAAGATGTTGGTTATCAGAAAAGTCATGACTCTCTTGGTACTTCACAACATCAGAAATTAACTAACATCCTAAATCCAAATGAAAAATGTACTTTTGATAAAAGTGAGAAAATTTTTGAACAAAATATTTCTTCTGAGTCTGATGATGAGAAAAAATTTAAAAATACAGCTGACCACCATTGCATTTTACACAGTGCCACAGAAGTAGAAGATAATGATGTCATCTTTCCCACACAATATACAACTCAGAGATGCCCTAAGAATGGTATAAAGTTTAAGCCACTCGTGGATGGATCTCAAGATTCTGAAACAGAAAATCCTATAAAAATAAGAAATAATGGTGATGATAGAAAGACTGATGTCAAAGGAAAGAGATCAATTTCAAAACAATTAAATCCTGAGAATGTGACCCTGAAATCTATTATGAAAAGAAAAGGAAGTAGTGATATTAGTGATGAGTCTGATGACATTGAAATTTCCTCTGAGTCAGGAGTAAGGAAGCGAAAAGCTACAAGTTCTTTGAGGTTTAAGAGAAAAAAGGAAAATAAAAAAGAACTTCGCACTTTTCCTAAAACAATGACGAAAACATATCAACTTTATGCAGCAGATGGAGATTGTAACTCTCAGGCTGTTGATGATTTTTCATCCTCAGATGACGATTTAACTGTTCACCACATCAGTTTCTCTAAACAGAGCCATACACCAAAAACTATAAAAGATAGAATCAGTTTCTCTTCAAAATTGTCTAACCACAAGAAAAATAGCATGCTTGTGCCAAGAAAATCAATGAAATTTTCAAATGAGAGAGCTGTCAATCAAGAGGGAATGAATGAATCAATGGATAAATTTTTAGGTAACTATAGATACATTTTGAAAACTTTATGTTACATATTTGTTTTTCGCAAATAGTTCTGTAAGAGATTCTTGAATTAGCTTGTAAAATAGTTCTGTAATCAAGCTGCTACATTGAGGCACAAATGAGGAAGTGGGTGGATGTCAGGGTAAAGGAAGACCACCTAGATCAACATAGAGAACTTTGTCATCCACCCCAGGACCTCTCCATGTGCCCCATCTGAATCACAGCCCCCACCAGACTTCATTTAGTCTTGACCTGTAGGTAACTAAAAATTAGTGCTCCTCCTCAGTCCTTTTTCAATGTCTTTCCAGTCAGTTTGGTTGTCAAAGCTTATTTTCTAGTAGATCCCTCAGGCAGCACTCATGAGAATAATATTCCCTGAGATTCCTACTGGTAACAGTTTGTGCCCTTTATACTTAAAAGTCATTTTTGCCAGATAAAAAATCGTTGACTCACACTTTCTTAAGTATTGTAAATACTTTTGGCATGAAGTGTTGTATCACATGTTCTTTTTGTTCCCCCTTGATGCCCAAAAGAATTTCCTTTCTTTTCATTATTGTCCAGTAAATTTATTAGATTGTGTTTGAATGTTTGTCATAGTTCGAGTTGCTCTAACAAACTACTACAGACTGGGTGGCTTAAACATTTGTTTCTCCTACTTCTGGAGAGTAGAAATCCAAGATCAGGATGCCAACATGGTTAGGTTCTTGGTTAAGGCCCTCATCCTGGCCTACAGAAGGCTGCCATCTTGCTGTGTCCTCACATGGTAGAGACAGAAATCATCTCTCTTGTGTCTCTTTTTTTAAGGGCACTAGTCCCATTCATTAGTGCTCCACCCTCATGACTTACTTACCTCCCAAAGGCCCAACCCCCAAGTACCATCACTCTAGGGATTGGGGCTTCAACATACGAATTTTGGAGGGGCACAAACATTTAGTCCATTGCAGTATTGGTTATTCTGGGTCAATATTGCCGTAATATATTTTCAACTCAGTTTTTATTTCAGGAAAGCTTTCTTGTACTAGTATTTTTTTTTTTTTAAGATTTTATTTATTCATGAGAGACCCAGAGAGAGAGGCAGAAACACAGGCAGAGGAGAAGCAGGCCCCATGCAGGGAGCCCGATGCAGGACTCAATCCCAGGACCCTGGGATCACGCCTTGGGCCAAAAGTTAGGTGCTCAACCACTGAGCCACCGAGACATACCTTGTACTAGTATTTTTAAGTTACTTTTTCTGTTCCTTTGCCTTGGCTTTCTTCGTTAGAGACTCCTGTTATTCAAGTATTCAATTTCCTTTGCCTGTCTTCAGTATTTGTCATGTCTCAAATCCATTTTTGTCTTTTTCATTTCTTTTCGCTTTTTAAAAATATCCTTCCATTTTTCTTTAAGCATTAGTTATTGTGTTAACTCCCTCTTTATGTTCCTTCTAGTTTAGTCTTCATTTCTGATATATTTTTTAATTTCTAAATCTTTCCTGAGTCCTGTCACCCATTCTGAGGTTTTCTTATTATGTTATACTTTGTTTTGAAATCAGTTACAATTTTAAACTGCTTTGTGAGCATGTGTTTATGGCATATTTTCATTCTGCTGTTTATTATTTTTTCTCTTATGGTAATTTTTATGAGATTTGACCCTCTTGGCTCATTTTTATGGAAATAATTTTCTCTGAATTTTTTAAGCAAGAAAGAGTTTAGGAATTTTTTTCTAATTTCGCAAAGATCCATATCTTTTTTTTGTAGGGTGCTCAGAACTGTGGTGGCATTTACTGCCTCTGTCATACCCACTGCTTTGCTCTAGACCTTCTCTTTCCCTCATTCCTAATCTTCCTATCCTGTTCATTTTGACTCCTTCCCCACAGTTTTCCTTTATTGTGTGGCCCTAACATGGGAGCCTTGGTGGGTCAGTTGGGGAAGTTCTAAGAGCTAGTTTGCTTCAGTTTCTCAGGCTTTCTTATCATAAGCACCCTGCACCCACTCAGCACTGGAGAATGGAAAACCTTCCCAGGTTCATCTACTTATCTCCAAGTGGCCCACTGTGCTGTCCAGGGCACACCTGTTGGCTATCCTACGCTCTCCTGTTCTCAGATCCACTAGATGCCACCCTGTTGCTTCCTACACCACACTGTGATGTTGTGCACAGTGTAGCTATTGGTGGATTGTCCCCATCTATTTTTATTTTAGGGTTCATGGGGGGGTGTCTTGTTATCTTCATTTGTTGTATGGTTTTCCGTGGCTTTTTGTTTTGCTCACTAATTGCTGGCTGTTTTATGTAAGGATTCGGAGATTGAAAAATTGCTTCCCCTGCCACCACCATCTGCTGAGAATCTGTTTAGTGATTTTAAAAGTTATCATTGCTTTGAAAGTATCTGACTCATTCCCAAAAAAAACTATGTGAAAGAAGCTGATATATAAGCAAGGATAGTTTGTTACAGAAATTCAATCATTGTGTTTGACTTACATATCAAACTTTCTTTTGTGGTTATTCAAAAGTTCATTATGATATATATTTTGATAACCCTTGTACCTAAGCACTGGACTATCCTTTGGTTTGTCTGCTCTAATTAGATTTAGGTATGAGGAATTGTTGCATAAACTGTACTTTAAAAGATCAACTGAGTTTTGTTTTTGTTTTTTACTGTGTAAAAGATGTTAGTAGTGTGGGACTAATGCTATTTTGAATAATGCATAAAACATGTATCAAAATTAAGAAAAATCCAAGTAAGTTTTCTAACAGAAGAATCTTTGAATATACACACTACCTGATATTAAGAGATTTAAGGAGGATGTTATCATAGTTTTTCTTTTTGTTATCTTATTTAACAACATCTTGTTTTTCTTACGATTGTCAGTTTTCATTGAAAGAGGTTCAGGACTGAAATAGCACGTGTTGAAGGTCATAATTAAGGTTCATTGCCAGAGATGTTTGAGGGAGCCTTCACAGACCTCAGTTCTAGCCTTCTCTTTTATGACCACAATTTAAAAGTAAATTATAGGTACCTAGGAGCAAAGCAATAAAAAAAAAAAAAAAAAAAAAAAAAGGAGCCATTTTTTAAACTCCTTCAGATAAAGGCTGTAAGTTAATTTTTTTCATTTCCTAAAAAGCTCCCAATCTTGACATTCTCTGGCATATGTACAAAAAGACAAAATACAAAAAAAAAAAAAAAAAAAAAAAGACAAAATACAAACAGTAAAACTAGCAAAGCCAACCAAATGAAACTCCCTGGTCATAAACCCCATATTCCCCCTCCACTGCTGTAATCAAGTACATGTTTAAAGGAACAGATAGATGAGGCCAAGCACTGCTGTTTAAATTAGTAAACAGGTTTTTTTTTAACCAACAGAAACAACAAATCCATAGAGATGACCCTTCACTGTGACTTTTCTCTTAGCTAAACCCCTCATTTCAAGTTTAAATATTGTTATCTAATCTCAGAAGTTCTCATATTGATAAGTCATTTCCAAGTTAACCTAGACAAATATATAAACTCTTTTCAATTTTTTAAAAAATAGAATATTGTGATGTTAACATATGAACTCAGTGTTTTTCTTGAGGATTAAAAATAAAATATAACCTCTTTTTTAATATGTAGCTGATAATTTTTAAAGTGCCATGGAACCATATTGTTTCACAATGAGACATCACTTAATAAACACCAATTGCCTCTCAGATGGTGTTCAGGAAGTGGCTTATATTCACTCCAACCAGACTGTGATTGGATCCAGCAAAGCTGAAAATCACATGAGCCGATGGGCAGCACGGGATGTGTTTGAATTGAAGCAGTTTTCCCAGCTTCCCGCCAATGTAGCTGTTTGTACTTCTAAGGTAAGAGAACATAGGATACTGACATCTTTAGTATTTAGAAGTCACTCAATAGGATCTTCTCTAAATACTCCATCAAAAGCGGCTACTAAGACTATAAGTGCTGTACAAACAAGTGTAAAAAACAGAATGCCATTTGGAGCACTGCTGTCGCTAAGAATGTCTTATATTAAAAGGCAAATCTGTATCTAGATTGAATAATGTTGAGCTGCTTAACAGTTTCCCTTAATAAAAGTTTGCCAAAAAAATGAGAAATCTGAGGGAATCATGCAGTTAAATCAGAACCAAAACCACTTCTACTTATATAGAAAATGGGAAGTGTATGATTAGATTTCTTTCAGAATTTTTCATCTAACATGAAGGTACATGTGAAAATTAACTTTATATAGAATATATATATATATATATACATTTTTTTTTTTTTTGAGAGAAAGCAAGCATGCATGAGGATGAGCCAAGGGGTGGGGAGAGAGGGGCAGATGGAGAGAGAGAATCTTTAGTTGTAGGCTCTACACCCGGTGTAGGGCTCTATCTCATGGCCCTGAGCCAAAATCAAGAGTTAGACACTTAACCTACTGAGTCACCCAGTGCCCTTAGAATTTATATTTTTAGCAAAAGGATTCATAAAATGTTAAAAGTAATAAATATTTTTGTTTAAAATTACTGTTATATAAAAAAAGACTTTATATAAATATGGTATTTTATTTACACATAGTCACTTTCATTAAATATTTTTTTAAAATATTTTCTTCTCTTTGGCTTATTCTTTATTCCTAAGAACTGAGTGTCTGAAGAGTAGTTTTTCTGTCACTTTACGTGTAGGAGTTAAGAACAGGTACTGCATATAACAATGATATTAAGTCAATACTACTGTTAAGAATGAAGGGGGTAATGCCTCTGAACTGTCAAGCTGTCTTTATTTATTTGTGTACTTCCTCTGGTTCTACAAAGGATTTGGATTGTCCTCACAATAAAATCAGAATACAAAATGAAATTCAGAACCAAGGAAAATATAAATTAAATTAGAAGTTCAGGCCTGAGAGAAAGTTAGAATGCAGATATATAGGACTTAGTGTTCTTACCTAGATATTTTTTTAAATGACAAATTTGATTGAGTTTCCTGGTAGATAAAACAAAGGAAGTAAACTATTTATTTAGTGTTTTCTCAGCTACTGCATTTGGAAATGTGTGTGGACACTTTGGGTGGTCACAGTGACCAAGTGGCATTAATCTCTGAAGACTGGGATACCTAAACAGCTGTCATGGGGACATTTCCTAAATGCCGAAATGCCATAACACCCTGCTGAGAAACACTGAGCTATATGGTTGCCCTTAGGAAAAGAAAAGAAAAAAAAAAAATACTAGCTCTTCTAAGGAGAAAGAAAGCTCTTCCTAGCACTTAGAGGGAATTTGTCACTGGGGATTTTAAATGGTGACTACTGAATGATCTAGTGAGCAGTCAGCTGTCTTATCCTTAGACTAAATGTAATAACGGACCCTGAAAAGCTGTGCTTTTTAGCACTTTTCACTGTATTCCAAAGACATGATGCCACAATACAACACATGAAAGCATTCTTTCATGACCCAAGTATGCTACCCTTTCATATTCTCATTAGATCTAGGAATACACCTTATCTCAACCAGCACTGTAGAGAGCATTTCCACAATTTGCCTGCCTTGTAGGAGCTATCTGCAAAATGTAAGTAGAAACATGCTGGGTTTGCCAGAAATTTGCTATATTGGAGTGAAGACCCCAATCAGAATCTCTTAAATAGCTAATTTTTTCTCATTTTATTTTTTAACCATATTCCTCCTTTTTTTTAACCATACCCTTATCCAAACAAACAGACTTTAATGTAAAAATGTCAGAATGTTTAGCAAACCCTTGTAGTAGATGCTAATGAAATAATTTAACTGGGTATTGATTATTGGTTTATTTAAATATTATTGGTTTATTTAAATATTTCTCAGAAAAGAGATTTGCAGCCTCATATATTCCTCCCAAAATGGACATGAGAAGCAACCACTTAAATATGAAAGCAATAAAACATCCCTTTGGAACCTTCTTTAGGCAAGTTGTAAAAATGAAAACACTAGATACATACTTTGCCCTCTATTAGACAGACGACTGAGGCAAAGGAATTCCTTTATCCTTACATTAGCAATCGCAGTAGTTCTCAATCTTTTTCAGTCCCAGCATTCTTGAGGTAGACAGCACAATCTCATCAGAAACTTTGTCTCTTCACAGTGATTTTTGGAGTGAGGGACATTTCTTACCAAGAAACAGATTGAAATATCCCCTAGGATTTCTGACATGCCCTTTGAGGCTGTTTGTCTCCCCATCACACACAAACTTAATAAACCTTTTTCAGGACGTATGAAGAAATTTGTTGTTGAATGACTCAATCACAGTGGGTGTAAAATATTCAGGGAAGTTTTAAAGCCACTAAGCAGGAGGTCCAATCCCATGCCACTGATGCTAGCAGGCCAAGAACAGTCTGTACAAACATGCTCATCTCAGCAGCCAACTTCTTTAAATCAATACAGTAAAATTCCAATAGAATAAGATTCAGACTTTACGCTGCCATTTAATGCATCAGGTTAATAATATGGCTGTACTTGCTTGAGAGTTGTAATGTATTACCTGTATACAAAAAATCACTTGGAGACAGTACATGACTTAGCATTAAAAAAGAAAAGTCTTGCTTGTTATAAGAACATCAGAATTTTTATATTGAATAGTGATCTTGTAATGTTTTAGTTTCTCACTAACATCAAAAACTAAAATTACTGTATTTTTTACTAAACTACAATTCCTGAGACATGTCTTATGCTTTCCTCCTTTTAGTTTGATTAGTAATAAAGAACTTAAACATTGAATTTCATTTTCCATTTGTTGAACTCTGTAATCTTCCAGGGACAGAAAGAATTTTGATAGTTACAACCAGCCTATGGCATGAACTCTACTCAGAATGTCACAGTTTGGATTCTAACTCTACCTTGTCCTTCCTTTGTGACCAGGAGAAAGGTACTTACCTTCTCTGTGCTTCAATTTTTTTGTGTTTAAAATACAAATAATTATACTTCTTACCTCAAAAAGTTGTTGTAAAGACTGAATGAGGTAAAACGCCCCAGACAGTGCCTGACACAAAGGTTAGCACTCAGTATCTTTTTTTTTAATAAATTTATTTTTTATTGGTGTTCAATTTGCCAACATAATAGAATAACACCCAGTGCTCATCCCATCAAGTGCCCCCCTCAGTGCCCGTCACGCAGTCACCCCCACCCCTGCCCACCTCCCCTTCCACTCCCCCCTAGTTCGTTTCCCAGAGTTACAAGTCTCTCATGTTCTGTCTCCCTTTCTGATATTTCCCACTCATTTTTTCTCCTTTCCCCTTTATTCCCTTTCATTATTTTTTATATTCCCCAAATGAATGAGACCATATAATGTTTGTCCTTCTCCGATTGACTTATTTCACTCAGCATAATACCCTCCAGTTCCATCCACATCGAAGCAAATGGTGAGTATTTGTCGCTTCTAATGGCTGAGTAATATTCCATTGTATACATAAACCACATCTTCTTTATCCATTCATCTTTCGATGGACACCGAGGCTGCTTCCACAGTTTGGCTATTGTGGACATCGCTGCTATAAACATCGGGGGGTTAGCACTTAGTATTGTTACCACCGGGTAATGTTGGGTCTCTGATTCCCCTAGAAGATGGAGATCAATGAGGCAAAATAAGCCATAAATAGTTGTAAGCAACCATATTTAATTGCAAGTTAAAGGATGGATGATATTAGCAGATCTGGAGCTTTGACTCCCATAAAAAGAAAAACAAGACTATTCGTGGTAGAATATCTTTCAGAATTTTATATGTGACTACTGCGTTTTTGCTTATGAAAATAGAAAGCCACTCAGTACTTTGTAATTTATATTAGTTTATTTTAGATATTCTGTGTTAAAATTGGAGATATTAGTAACTTTTCTATGTAAAGCTGATAGATTTACTTGGTTTTCATTCATCAATTAAAGTGACTGCTTTTAATTCAAAATATCTCCATAGCTGCTGACAGACATTCAAATGAGTGAGACATCACTCTGCCATCAGACTAGTCATTTTGTATTATCTCTGTACATATTGTGAGTCTTCTGGAAACTACATACCACTTCAGTGATGTCAGGGAGATGGGACAATGGTGGAATCATTTTTCTCTTTACTAAAACTATTTGCAAAGATGGTTAAATTAAGGATTTCTGGAGAGACTTTTTAAAATAATATTATTTTACATAGATGGGATATTGATGGCATTTCAAAGCCATCTCACAGAAGTTCTAAGAAAAATATTCACAATCACCAATTTCATCATATGTGGTCAAAATTACTTCAGTACCTTTAATGAGTAAATTACTGAAACACACCATCATTTTTGGTTAGAGATATGTATGTCACTCACTGAGAGGGTTGCAATGTGTTGGTGGCAATAGTCTGTGATGGCAATAGTGAATTTGAGTTTTGAAAAAATTAAAAATTGTTATGAAAAGAAAAGAAACTAAGGTAAAGGGAAACAAAGCAAGGTGAAAACAAAACAGACTCAGCCATAGTGTCAGAAAATATCTGCAAACCTCTTGCTTCTAAAGTCTCCAGAAATCCCCAGACCTCCCACCTACAGTACGGTATCTTTCATCTTAGGGCTCACATCCAGAATCTTTATTGCTGAGAATTCTTCTGAGTGCTTCTTGTCTGTCACCAAAATTTTATTAGAGACCTTTATTTGTGTTTGAAAAGATTGTGTGTGTGCGTGCATGCATGCGTGTGGTCTGTGTTGTCTGTGTGTCTGCAGTCAGATGCAGATGTGTTGTTTCACTTCCTAAGAAAATGAAACAAATCCTATTTATTTGTATGAAGGCAACACACAATTAACAGTGGTCACACTAAGTAAGTATTTCACTTTCCAGGGAATACTATAGTTGAGTCTAAGTAAGAGCTTTTAACTAAATGGCAAAGGAATCTACTAAATGGAAAAGTTACAAAACAGAAGTAATGTACACCACAATCCTAGATAAACTCCGGTGGTCTTGAGGAGTTTCTCAGTCCTTTTGATGTAATTATTGATAACCAAAGTGACAAGAGCTCTGAACCTGCTTTTCAAATTCAACAATTTATTAAGAGGCCAAAATATCCTGTCTTTTCCAAGTTTCCTTTGGTTTCTTATAGTTTATACTTTTATAAATTCATTTCTATTTATGTAACATTTTCTAAGTGTCTTGAATGAAAACCTATCTCTCCTAAAACAAATTTCTAATCATCCCTTAGTTTTGTAGTAATACAAACTATGTAAAATAAGAACTTGTTTTGTCTTAAATTGTACTTAGATATTTTAGAGCTATTTCTGAAAATAGCTCATCTTAAAAGATGAGATGTCTGATAACAAGAGGGAAAATCTGCATGATTTGGGTTTAAACTCAGACCAGAAAGAAATGTTTTTAAGCATCTGAAAGAACTGATAATACCTTTATTAGAGTTAATTTGTTTGTTCAATATATGGAAGTATGTCACAGAATTTAGCTATACCTGTTTGTGATTGCCTCATTTTTTCAATCAACTGCATGTTTTCAACTTAAGTATACTTTAAGTTTTCTGAAAAGAAGTGTACAAAGACAGCATTCAATTAAGGATTAATCACTATGGCAACTGAGACATGGTCACCAAGAGGAGGGGATGTATTCTCCCCTCTGTTTCCTGCCAGCTGTCATAGTCAACCTCTGTGCCTGAATCCAAGCCAAAATATAGACTGTGACCAACTCTAAGAAACTATATCTGTATTTTTATAAATTGGTACAAGTATCAGACTATAAAAGAAGACTTAATCCCCTGAATTGGATGACAGACACTTGGCACTCTTGCCAGTGTTTGACAGAGAAATAACGGGTCGCTTTGTAGTAAAACCTGGATTAATAGTAAACCCTTCTTTATGTTATTGCAGTGTGGTGTAAATGAGAGGCCTAAGCACACTGTCAGCCCAGAACAGGGGGAGGGTGGGGAAGGGTGCCTTTTATAACCCGTGCAGGTTTAAACACTGTTCAGAATACTGTAAATACAAAACGTTGTGTAAGAACTTCTCTTTCTTGTATTTGTATTAGATTGACATTTTGTAGATTACTTAAGGAAAGGATTTCTATGAGCTATGGTGGATTTGATTGTGGTGTGTTTATATAGCTTTTGGAGTCAGCAAGGAGGGATGGACTGTTTACAATGGAGCAGACTTTGGGGAGATACAGCATTCCATTATCCTATTTTTCAGGATAGTGAATGGCATGATGGTTTAAAGTAATCGTTCACAAATGACTGGTTTATGAAGTAATTGAGTAAGGAAGGTTTATGTGTCATCATGTAATGAAATTAACTCTTACTGAGTGGGATTTCTCATGGCTTTATCATTTTCTTTCTATACCTAGATGCTAATTTTATGGTATTTATATCAGAAAGTTATTCTTTCAAGTAATTTTAGTGGAGATCAAGATTTTTAAATTTTGTGTGTATATGTATGTAATTATGCAACTAGTATTTGTATGAAAAGTTTCTGTCCTTGAAACTAGGATTGATTCAGAAAGATAGTATATCATTTGTGAAGAATACCTGTTACCTAGTCAGAGGAAGGAGAATCTGCTATTAACTTTAAATATACACACCTAGTCCCCTCCTGGTTGGTGGCTATGAGATGTGGCATCCTTCCTCACAGTGATATTACCAATATTAATGGAGTAACATGACTGCTGAGCTATTGTGTACAAAACATATTTAGCTCCTTGCAAGAAAGACATTGAAATTGCTCAAAATATAGTATAAATATTTATTACAATTATAATTATTGCTGATCAGTAAGGGCAATGAGTGAAACTCCTTTTCTTATGCTCTACAATGTCCAAATATGATTTTTGTTAATAGTACCAATAATAGTATATGTTAGAAAACCATAAAAGATGTCTAGTTCTCTAATTTTATAGATGAAGGACCCACCTTGAACTAAGGCTCATTTATCATGAAGATTTCTATGGAAAAAATACATTTGAAAGGAATTATAAACTAATTTAACAATGAACTTGACTGACGAAAATAACCTTTGCTTATCAAGAAGTAGTTGGATTCTAACTCTCCTCCTAGCTGGTCATTGTTCCAATTGCATAGAAGATAGATGTCACTTCTTGGAACAATTTCTCTGTTTAGAATAGTTGGAAGATTCTAAATAGTTAAAAAATATTCTTCAAATAATGCCTTTTCATTAACAGTGTCAAAGCTTAAAGATATAAGACCTCATTGAACTCTAATCTACTCTACCTGATGACTTAAACACTTAACAGCCCTTTTCAAATTATATTTTATCCCTCTGTGAAAACCATAGTATCAATTGGACATAGCCACTTAATGGAAACATGTATTGCCTTGTCATCTGAAAATCCCGTCTCTACACATATGAATTCTGAATTTTTATAGGATGAATAAACAAAATTTTAAGACTAGATAATCATAGTATTTTAGAATTTGGAGGATTCTTGGAGACTGCTTAATGCAAATGTATTATTTTTACTGATTTTTAAAAATGAAATGGTAAGTGGCTTCCCTCAGGCTCAATGGTGTCCATAAGCTTAAATCTCTATAGTTTTTTAATCCTTGTATCTTCGCTTATGTTTTTTTCCCTCAGTTCCTTTGGTTTCTATTTTGTTTTGGAGGGTTTTTTTTTTTTTTTTAAACTCCATTTTACTTTTCCAGTATGACAAATCAGTCTAATTTCCCAAAATAACTTGCCTGTGAAGAACACCCTCACTTTAGCAGTTAAACAAAATTCAGGTGGACTGAGTGTATCCTTCACTTTAAAAAATATTTTGTTAGATAGTTAAAACTATCGGGATTCAAGAAATACAGTGACATGGTTGGCAATATCTACTCTGCCAAAGATGCTTTGACAAAGACATGATTTTTTACTTCTTTCTCTTATGCTTTTTCTCTACCAAGAAATAACCTTGAGCCTTAATTTTCTTATCCCCTAAACCTCCAAACCTATTTACCTTTCAGAACCTACCTCAGGTGTTGTCACGTGTTCCACAAAGCCTGCTCTGGTTCCTCCCTAAGTTGGAAGTAAGATGTCCTTCCTCTTATCCTTTTTCTGCTTCACCCAATAGTACTTTCTATGGCCTGTTATTCTGAAGTATGACTTCCACACTTTTATTATAGTTATGTAAGTACACATCTTTTTCTTCTTTTCAAAATAAACTCTGGACTTGTAAGTAGCAGGATATATCTCTAATTCACATTTGATAACCCCACAGATCTAAACAGTGCCTTGCACACATATATATACACACATATATATTTACATACATATATATATATATATATATATATATATGGTGGTTCTCTATTATAGGCATATATTGATCCCGTTACATAGGTAAGATCTAAGCAATCAAAACAGTTTCCAATAGTACAGGGCCCCTATCTGTTCAAAGAGATCCCTTGATATTGTTGTATTCCTTTGGTGAGAGAAATCAGGATTTTTTACCTACATCCAACATTGTTGCTACTTGGCTTGGTATGCTGTATGTGATTACATAAAATCTTAAATCAAGGTAGATTCCATTTATATAATAACGCTAACAAATGAAAAATTGAAATAGCAATGCAAGAAAAAAAAGTATGCAAGGAAAGTCTCATGAATCTGGACTTTCAAGCATGGATAGAACTGTGTTGGGCAGAAAGCAAGGCTGAGGAAATTTGGTCTAGAAATGAAATCATGATGTGTTTGGCAGTAGTGAGAAGACCAGCCAAACCAGGCCAGCCTATGTTGGATATCAGGAAGAGTAAAGCTGCATAGGGGGACAGATCATGGAAGGCCTTGCATGTAGAGCAATAATCAGAAGATGTTAAACTGACCTGAACAGACCGAAATGTTAAGAGTTTATAGTCTGATAAGTAACTTTCAACATGTGCAGAATATCTAACCATTCCCTGGTGAAGAAGGCCAAGAACCGGGCCTGGAGCTGGTAATCATCATTCTGGACAGAAAAACTCTCCTGTTTTCCCTCAATAAGGAAGGGAGCCTTTTTCTGTTTGTAGACACAAAGCTGGGTGAAACCAAAATCTACTCTTGATCATTCTGGTCAGTTTCCAGTATGGAGGTATCAAGTATGTGCTCAATGAAAGCATGTCAGTTTATTGTTGATGAGCAGTTCTCAAAGTGTGGTCCATGGAATGGACCCCTAAGATATTTGAGACTCTTTCAGGGGTCTGCAAGGTCAGAACTATTTTCAGAATACTTCAGAGTACCCCTTTCACTAGTTAACATTTGTACAAACGGTGCAAAAGCAATGGTGAGAAAACTGCTGGCAGCTTAACATGAATCATCAGTGGCCCCAATTTATACCTAGTGGTCATTGGATTCTGTAACGCTAACATACTTGCAGGAAAAGAAGACTAGCTTTTCTGATAAATATCCTTGATGAATTTTTATCCTTGATAAGAATGGCTAATTTTATCAAATCTCAACCCTTTATACTCATTTTTTTCTATTCTGTTTGATAAAATAGGACGTGTACATAAGCACTTGTATAATTGAGCTGCAAACTGGACTCACCATTTTTTTTTTTATAAAACATCACTTGTATTTGACAAACTGGTCATTTAAATTTGCCTATTTGGTAGGTAATTTCTTAAAAATGAACCTAGTCAGTTTTGTACGTCAAGGAAAACAAGGGGCAGTACACGTTGCGAGGGATAAAATTCAAGCTTTCAAGTAAAAACTAAAATGTTGAAAAACCATGCCCATGACACTTTCCCCATTTTTTTCTGATGCAATAGGTGGTGATAACAGCAAATATTATTTTCCATTGTTGTATAGTTGAATGTATCATCATTTTGAAGATCTGCATAATTCAGTTAATCGATATTTCCAAATGACCAGTGAATGATACCACAGAATCATGCATGGGGAAAAATCCAGCCAAAGTACAAGATATACCAGTGAATTTTAATTTTAACAATATGAAAAATGTACTGATATGGTTTCAGATTTCACATGTAACTAATGTTAATTGAGTTTTGATACAGTATCATCAAAGAATATCTACAATTATCTGAAAAGGCTATTAAAATACTCTTCCTTCCTCTAAGTATATATCTATATGATACTGATTTTCTTTATATACTCTGACCAAAACAAACTTGTTGCAACAGATTCCATGCAGAAGCCAGATAGGATCTAGCTATGTTTTATGAATCTTGCTAATTTTTTTTTTTTGGCTTTGGAAAATATAAAGCGTTTTGTTGTTGTTAGAGTTATTTAGGTTAACATGTAATTGACTTATTGTTATTTTTAATAGATTAATATTTTAAATGTTTTAATAGGTAAAACCCACACAGAATCTCTTTAGGGTCCTTAATAATTTTTAAAGTGTGAAAATGGAGCGCCTGAGTTGCGCCATCAGGTAAACGTCTGACTCTTGATTTTGGGTTAGGTTGCGATCTCAGGGTCCTGAGATTGAGCTCAGCATTGAGAGCACTGGGCTTGCACTGGGTATGGAGTATGCTTAAGATGCTCCCTCTGCCCCTCCCCTTGTTTGCGAGCACAGGCTTTCTTGCTTTCTGTTTTGTTCTTCATAATAATCTGCAGCAAACCTCACAACTAGTTGCAATGTCTCTGTGTCATTTGGAACATGGTACTTGAAATGATCTTCTCAAGATGATTGAGAACCATTGGTGGCTTTGTGAGACTATATTTAGAAGCCTTAACTCCAGCTAGAGGCCTGAAGGAGGCAAGTGAGGAGCCTAAGCTACCTGTGGGAAGAGCCAGCCACTAGAAGGGCAGGCAGGGACAGATACTTGCCAAGGAAGGTTATCTTTAATTAATTTTTTTTCCATAGTACCACCTGTGATTTTTTCATATACCAGGTATTATTAAGTACAGGACCTTCACATAGTTTTTAAAGAAAGTTTTAACTAATGTAATTAATACATACAAAAATTCAAAATTGTGTCAGGGCTATAAGATGCTAAGGACCTATATTCATTACTACTTTCTGGAGATCCTATAAGGACTAGTAGAATTGTAAATTTTAAATATGGAATAGACTGATGGAAGTCCCTGATCCAGATTCCAACCCCCTAGATCCTGATTCCCAAATCGCTCATTATCTCCCAGGGTACAGAAATTTCCAAGTTTCCCTGGAAACTGAGATGCCGAGTGAAGTGCTCCAACTGCCACCCTAGAAGGCCCCAGATTCTGCTTTAGCCCTTGTCTGCATGAGGTATTAAAGGGAATTTATGCCCTGACCACGCTGCCATGGAAGACTGAGGGTATTCATAAACACTCCCTTTGGGATCCCTGGGTGGCGCAGTGGTTTAGCGCCTGCCTTTGGCCCAGGGCGCGATCCTGGAGACCCGGAATCGAATCCCACATCGGGTTCTCGGTGCATGGAGCCTGCTTCTCCCTCTGCCTGTGTCTCTGCCTCTCTCTCTCTCTCTCTCTGTGACTATCATAAATAAATAAAAATTAAAAAAAAAAAAAAAAACACTCCCTTTTACTGGTCTGCAGACTTTGGTGATTGCCACTGTCTCACCTCGCCTTTTGCACAAGATGACTGCTATGGCAGTGTGTCCAGGGTTTTCTATATTTCTTTTTAGAAAAATAAAAAAAAGATTTTATTTATTCATGAGAGACACAGAGAGGCAGAGGAAGAAGCAGGTTCCATGCAGGGAGCCTGATACGGAACTCCAATCCCGGGACTTCAGGATCACGCCCTGGGCTGAAGGCAGGCGCCAAACCGCTGAGCCACCCAGGCGTCCCCCTACATTTATTTTGGTAGTGTGTATTCCACAGTATTCACCTGCTCTCCCAAGACTATCACTTTGTTCTTTTAGATAGATGGGTCTGTCAGAAAATGAGAAGTGGACTCTTGTGGATAAAAAAGGAACTTAGGCTCAGTACAGCCAATATAAAGTTGTCCTGTTGTGACTCACCTAGAAAGCAAAGTACTATTAAAAATATATAGATAAATAAATACAGATAGATGTAGCTGGATTGTAACTATTATTTCTTCCAGGAAGAAAGCAGAACAATAATAACAAACTTTGATCTGTCTCCCCACCAAAAAAAAAAAAAAAAAAAAAAAAATTTGGATTTGCATCTAAATGTTTTGTTTTGTTTTGCTTTTCAGATTTGAATGTCATATTTAAACATGCAAGAAAATATTAAAATAAATAAATAAATAAATAAATAAATAAATAAATAAATAAAATAAACGTGCAAGAAAATTTGACTTTAATATGTATTTGTGGTGGGTCCTCTAAACAGCTGGCTTTTCTCCAGAGGATGAGTAAAGACAATTTAGGGGTAGCTCATAGTTGCCTTACACTTTCCTGAATATTGGAAAACTACATTTACAGTAATATTTCCTACCTCCAGGCCAAATCTTGAATGATTACTTTAAGGATAGGAGCTTTTCACACTTGTGCAAAGATCCTTAAAAGTTTTTGTCCTTTTAGATATTCAGATGCCATTTGAATGAATGTATTTACACATGCTCTATGTTTTTATGTGTTTTTATGTGTTTTATGTTTTATGTCCTGATTCTCAATGGAATATTACTCAGCCATTAGAAATGACAAATACCTACCATTTGCTTCAACGTGGATGAAATATCAGAAAGGGAGACAGAACATAAAGACTCCTAACTCTGGGAAACAAATTAGGGGTGGTGGAAGGGGAGGAGGGCGGGGGGTGGGGGTGAATGGGTGATAGGCACTGAGGGGGGCACTTGACGGGATGAGCACTGGGTGTTATTCTGTTATTCTGAATGTTGGCAAATTGAACACCAATAAAAAATAAATTTATTATTAAAAAAAATACAAAAAAAATACTACTGATTCTCTCCTTTGCAAAGACAAGGAAGTTTGACTTTTTATGTGTTTACAGAGTTTGGCCCTTTCCCAAATGCATATTTCTTTTTTAATCTCATTTGAACAAATGTGTAAACAAAAACATTGCTGCCTCTCAGACTTCACTATTTAAGATTTAATGAAGAAAACAAATGAAAGAGCACTTGATTTTTTTTTTAGTCTCTATAGCAGAGTTGGTGTGATTGGGACAATGTGAGGAACTGTGGCTACATGGTGCATCCACAAGTGGACCAGAGTGGCTTGTGAAGCTCTGTGCTGTTCTCAGGAACAAGGTGTAGACCAAGAGCTTTCCTGTAATGGGTAGATCCTCTGGTGATCTTAGAATCCAGCTTTATTTATTTATTTTAATTTTTTTAAGATTTTATTTATTTATTCATGAGAGACACACAGAGGGAGGCAGGCTCCGTGCAGGGAGCCCAATGGGGACTCAATCCTGGGACTCCAGGACCACACCCTGGGCCAAAAGCAGGTGCTAAACCACTGAGCCACCAAGGGATCCCCAGAATCCAGCTTTAATTAATCTTTCCACCTAGGCTTCTCGGTGGGTCCGAGCCATCAGAACCTTTGAAAATCTCCCTGTTTTAAGTTCTCTCAATGATGAATCAAGCCTAAACATCTGGTTATGGGGGGAAAAAAAAAAACCATGAACGTGTCTGTTAAATATGCATTGCTCTTTGTTATGATGTATGTTTACAGGGTGTTTTCTGGAGAAACCAGCTCAGCCAACAGATCATTCAAAAATTGCTTAATAAAACATTTCGGTAATTCCCAGTCACCTACTGTGGAAAGGCTACCCATCCTATTAGCTGTTCTGCTTCATTGTGCCCTATCCCTGTCCAAGCTTCCTCCATGGAGGGCATACATAAGCAGGGGAGATAGCATCAGCAGTATCTGCACTGGCTGTGCGTGTGTCTCCAGGAAGTAACCCCAAGAGTTTAGAAAGATGGCAGAGATTACAATAGTATTTCTCCTGCCAAAACGGGAAGTAGAGGCTACTCATGATTGCTTTTGAAACTCATTCTCCTGGATTGTAATGTTTCTTAACCCATTTGTTATAGGTGAATGGCTGTAGGAAAGACTGACAATATGAACTTTTTTCATTTCCTTGCCATCCCCTTCTAGGTGCTCTCTGCAGTTCTTTAGTGATTTACTTCCAAAGTTATTTTTTACCTCCAAGACTATTAGTAGAAAGGTGTTTTGTTTTTTTTTTAACTTGAACATAAACATTCTCTGAACTATTGCCAGTAAAGTTTCCTAGTATATAATAAAGATAGATTTCCTACATAGCAAAGTAAATAGAAAAATACTAATGTAATCATATGACTGTGAGATAGGGCAATATGCCTTTTTTTTTTTCTCAATACATTGATGCCAAAGATTGCTATCTTTAAATTTTTTTAAAGGGTCTTTTTTTTCTTACTTTCATACTGAAAATCTATACGTACTTTATCACCTTTTTTAGCTTTGCCTTTCAAAAAATAACTGTTGGTTCAGTTAAAGTAATATAACTTGGCTTAGTGATCTAATGTCTTGAAATACAGACCATGCATTTTTGGTTCAAAGGAATAAGAAAGTATTATCAAAAGCTATTTGAATGTTTCTTACTGTTGGTCTAAAGATAAGGAACGGTAGAACCAACATAAACGTAAAACTTCTCAGTAAATTGTACAGAATTATATGCAGTTGTTTAGGTCTAATTGGATTCATTGTGGCTGCTCTAGAAGATGGAATTTTTCTCACAAAAGTGCCTTCTTATTTATTTATACTCCAAATGTATATCTTTTACAACTTAAAATAATTATAGCTTTTATTTTATAGAATGTACACATTATACCTTTTAAATAATTTTTGTTATATATTTTCAAACACATTTTACAGATAACATCAGAAAAATCAATAATGATTTTATAACTTCATCAAAATTAAATCAGAGCTGATAGTGAGGAAGTTTTTGAAGTGAGCTATTTCCAAGTTAAACTTTTAGTTGTAAATAGATGAGACCATTTTGGCCAAAATATATTAGAACAATTATCACTTATAGAAATAATATATATTTAATGTTTTAGCTGAATTGAGCAAATTTTTATATTATGAATTTTAGTTTTAATAACAATTACTTTTGTAAAGATAACACATCATGTGTTTAAATTCTTAATTACATAAATCAGATTAAGATTTACATAATCAGACATAGCCTGTCTTTTACCTTTTTAGCCTTGTTTAACTGTGGTCTGAAGGACAGTTTTTCCTTCACTTTTTCAATTCTCAATTGATTGCTCCATATAGTATGTTTATGTCTGTAGGAGGAAGACACATTATGGTTCATAGATTAGAATGATTACTTCAAAATTCTCTGATAAATCCACCTTCTTGAGTAGCTCCCCATTTCCATTCAACTAATCTCATTATAAATGGATTTTTTAAATTTTTATTTATTTATTCATGAGAGACACAGAGGGAGAGGCAGAGACACAGGCAGAGGGAGAAGCAGGCTCCTTGCAGGGAGCCCGATGTGGGACTTGATCCGAGGACCCTGGGGTCACACCCTGAGCCAAAGGCAGACGCTCAACCACCAAGCCACCCAGGCATCCATCAAATGGATTTTTAATTGCATTTTTACCTTCCCTAGAAATGATTACTATGTTCCTTACACTTACTAAGTTTTATTTTTAATAAAGATTCCATAAATTGAATTTGACTTTTCATACAGATACTATAGCAGAAACACCTAACAATACTCAGTAATTAAGCAAATAATCATAAATATAGCAATTACTAAGTTATAAATTATATTCTAATAGTGTCAAGCTTTCTAAAATACTAGCAGAAATATTTATATTATGCAAATACTGTACAAAGTTCTTCTCTATAATTCCTTATCATTATAATCACAAATTGTCATATGAAAGTTTCATAAGAACCACAGAATATAGAAATACTTCCTTTTTTTTTTTAAGGTTTTGTTTATTTATTCATGAGAGACACAGGCAGAGAGAAGCAGACTCCATGCAGGAAGCACCATGTGGGATTCAATCCTGGGACTCCAGGATCATGGCCTGAGCCGAAGGCAGATGCTTAACCACTGAGCCACCCAGGCATCCTTAAGGCAAATCTTGATGGATAGTTTTAAAGAAACTTTTTAAGAAAATATTAGGAACAATTAGGAGCTTTTGCAGAAACTGGCATTTCTGCTTTATTCAAGTCATGATTGCAATATTTCTTTATAAATACAGACATAGTGTTCCAGTTGTTGGCCATTCTACTCTGTAGGGGAAAGAGGAGTGGATTCATTTTACTTTCTTTATCAATCAACCTCACCTTCTCTCCTAGTGTTAAGGAGGGATAATGCTAATGTTGTCTTTTCAATTCCTAATCTAGCTCATTTTACTGAATTTTTCATTACTCAAGCCTTAATTACTATTGCTGCCTTATCATGTTGCCTCAGTATCATATGACTTCACAGTTTTGACATAGAGGTAATGGAAGAGTTTGAGTCCAATTCACATAATCTGGAATCTTTTCATATTGGCCTTAGGCCTTGAACTTTGCTTTATAATAAATTATAACTATCACTACAATTGCAACTGCACTTTGGCACTGCTTTCCTTGTATCAGCTATTGTAAAGGATACTATTTTACTAGAGTGAAACCGGCTTTATAATAAGACCACCAAGATGTTTATTAAGTTAATTAATAAAATTTTGTTTCACAGCCTTGTTTCAGTAAAGTTTTAAAGGACTCTACTAAAATGGAAATCTGAATCTAGATGGATTTTTAAAAAATAAAGGATAGGTTATTGAGCCCATGTGGGGAAAGAATGTTTTTCCTTTTTTATGATTGTTTAACATAATCAGGTTTTTAAATATAGGATATTTGGCAAAAACTAAAGATCCACATGTTTGATACCTGTTGTTGGGAAAACTGAATTTCCCTGAAGAATTTATAAAACTGACTTTAAAAAAATGTATCCACATAAAATGTGAGCTTTGTAATCCTGCCAGAGTCAGAACCCAGAGTAATCATGTAAATTATTGAAAATTGCCATTGCCTGGCATGATTTCTCTATGGCTTCAGAAGATGCACTATATGAGGAGGGATTGTTCTTGGTTGACCAGTTCCTTCTTTTGCTGTTTATTCTCTTTATCTTCATGTAAACATCCTATCTCTCCTTACAATAATAGATCATTATTTGGGGGGGATCATTTAAAATGATGAGCCTTTTTATTGGAAACTTTCAACATTCAACTGTTTTCTCATGATGTAAAATAAATGTATTAAATCTCTTTCAAATTTATCTTTAAAGGTCACAATTTTCCTCTCTGTTAATGTTTTAAAATTCAAGAAGTTTTGTCTTTAAGGAAAGCACATTCAACATTTTGTGTTTGTCCATCTGGTTTGCAATAGATATTTAAGAAGTCAATTTATTTTCATTAGAATGGTTTGCTAAAAAAAAAAGAAAGAAAGAAAGAAAGAAAAAGAAATGGTTCGCTCCTACAAAATATACAGTTACAGGGTGACTGAACACGTGACTCTTGATCTCAGGGTTGTTAGTTAGGTACCCATGTTGGATATAGAGATTACAGGAAGGGAGGGAGGGAGGGAGGGAGGGAGGGAGGGAGGGAGGGAGGGAGGGAGGGAGGGAGGGAAAGAAAAAAAAATAATGAACAGGTCACAATTTTCCTCTCTGTTAATGTTTTAAAATTCAAGAAGTTTTGTCTTTAAGGAAAGCACATTCAACATTTTGTGTTTGTCCATCTGGTTTGCAATAGATATTTAAGAAGTCAATTTATTTTCATTAGAATGTTTGCTAAAAAAAAAAAAAAAAAAGAAAAAGAAATGGTTTGCTACTACAAAATATACAGTTACAGGGTGACTGAGCACGTGACTCTTGATCTCAGGGTTGTTAGTTAGGTACCCATGTTGGATATAGAGATTACAGGAAGGAAGGGGGGGAGGGAGGGAGGGAGGGAAAAAATAATGAACAGCTATATGTGTTATGTTCAGTTTTTCAAGAAAATGAACTTGAATATAAATTGAAGAAATAAATGATTTATTTTTAAAAGAAAACTAAATGTTCCATCTTTAAAATAAAAAATGGCTTGTTGCTTTTAAGCCCCCTAAGGGTTGGGGCCTCTTTGTATATATAAATATCTTTATTCTCAACTGCATCCTGTAGCACCAGGAAGATAACAGGTGCTCAGTAAATATTATTGGAATGAAAAACTATTCCCTACCCACATCCGTTTTATTTGTGCTATTTAATCCCAGTGAACTCCTATAAAAGAAAAAATAATTATGTCATCAACAAGAATATGTATCTAGTACTTTCTTATAGTCTTTGTCTGAAAAAAAGAATAATGATAGTTTAACTGGGTATAGAATTCTAAGTTTATAGTTTTTCCTCTCTGCATATAGAAGGTATCATCTAATTATCTTCTGGTGATGATGGTATTAATGAGAAGTCTGTCTTCAGGTTATTGTCATGAGATATTTTGTTTTTTCTCCCTGCTAGTTTTTAAGATATTCTCTATGATATAACAAAGTACAGATTAATACTATTTTTCCCACTAGAGATTCTCCTTTTTTGGTTTGAGGATTCATGCTTTCCTCAGTTACCTGCCATTATAACTTTGCATTATCTTTTCTGTTTTCCCTATTCTTTCTAGTATCTTAGAAATTTTGTTATGTCTTCTTACTCTACCACTTTATCAACTGTCACTGTAGGGCTGTTTTTTAATGTGTTGCTTTTACTCATATTTTGAGCTTGTTCCTGTCTCTGCTTTTTATTTCAAAACTATATTTCCGTTTTAGAGTTTGTGTTTGGTTCTTTTTCAGATCTGCCTATATAATACCCAGTTCTTGTTGGCAGATTCTATTCCTTTATCTTTCTGGACATGCTAATGATTTAAAAAGTCTCTTTCAGGTTGCTTTATTATCTATAATTCCTCCAATGTGTATTCTCACATTTGTTGCACCTGCCCATTTTCATGGTGGTGGATTTTATATGTTCCTCATAATTTTTGCCTGAGCAACTCGCCACTCCTCACATCCTGGAATCAAAAACATTCTTTGGATTATGGAAATCTTCCTATAGTATGTTTTTATATTCATCCTTCATTGAGATCTATAGTTTTCACTGATTCTGGGCCAGTTTTTTATGTTGGTTTTTAGCTTAGATTTCCCATACCACCCAGGTGCTACAAAATGAGATTCCACAATTGGCACAGGCTGGGCATTCCACATTTGACCAGTGATTCTTCCTATATAGAGTATAAAGGTAGCCTGCTTCTATCCTGTGTTCCCAGTTTGGACTTTCCTAGCTTTAATTTGCAAATTGGATATCCTCTTAACTCCTCCTTTGTTTTTGGTTTGTTTGTTTTTTAATGCAGAAAGTCATTTTCATTTCCTCTCTAGACATAGAGGCCTGCAGAATATAATTTAAGGCATTAACTCCCATTTATCACTATGTTACTTCTTTGCTTTTGACACCTAGAGATTTACCTTTCTTACTTCTGAGCTCAAATATAATTTTGCTATTGTTGTTATCAAATTGTATCCAATATTTCTCTTTTTGGAATGGGATAGCACTTTCCACATACTCACTGTAGCATCTTCTCAAGGAAATTGGAACCATATAGTTTAAAATTATTTTTTTCTTGACCCGGTGTTTTTAACCATTTATGTTAAACAAGCAACCCATATAGTCTGTAACATAAATAAGATTTTATCTGTAATTTCAACCAACTGTAGTTAGCATCTTAAAATCACTAAATAGCCTGGCAATCAGTAGAGATTAAAAAGTAGGATTTATGAAAATGATTTCTTACTTACTGATCATATAAAGATTATTATTTGTTAAAAGTTTGGCTACTTACATAAAAGTAAATGCCTGAAAATCTGATTACTAATATTGAGAGAAATTATTGAATTTAAGAATTTTAAATATCTCATTTTTATGCCATTATTCTTATAATCATTACTTTTTATTTCACTTAGTATTATGGATATCACCATGTATATAGAATGCAATCAGTCTTGACAATGAAGGCATCATATTATTGCTATTACTTTTATTACACCTTTAGGGATCCCTGGGTGGCGCAGCGGTTTGGCGCCTGCCTTTGGCCCAGGGCGCGATCCTGGAGATCCGGGATCAAATCCCACGTCAGGCTCCCGGTGCATGGAGCCTGCTTCTCCCTCTGCCTGTGTCTCTGCCTCTCTCTCTCTCACTGTGTGCCTATCATGAATAAATAAAAAAAATAAATAAAAAATAAAAAAAAAAAATAAATAAAAAATAAAAAAAATACTTTTATTACACCTTTAAGAGAGATATATCTTTAACATGTATCTTAAACCATAGACACCATGGAAATATCATAGTATTGCCATTACTTTTCAGAAAGATATAAAAGTAATTTTTCCCTACATGTTCTTTTTAAAAATCTAGATTAACATGTCTCATAATGGAATTGGTTGGAGAATATGATATACTTGATTATAAAGAGCTTGGGGGAAAAATAAGGCCATCTCCTCGTTTGACCAAAAATGACTATTTTTTTCAGACTTAGTTTTTGCTTTCCTTCTCTTTTCAGACGCATAAAGAAAAAATGAAGACAGATACATTGACACATACAGAGAAAAGCCAACAACTAAGTGAAGGAAACATTTCATTTCCTCTCTACATTTCACACCCTGTAAGTAAGAAGAAGAAAATAGTCTACCGCACAGAACAGACCATCTTCATAATTGGAGAAACGCCAAAAGGGATCCGCAGGTATATCTATAAAAACACTGGACTTTGGGAATTATTCACAAAAGAAATATAGCTACTTAATAAAATACACAAATTATTTGAATTTTAACCATACTTGGCACCTGAATTTGTACACTTTAAAAAATAAATTCCAAATATTTTAAATGTTTTTAGAAAGCTAAACCCTGAATTGATGAAAAATGAAATCATTCTATATGGATACACAAAATACTTAAGTGCGTTATATGCATTCATTGAATATTTATTGAGCACCTAACATGTACTCCGGCATTGTGCTGGGTGATGAACATAGAGGGTAAAAAAGGACATAGAGCTTATAGTGCAGTGGGAGTTGGCATTGAACCATAAAACTTTCAAAAATAAAAAAAACTTATAAATAATTATAAAATTATACAAGAAAGAAGTGGACAGGCCTCCTTGATAGAGAATAATGGGATCCGGAAGGGTGCAGATAGCTTTCAGGAAAGACTTCGTGACAGAATTGACATCTGTGACCTGAGAGATAACCAGGCAAAGAACTAGAGTAAGAACATCCTTGTGAGACAGAACATGAGAGACTCCTAACTCTGGGAAACGAACTAGGGGTGGTAGAAAGGGAGGTGGGCAGGGGGGGAGGTGACTGGGTGACGGACACCTAGGGGGGCACTTGATGGGATGAGCACTGGGTGTTATTCTATATGTTGGCAAATTGAGCACCAATAAAAAATTAAAAAAAAAAAAAAACATCCTTGTGGAGGGAAGAGGTCAGGTGTGTTCAAGGAACTGAGAGAAGACTTGTGAACTTAGTGCATGAACCAAGTAGACTGCCATGAGATGAAGGCCAAGACAGGTGGGGCTGGAGCATGCAAAGCCCTGTAGGTTGTGGACAAATTTTGCATTTTATTCTGAGTGCAGCCGAAAGCTATTGAAACATGAACATGATCTGATGTATGTTTCCAAAAGATTGTTCTAGTTGCTGCGTGGAAGAGGCAGATTAGGGGAAACTGGAAGGAACTAGTCGGTGGTTTGCAATACAGTGGTTGTCATGGAGACAGTTAAATACATGAATTCAGTCTGGTACTGGACTAGTCGTTGGAACAACAGACTGGATTTACTAAATAGGGAAAACTGGAATTGAAAAAAATCAAGGGATCCCTGGGTGGCGCAGCGGTTTGGCGCCTGCCTTTGGCCCAGGGCGCGATCCTGGAGACCCGGGATCGAATCCCACATCGGGCTCCCGGTGCATGGAGCCTGCTTCTCCCTCTGCCTGAGTCTCTGCCTCTCTCTCTCTCTCTCTCTCTGTGACTATCATAAATAAATAAAAATTAAAAAAAAAAAGAAAAAAAAATCAAGAGTTCTCTTTTTGCTCATATATTAAATTTGAGGTTCTGTGGAAATTCCAAATAGGCAATAGATATGCTCCTCTAGGGTTTGGGGGCTGGAGATCTAGGTATGGAAGTCATCAGCATTGAGATTATAAATGATTTTAGAGCCACTGACTGTGTGAATAACCTAGGAACCTACCTAGCACTGAGAGGAGCGAAGAAGCCCCAAGACTAAACCTTCAGGTGACAGTGGCCCGCTGGGTAGGAGGCACAATAAAAGGAAGGAGCACTTTACTTTATTAAATGCTTTTGAGAACCAGAATTAGATGAAGTGGGAAAGTGCCTCCTGGAACTGGCAGCAGAGAACTCATTGGCCACCTTGATGTGAGCAGTTCGTAAATCCATGGGCAGGTGCCGGGGTGAGGTGGTGGGCAAGCAGGGGATGGGCAGACCTTGTAACAGCTCTTTGAGAGTGAAAAGTAGCAGGAGCTGGAGGCCGTTATGGGTCAAAGATAAGTTTTTTTTAAGTTGGGAAGACAATAGAACCTGTTTGTGTGTTGAGGGAAAAGACTAATAGGGGAAAAAGAGATCATGCCAAAGACATGATAACAGAAGTCCCAGAGGCAGGAGAGGGTGTGATCCAGACCACTGAGGAAAGTCTAGCCTTCTAGATGAAGGGATGAAGACAGGCATTGATATGGTGATATTTCCTCAAAGTATTGAGAATTAAAGTATCGTTTCAGAGGGAAAGAAATTTCAGGAGAGAAACGTCATATAATAAATCACTTAAAAAGTAGGATAGCAAGCTTAGTGAGACTAGAATTCATGGCTCATGTTAAGTCCCTGATGGAGAATAATTCCAATAGAAACATCCATGCAGGGCAGTCCCGGTGGCTCAGCGGTTTAGTGTCGCCTTCGGCCGGGGTTGTGATCCTGGAGACCCAGAATCGAGTCCCACATTGGGCTCCCTGCATGGAGCCTGCTTCTCCCTCTGCCTGTGTCTCTGCCTCTCTCTCTCTGTGTGTGTCTCTCATGAATAAATAAAATCTTTAAAAAATAAAAATAAAAGCTTTAAAAAAAAAAAAAAACATCCATGCAGTTGTGCAGACTTTGTTCAGCAAGCTTCAATTGCTCCATTGCAGACACAGAATAGAGATGGCTGGGTTTTATCAGGAGTTAGGAGAATGGAGGGAAAGAGAAGCAAGGAAGCTGAAGGTTGTTTGCAAAGGAGTAATTACAAAGTTGAACCTAAACGAGATGAAGGGGAGGCTTGATGAGGTCAGAAGTATCTTCCAGCATTGTTGTCATTGGGGAATTGAATGATTGAGCTGGTGTATGAGGTGAGTGAATTCAGGGATTTGCAGGTTGTGCAATTGATGGTAATCATGGTAGCTGTCTGTGGCCTTGGGAATAGGGACCTGATATGCAGTTGAGTCTTGGGTCAGGGGTGGTAAAGAAAATTGGTAGGCCAGGAGTTGGAGTTAGGTAGAGCATCTACATGGATATTGGTGTTATTAAGAATGATGAGGGGCGCCTGAGTGGCCCAGTCAGTTAAGTGTCTGCCTTTAGCTCAGGTCATGATCTCAGGGTCCTGGAATTGAGCCCCACATGGGGCTCCCTGCTCAGTTGCAGAGCCTATTTCTCCCTCTCCCTCTACTCCTCCCTTTGCTTGTATTCTCTCGCTCTCAAATAAATAAAATTTTAAAAAACAAAAGGATGATGGCAGGAGATGGGAAAGGAAGTAGAGTTAATCTTGAGTGTTCAGTCATTAGTGGGAAGCAATTAAAAGATCAGTCAACATGAGAGAGAGAATGGTTTAGCGAGATAGCATAAACCTAAAAGAGGGGAAGGAATCTCCAAGAGAAAGAGAATATTGGTCTGGAAGCAGCAATGTGAACCATGAATCCTGAGGTTTAGGGTGTAAGGCATAGGAGCCTTAGCTTGTGAGGGCTGCATAGGAGGAGGTGGTATGAGGGGACAGAGGGACCATTCCAGGAGAAGAACAGGGGAGTTGGTAGATCACAGCCTGGTTCTGGGGGCATCGAAGGACAGTCTGGAAGGGTGAGGGATTGAATTAGATTGGGGATGAAGAGACTAGGAGGGGATGAGAGGTTCCATGTAAGTGAGGAGTAGCAGCTGAAGTAAGCAGGGATGCAAGTCATGGTCAAATTGGCCCTGAAGACCTCTGCAGAGTGTGGGCAAATAGTGATGGCTCTCTGGGTTGGAGATTCTCTCTGCAAGGGTTTGGCAGCTCCTCAGCCCTTAGGCGCAGGTGTGGTGGGTTGGAGGATGACTCTCAGCTGTCACCATTGCCCAGAAAGGTGAACACTCCACATGCTACAGTGGCATATCTCCTCTTAAACAGACTTATAACTACGATTCTGGGCAAATTTGGGACAATTTACTTGAGGCATTTATTTTGCTGAGAGGCAGGCCATAATGCATTTTACCAGTTTTTGAGGAGCACAAGTGTCCTTATCCCCTTTAGCACTATCTATAAAAATAAAACTATTAACAATTAGTTTTTGCCTTCTTCCTTCTTTGTCTATTCATCCTAGGGAAGAAATGTCTCAGGTTAAGTGAAAGGCTAACCTTAGAATACCAACATCTGAGCCAGGGCATGGTGTCAGAACTCCTGACGTCTTTCCCGCTAACCATTCCCCTGTTTGAGATTCTGGAATCTATACCAGCTGCAGCCCTCAGGTCACTGGAATGAAGTTTCAGTCCCCCCTTCACTTCAGAAAGCTCAGGCAAATAGAAGATGGTGTAGCTGGGTTCTACCCCTTTCCCTCAGTTCCTCTGGCAATGGCAAAGGGGAGAGAACTAGAATTATATCATGACACACAACTACCCTGGATATATTTGCTGAGAGATACTGATCTCTGGTTTCCTTTTTTTCCTTTCTCTATAGTGGCTTCTGAGGGTCTACTCTAGTTTACTAAATTGTTCTTAGAAAATGGCTAACGTGGGCAGCCCAGTGGCTCAGTGATGTAGCGCTGCCTTCAGCCCAGGGCATGACCCTGGAGACCCGGGATCGAGTCTGTAAAAAAGTGGCTAAACTTACACCTCCTGATTGTAACTTGCACTTACTTAAATACTTAGAAAAAATTCTTTTAAAGACCAAAAATTATGAAAGCAAGTTAGAAGGCAAAAATAAAATGAATTATAATCGTAACTCATCCTGTGAGGGGCAACGGCACAACCTAATTTACTTGCATATTACTGACATAACATGGGTCAGAAACAGCTCTCCTCCCAGAAGTGACCGAATTGTAGGATTGTGAGTGAGTCAGCACAGCAAAGGTGAAAGTACTTTGGCAGCTGCTGAGACCCCACCAAGTCTTGGATAAATAAAAAGACATCAGCCTGTAACTCTGCCATTAACTTAATCTTTGCAGCACAAATATTTGTTAGGAATGCCATGAAAATGGATTTGGAGATGATTAATAAACAAAATAATAATACCTCATTACTTCATATGAAGTGAAAACTGGAGCCTTTTAAGAACGTGCTTGTTGCTTTCCAACAAGAACACTGGCAATTTCCAGGAGAGAAAATTGGAAGCTTGTATTTGTGTTATTAAATACCCTGGTGGCCGTAAGAATGGCTGTTGATCAGGCGTAGATAATATCTGGATGTGGAACAGTTAACAGGACCCATGTGGTAAGGACTAGGAGCCAGCATGCTCCTCTTGGAGCCATGTAAGAAAGTCCTGAGCATGTGGGATGGATTGCCACTAAAATCACAGGAAACACAAACTGTATAACCTGACCTGAGCAGCAAAAAATAACAGTGGCTTTAAAGCTCCTATTTATATACATTACAAATAAATAAATATTTTACTTTCAGGATTCTCTGTTGTGTTCAGGAGAAAATTCAAACTTCTGAAATTGACATACAAACCCCTCATGATTTTCAGCCTCTTCCTTAGCTGTTTCTCCTGCCCACCCTGTGAGCCAGGTCCTCTCAGAAGTAGGCCTGTGCCTGTTCTCCCTCTGCCTGGAAAGTTTCCTTGCTCATCCTTACCTGACTGGTAGCACCAAAGAAGCCTTCTCTGCTACCTTACCCATGACCCATCGCTGGCTTAGGTACCTCTTCTCTGGGTACCCCCAGGGCCCTATATTTACATCCATAATGGACTTATCACTCCCTTCTGGTTTGATTTGTATGCATCTGTCTCCCCCCAGCTTGACTATAAATGCCTTGAAGAATATGGTAGTAGGGCTGTTCACAGTGCCTATGACATAAAGGGTCTATAAATTTTGTTGAATGCATAAATGACTGTTTTAAGGAAATATTATATAAAATAAAAAATATATTCTAGAACTTTGAGACTATTAACCATGTGCTACAACACTGTCTCTTGTCTCTGGCTTTTGTTTAAAAGAATATCTCTGAACATTGAGCATTCCTGATACATGGCCCAAACTCAGCATTATCAGAGCAATCCCTCTGTCTTAGTCTACTCCGTCTCCCGTAACAAAATACCACAGACTGGGCCTTAAACAACAGAAAGTTATTTCTCACAGTTCTAGAGCCTGGGAAGTTCAAGATCAAGATGCCAGCTGATTTGGATTCTGGTGAGGGTTCTCCTCCTGGCTTGCAGATGGTGACCTTCTCACCACATCCTCTCATGGTGGAGAAAGATCTCTCTGGTGGCTTCTCATGACCTTCTTTAATCTTAATTACCTTCTAAAGGATCTATCTCCAAACCGAGTCACACTGAGGATTAGGGCTTCAACATCTGAATTTGAGGGGGACACACTTCAGTCCGTAGCACTCTCATCTGAGGAAGGGAGCAGAGTCTGGTGTCTAGGCTTCTGAAATGATCTTTCTTTCTGCCTCTGTCTTACAAGGGTTCTGGAAGGCCCATTTTCTCATATATGCATACAACAGCTTATATTAGTATTTTAGAGCAAGAGTGAAACTCACTGCTTTTTTTTTTTTTTTTAAAGATTTAATTTATCTATCCATGATAGACACACAGAGAGAGAGAGAGAGAGAGGCAGAGACACAGGCAGAGAGAGAAGCAGGCTCCACACCGGGAGACCAACGCGAGACCCAATCCCGGGACTCCAGGATCACGCCCCGGGCCAAAGGCAGGCCCCAAACCACTGAGCCACCCAGGGATCCCCAAACTTACTGTTTTAAATAGCATCTCACTTCTTAGTTTAGCTGTCTATACCCAAGTTGAACCAGGTGGGAGAAGAAAGAATCTAGGTTTATCAGTTTTGAATTTTCCTTTAAGATCATCAAAACGTTTGTGAAATTTCTATGTTATATTTGTGGAAGAAGGAAAAGGAGAGAGAAGAAGAAAAATCCCTTTATTTTTTCAGAATTTTCTCTTTTCCATTCATTAAGACCTTTCTTTGACAATTGTAGGACTTAAATGCAATATAGATTTTCAAGTACAGATTCTACAAATTATGATTCTCATATCAGTCATAAATTGGCTGGCTGGAGCCAAATTGCATGCTGCAATCCCACAATTCCCAGGAAATACTTAATAGTATAAATCAGAATGACTTAAAAAGCTGGTGACTTCATGAGCTAAAGGTTTTTTTCAGTAGCATGAGGGAAGAGGTCACATCCTGCTAGTGTAAAATAAATGCATTTTCATTACGGAATTAAGCTAATGTACACTGCATGAATAGAATTACAAGGGGACCCTTGAACAACATGGGTTTGAACAGTGTAAATCCACTTCTAGGCAACATTTTTTGGTAAATACAGTAGTGTGTAAATGTATTTTCTTTATGATTTCTTAATGACATTTTCCTTTTCTCTAGCTTACTTTATTGTAAGAATACAGCACACAATACATATACAAAATATGTGTTGACTGTTTTATGTTATCAATAAGGTTTCCAATCAACAGTAGGCTAATGTTGGGGAGAATCAAAAGTTATACTTGTATTTTCAACTGCATGGGGAAACCTAACACCCTTGTTTTCAAGGGTCAAATATACATTGCTTTATATAATATCAATGGTGATGAGTTCTTTAAAAATAAAATGTAATAAAAATAACCTCTGCTTTTGTTCATTAAATCTTCAGAAAACAATTTCAAGAAATGGCTTCTTATTTTAACTTCCCTTCTGTAAAGGAATTTGCTAGCCATATAACCAATGCCACATCAGAAGAACGACAGAAAATGCTAAAAGACTTTTATGCTTCTCAATATCCAGAGGTAAAAGATTTTTTTGTGGATTCTGATGCAGAACTCATTAAATCTTCCCATCAGAAAAGAGAGAGTGTCAGGAATAAGTCTGAAAAAAATGTATCTCTTATAAAAGAAAGGCTGTCAGATTCTGAAACTTTGTCATTTAAAGATTCTTCCAAAAAAGTCTCTCAAATTTATAGCCCAAAAATACATAAAGAGAAATCAGTTAAGTTTCAAAATCACAGTTTCCATAGAGAAGTGGTGCTTTCTAATGATGGAGAAACTAATGAATCACCTCTAAGTTCAACTCAAGAGACTGACAATGGGAAAAACAGCCAAGCCCCTAAAAACATTATAGCATCCTGTTCCCTGAACACTAAGTCTGAAGCAGATGAGTTAGAAAATTTGGAATATACCATGAAAGATGAACAAAACCTAACAAGAACAGGCATTTCAAGAAATGAGCCCCTTTTCAAAGTGGAAAACAAAAAGATAAAAAATCCAGTGTTAGGAGATACTTCTGTGGTAGGCTTACTTGGTGACACGTCTATTCTTGATGACCTCTTTAAAAGTCATGGGAACAGTCCCACACAACTGCCAAGGAAAGTTCTTTCAGGGCCCATGGAAAAAGCAAAACAGAGACCAAAAGATTTCTGGGACATCTTGAATGAACAGAATGATGACAGTCTTAGTAAACTCACCGACTTGGCAGTGATAGAGACTCTGTGTGAAAAAGTGCCCCTTGCTGCATCCTCCAAAAGGAAAGAGGAGCTGGAAACCTCACTTTGGAAATCAAATGAGAAATTTTTGTGGAAAAAATTGAGTTCAAGTGATACAGATGAAAACACAATGAATGCACAAAAGTAATGCATAAAGAAACATAGAATGAATTACTGTGACCAGTGGACTTCAGCCACCTGTCTTTACAGCTCTGTATTCCACACTCACTACGTTTACCTGCAGCACAGCTGTCAACACACATGTTTATTAAACATTTGCTCTAGCACTGTTTTAGCCTAAAAGGTTATCATGTATTTGTTTTCCTTGATATCTGATTTGATCTTTTAAAAATATGATTGAATTATAGTATAAACATCTTTATGAAATAGAAGAGGTCTAGATTTGTTATCAAGAAACCTGGGACATCTCCCTTACTGTGTAATTATGTGCCTGTAGATAAGTCACTTATACTTACCTTGGTGTGCAGATAGTTCCTAATATGAAAGATGAAGGGTTTGAACTCAAAGAACAATGTGTGTCCTTCCAGCTTAAAAAAAGCTTTGGTTTACTCTCCCAGATTCCATTAAGTCACAGGCCAAAATATGGTCATCCCCCAAATCAGGTGTACATTGATGTCTTTCTTAGTAGCATTTTGAAAATTATTAACTGTTTTACTTTTTCCAAAGTATCATGTACTATTACTAAATTATTTTAGATGAAAGTAATAGCTAGTACTGAACATATGATGTTGTATTAAAATAAGTTTATAACTGCTCAAAATCAAAGGGTTAATGTATAACTGTACTACAAAAGTCGTATGTATAACTGTATGACAAGTCATAAAACCAATAGCCACAGAACGCGATGCCTCAACTTTTATACAACAGGATTTAATCAATATAAATTAAACTTTGTGTAGTATTTTTATATTAAGTATGGAGAAATGAAGCATTTTATTTAAAACTCTTCTATTTTGTTGAATTTAATTTATATGGTATACAATCTACAGAATGTGCTTATTGTTGAATTGATTTATGTGGAAACATCCATTCAGTCTCTATGTATACTGTGCCAGAGGCTTGAGATGCACAGGTGAGTTACCACTACAGGTAAAAAACAGGAAACCACCTCTGTAAAGAGTCACATCTATTAAGCCCCTGTCCTCATGCCTGGCATGTGGTGGCAGGGACCCGAGGCTTCTACTGATCCACATTCAGATGCACGGTGGCTCATTTCCTTCAGTGGAGCTCTGGGAGCTTGGGTGGGCAGGAGGAAAAATAGGAAATAGCAGTGAGCCAGGAAGGGGTGGTGCTCGGAGCCCAAGGCCTTCAGAGTACCCACCTTGCAGGAGAACCATGGCTGTAAATGGAGAAATAAAAACAAAAAAACAAATCTTTTCTCAAGGGACCAAGTGACCAAATATGTTCTTTGGGATGTTGTTGAGAGCTGTGAAATCTATTTTATATCATGACTCAGTACATATGTGTTAATACATATATAAGATTAAAATAAAATGTTTATGAAATAATATTTACCCATAAAGCATGCAGTGTACTTTGATATTTCCTTTCCTATTACGCTTTTGGCTCTTAATATATGTGTGTTTTTTAATGTTCTCATAACCCACTAAATTGATCTTATGACCCATTAATGATTGGAAATCACAGTTTGCAGATCATTGTTTTAGGTAATATAGGTTATACATAGAATATATATATTATATATAGATTATAGAGAGTCTTTTTTTCTATTTGCAGCTGATCTATATCCACACTTATCAGATGCTGAATTTCACTGAGGTGCTTGCTACAGAATGAATGTATTGTGTATCTGTGGTAGATATTAAATGCTGTTAGCCTGCTGTGGGACTAGCTGTAGGAGGAGGCCGGATAAGCAAGTGGACCCCTTCATCTCAGTTAAATACCAGATGGTAGAGTTCAGGCATTTTAATAAAAGTGGCTCTTGAATAAAATAAAATACCTTTAAAAACTTTAATATAGATAGGACCTTCGAATCATAAAATGATATTCATACAACATAACGAAATAGTATTAAAGAGACTTTTACCGGTAAAAGTCAAAATGGGATCAAAAATATAGTCCTGAAGTTTAAAAATTAGATTTCAGCAGTTGCTGATGAAACGGTCATTAACATTGTGCAGGAATAGTGTCTCAAGCAGAGTCCAGGGTCCAGTATGGACAGGAGCCAGTCAGTTCCAGGAGGGAAGGTGTGAGGGTCGACTTACCCTGCATTGGAGCAGCAGGAAGAGTTGGCTTAACCACTGAGGAATCTGGGAGCAGATGCGGTGAAGGGCTGACACACTAATGCTGCCTAGCCCATCCCGAGTTCTTCCAGTTGAATAGGTGGCCCCAGGCAAATCCCAAGGCTTCTTTCAGCCTGTTTGCCCCTGTAAATTTGAAATGGACTGGATCAGTTGTGTTCAAGCTTTTTTTTTTTTTTTTTAAGCAATTGAACTCTATCTTAATTAGAAGATCAGTTGTCGAAAATAATTAAAGTGGAGTTCTGTTGGTTCCAGCAGCACCACTGGGGCCTATGGAGCACTGGCTTGAAAAACCACAAGGGTGATACCATTGCTAAAAAACATTCCAGCTCCAAGTTTTCAAGATTCTATTTGCCTCAGTCTATCTTGTTCACTTCTCTTTAAGGCACTCAACACAGTTATTAATATTGGAAACTGAGGCAAATTACCGAGAGACTTCTGCGCTTGAATTCCTTAGAGTTCCCATAAAGCCTTGAAACCACTTCTTAGAGTAAATTAACATCATCTGCAAGTGGTGTGGCTGCCCCTGAGTGGTCAAGGCAGAGGAGCCTTAGTTTGCAAAGAGGCGCTGGTGATAAACTTCTCCACAGTCCACAGAAAATGAGAAAGCCAAGAGTAGTATAGTTCAAAGTTTTTAAAAGTCCAATGTGTGCAGTTTTTATATTCTGAAGTTATTCTTCCCGTATTATATTAAAATCGTTCTCTTTGTATGAAATGATAGATCATAGTTTTTAGTCTTTTTCATTGTCCTTGATATAAAAATTAATAACCATATGTCAGTTCCCAAACGTTTTATTTGACATTTACTAGTCTATAAAATCCCTAAGAATGGAATCACTGCCTGCCTCAAAGTTCACGAATGGCCACCTCCATGGCCACCATGTCATAAATCCAGTTAACGGTCGGTCTAGGACCAGGGATGTCAGTGAATCTATAAGATCCCGTAAGATGGACCTGCCTGCAAAGCCCAGAGCGCAGGGCACCTTAAACTCCTCACCAACGTCTCACTGGGTCGTCGTTGATGTAATCTTGTTCCCCAGTTCCAGCCCCACCTGCTTTTGCAAAGCATCCTCCACCCAGTGCTGCTGGAGCATTAAGTACTCCTAAATTCAGGAACACATCCTGTCACTGGAGACCCTGTGCGCATGTGCCCTGGCGACAGCCTTGTGCGCTACCCTCCCCACATGCACACACATACACCTGGTGCTGTTTTTAGCAAGTGGGAGGACCAGCACGCTCTTTCTCTGTTAATGGACAACCACAGGAGGGCTGTCTTGCCTCACGAGGTCTTACAGAGTTTTAAATGGAAACAGCCTTTTGGGGAAAGACCCAGATTGACCCTCACACTAGTGGGAAGTCCAAGGTGGTGGGGCTCCCAGCCCTGAACGTGGCAAGTGAAAACCACCTGCACAGGATTTTCCACACACAGGTGCCCAGGTCCCTACCCAGGAGATTGCAGTTCCGGAGGTCTAGGGGTCAGCACAAGCACCTATTTTTATTCCTAAAGTTTCACCCATGACATGACATGCTAATATTTTGTCTGAGACGGTGGCTGGGCAGGACACACCTGCCTGATGTTCTCTCCACTTCCGTGAGCCCCTCCCATCATGGATGTGCAACAGAACTCATCCTGGAGCCCTGCTGTACATTTTTAAGCGCAAAGTTGTCATTAGCATTGTTTTTCAACTTGGTCAATGTGTTCTTTATTTGCTTTGCTGCAAGTTAACAAACTTCAGGGTCATATCGATCCACTAAGTGTCCAAATTTAATTATATGAGTTGATGCCTTTCTGTCACTAGCACAGATAATGCCCCACTGACATTCTTGGGTTTGTAGGCTGTCTCTCAGGGCTGAAGATCAAGAATGCCTCTTCTGGGGTGAATGGGTGGCTCAGTCAAGTGTTGTCTGACTTCCATTAGGCTTGTGATCTCAGAGTCCTGGGATCCAGCCAGGGACATAGCTCTGTGCTCAGAGTCTGCTTCTCTCTCCCCCTCTCCCTCACCTTCCACTCCACACCCCATGCTCGTTCTTGTGTTCTCTCTCTCAGATAAAATCTTTTGAAAAAATTATTTTAAAAAAATGCCTCTTTCTACAGATGTCTTTTTGGTTAGCTAAATGGGCCTCCTCCATCTTGTTGAAAGAAATAACTGTGACTTTATATTGTTTGAGCTTATGTAAACGAGGGAAAGCGTGCATCTCTGAATGTCTTACATGTCTCTACGGAAATTCTAGTGAGTCATTTTGTCAAACCAAAATATGAATTAGTCCCCTCCACACACATATATCTTTTAACTTTGATTTTATTTTTTTAAGTGAGACATACTTCTGAAAGACTTCAAAAGAAGGCTTATAATAGCTAATGCATATATTTTTTCTTTCTTAAAACTATTATAAAAGCATTGATAAGAACAAGAAGAGACTAAGTTTATAGAACATAAATGCCAACGTGTGCTTCACGAGAACTGATCTCACAGGATCACAGTATGCCGGCCCTGTCCCCCAGCCATCTGCCGGCGCCTGCCCTGTACTGCCAACCGTTGACTCTCCCCAGCCAGTACTCACTGCCCTAAGGTGCCTCCCTTCAGCGCTGCCTGGCAAAGGCCCCGGTTCTTTTCAGGGCAGTCCCTGACTCCCAAGTCCACCCCCTCTGCCCAAGCATTGCTCACCAGTGTCACAATCCTCAGTGTGGGGCCCTGCAGACTCACAGCCTCCCCCACTGAGCCCTCTTTTCCTACCCTCCTCACACGTCTTCACTACTGGATTCCCCCAGCCTCCCCCTTTGCATGGGGGAAATGCATCAGCCAAGTCTGGCAGGCTGAGTGGGGCAGGAGGAGCTCTGAATGTCCTCACCCAGGACCCTCCAGGAGCCAGATCACCAGGCAAGTCGTCTTGGAGGGCAGCAATTCCTGACCTGCCAGGAGAAGGTGGACCCCGCCCTCTGTGGAGCTGCTGCCAGGAAGCCATCATGCAGCTCCTGACTTGGCCCAGAGCAGCCACCTTGCCTGCAAAGGCACAACAGCTCCTAAAAGATAATCTAGGGCCCAGCAGTGTGCTAGGGCATGTTGGGGTGGACAAGCAGATCTCAGGAAGCTCAGAGTGCCCCCCAGGAGAGTGGAAGAGGACAGGACACACCAAGGAAACCTAGTATAAAACGTGTGCTGCGTGGTAGAAACAGGATTCCTTCCAGAGACCAAAAGAATAGAAGACTACTTTGGGATGAGTGGTCAGGAGAGGCCACCCTGAATTCTAGGGATGGGGGTGGGGGCCAGGCCTGAAAGAATGGGAAGGCCAGAACATCACTTCCTCCAGGCTCCCTTGGCTTCTAAAACCCCAAATGACAAGGCATGTGGGCTTTGTAGAGGAGTTTGAGTTTGGGACTGGCCAAACATAAAAACGCGTCTGACTCTCTAACCCCCAGACACACAAAGGGGGCGAGAGGACCTTGGTGCCGGGGGCGAGGAGACAGTCCGGTGGGGTTGACGCCAGGTCCTGTGTGCGGACCGGAACCCGGGCACCGCCGGAGCCCGGGCAGGGTGTGGGCGCGGCGGACCGGGCTGGGCGGGCCGGGCCGGGCTGGGCCGGGCGGGGAGCGTGGCTCGGCTCTGCGCGCTGGGCCCTCCCGCCGTCGGGGGGTCCGCCTGCCCGGGTCCCGCGCCCCCTCCGGGTGCAGGCGGGTAGAGGCCGCCCGGCTCGGTCTCTCCGGAGAGGCCGGCTGCGGGGCCAGCACACCCGGGACGGCCCGCTCCTCCGGCCCGCTCCTCCGGCCCACTTCATTTTGTCCCTTGAGGAAGAGGGAAAGCAGCCACCCAGGCCGCGCCCAGGCTGTCGCGGTGGGATCCCCGAGAGCGGACTCCAGGGGCCTGAGCCGCGGGGGGCGTCGTCGGGGCAGCCCGGACCTCAGAAAAGTCCCGGCCCCGCGTCCGCGGGAAGCCCTGGGCGGCCGGCCGGGGGCGCGCGGGAGGGGGCGCTCTGCGGGGTCCTTCCCCAGGCCGGGGACTGGGGCCGAGGCCGGTGCGGTCGGGGTCTCTCGGGCTTGCGACGGCGGCGGCTGGGAAGGGGTTCCCAACTGGCGGGGGCGGGGGCGGGGGCCTGCGGGGAGTGGGGAGCCCGCCCTGGCTGGGGGAGGGAACCCCCGGCCAGCGGTGGGCGTGGGGCGGCTGCGGAGGTCCCGGGCCTGCGGAGGGCAGGGCGTCCCTGTGCGCGACCCACCCCAGGCAGCGGCGCCCGGCGGCAGGTCGTCCCCACGCGCAGAGCCCTGCGGCGCCGCAGGGTGGGGATCCCGCGGGTGCCGAAGGCCGCGTCCCCCCCCCGCCCCGGGCCGCCGCGGGGCTCGCCCAGCCCAGGGTCCCGCCCCCGCGGTGTGGCCGGCGGCGGTCCTGCGGTGTGGACGGCGGCCCGCCGGAGAACCAGCCTCAACCTGATCCCCAGCGCGTCTAAGCGAGGTCGTGGGAAGCGGGAGGGCGCGGGCGCCGCGGGCCGGGCGGGCCAGGGGCGGTTAGGGGAGCAGGCCGGAGGGACGCCGGGCGGGCCCGAGGGCAGTGGGGCCGGCGGAGGTAGGGATTCCGGGCGGGTCCCCAGCGCGGGGTGGGCGAGCGCCCGCGGCTCCTCCAGGGGGGCCCGACGGCCGCGGCCTACGGTGCGGGGAGGGCTTGGGGCTCAGCGCCCCGACTCGGCACCTAGGCCAGCGCTAGCTGCACCCTCCGGCCCGAAGCGCACCCCTCCAGGGTTCGACACCCGCCCACCCCCCGCCGCCCCCTACCGTCCACCTTCCTCCAGCCCCCCGGCCCGTGCCCCCCGCCAAGTGCCCCCGCCCGGCCTGCTATCAAGGCGTCGAGAGGGTTGCTCCGAATTCCTCCCAGTCCCCCTGCCAAGGGCCCTGGTTCCTGCCCTTCCACCTCCCATCTGGATGCCCGCAGACTTCTCGGATTTCAAGTCTTTAGCCTCCTCCCTTCCTAATCTATTTTCCACACCAATCCCCCCCCCACCCCCCGGCGTGTTAAAGCACACAGGGACCTCGGTGGTTGTAAACCTCGTATTTCCCCTGTTAACAAGGTAAAAGTGCTTCATTTGGCTGGGGGATAAAAACTGACGGCTTTGGCGCCGGTTTATTGAGCGCTTACTATATGTCATTGTTGAACACATCAAGTGGATTTTCTCATTCAACTGACCAACAGTCCTTCTAGGTAGGTATTATCAGGTATTATCATTATTACCTCTGCTTTATAGCAGAAGAAATTGAGACATAGAGGGTCACACAGCTTATAAGCAGCAGAGACAATATGGAGCCATGCGGTCTGCTCTTGGGTCTGTTTCTCCAGCACTGTTTCTACAGAAAACCTTGACCTTCCCAACAGGGATGAATGACCCACAGCACCGGCTGTGTCCTGGGGGCCAGGTGGCAGCAACCATCTGTTAATAGCAGCACTAAGTGGATGGGTGAATGGGTGTCAGGTGAGGTTTAATCTGGAATGCCTCAGAGACCCCACTGCTCTTCCCTGGCCTTTAGTGGATTAACGGTCTGAAGCTCTGGGCGTGGATAAACTAGAACAGTCTCCATCCACATTTATCCCCTACTTTGCTCGCCTGATAGCTTTCTCGACCCTCAGCAGTCAGCTCCTCTTGCTCAGCAGCCTGCTGGAGACACCACAGGTATCCTACCCACAAGGGCGACCTTTACCATTGTCCTCATCCTCACACCAGCCCAGCCCCCTTAGAGCCCTCCACACCGCCAGTGCCCCCGCCCAGCCCCTGCCAGGCATCAGCCTCTGGCATCAGCCTTTGTGTGCAGATGAAGCTGTCTGGGCTGCCTTTGTCCTGGGAGGGACTGGGATTTTGATCACTAATTAGTGGCTGGCAAATCAGGAGTCAGCCTTCGTCCCCTTTCCAGGACCCACAGGTAATTCTTATGTGGGAAACAAGGGCAAAAGAAAAAAAATGAAATTTCTTTACTGCCTACAGCCCACTGGCGTGTCCTTGAAACAGGCTGAGTGACCTCTACCCCCCAAGATAAACGTTAGCAATCCTCTTCCAAGCATGTGACCCATCTGAAAGTTCTCATGACTAAGTTTTTACTAAACTAATAAGCAACTTTTCCTAATGACAGCTAGGCCCTGCAGGATCCTGGAAACCTCTTTTCCAAAATACCTCCCCCTGACCCCCTCCCAACTTGAAAGCATCTAATGGGCCACTCCTCATGACCCCGGTGCCCCTCTTCCTGCCCACAAGTCCTGTCCTGGTGCTTTAATAAAACCACCTTTTTGCACCAAAGATGTCTGAAGAATGTTTTCTTGGCCATGGGCTCCAAACCCCAACACTTCAAACCACATCAATACCACAAGGGTTCCTGCCCCCATTTCCTGCCTGGGAATTAGGGTGATCCCTGCCAGCCCAACCTCCCACCATGTGGATAAGATGGGCAGAGGCTCCCAGACAGCAGTGAACTGAGACTGTGATTCGCATTTGCTCTACCCTGTTTTTTATTTCTGTGAACTCACCTAATGTAATACTTAGGCTGTCCTTTTCTTCCTGGAATACCTACCCTACCCTAGCTTTACTGCCTTTTTTATAGAATTGTTAATTTTTCGATAGACTCATAAAATGAAATTCAAAGGGTACAAAAGAGCATACAGTTTCCCTCCTTCTTACCCAGGGACAAGCTCTTCCAATCCTCACAATCAGCAGCTTCCTGTGCATCTTTTTCAGAAATAATCCACACGTTTACAAAATGTGCTTCATTTCTTTTAACTGTGTTTTTGATGTCTTTTGTATTAACACCTAAAAAAGTATACTTTTATGCTTTGAAAAAAAATCAGCACAGTTTCAAAATGGAGCACTAAGATTCTCAATGTGGAGCTTGTATCCTGCCAGTCTAAGCCTTCGATGGGGCCACAGCAGGAGCTGTCCACCTCCAGTAGAGACCGACATGCTTTCCCAGTCTCCTCTGGGTCCAGAACAAAAAATACAGGAGGATGCGCAACCTACAAGATGTGGTTAGACTTAAACGAATCAGGATAGGAAGGGCTGCTGGAATCCCAGAACCCCCTGGGATGGTCCATCAGATGAAACCGTAACCAGAGATCCTAACCAAACAAGAGCGGCTTTCTCTTTCTCAAGATGAATTTTTCCATGTTTCTGGTGAGGGGTGTTTTAATATCAGCACTTGTTTACAAAGATGTCCAAATCTCAGGTTTCTTTAGCAACTTTACATCTTTTAAACACTAATTGCTTCCCAGAAGTGAACTGAAGTAACTACCTATAAAATACTACTAGGTGTTGCTCCGGTGACCAGCCAGGCTCCACTCAGGTGCATGGCCGCGGGCAAATCACATCCTACGCAGACACTGAGCAGCAGACACTGTGCCTCCGAAGCTCTCCTTTCCTCGGTGGGAGTTCCTGGCTTAGGATTTTTTTTCCCTTCCATCCTTTGGTGGAGGCACTGGTCACCAGGAGGAAGAGAAGATGGAAGCAGTGTAGATTAAAGGAAGTCATGTCCAAAGTGGTTTTCACCTCCAACTCATCATCCACTCATCATGCTTCTATGTTTAACTCCCAACTCAGTTCTACCATCAGTCTTCCACTTTGTTTCACAAATCTGAGCATGGTCTTTTTCAGTGGATGCCTGTGTCTCTGACTCACTATAGTGACTTAGTAACCAAGTGTTAATATTTCTTGACTCTACCGCCTTCTTTTCGATTTCCTACCACCATCCTAATGCTTCAGCCACCACTGCGGCTTCAAGTCTTCCACTTCTTAAGTCTTCCAGAGAAATCTGTACATACCTCTGATAGAACTCTTGATTCCAGTGACAGAAACTGATGTAAGCAAAAAGTGAAACCACTGCCAGGAGGCTGGCTTCAGGAGTGGCTTGGTAGAGCGACTCAGTGGCCATCATGGAGACCCAGGGCCTCCAGTGCACCACTAGGCTCTATTCTTCAAAAGTTGGCTTCCTCCTCAGGCTACACACAGTGGCAAAATGGCAGCAGAAGCTCCAGCTCACATGCTTCCAGCACCATGTTCTCTAGGAAAGAGCCAGGCCCGAGTTACGTGTTACACACACACACACTGCCCCCTCTGAACCTCACCTACTGAAAGTCATGGAGGGTTGGAACGGAGCCAGCCGGTGGGAGTAGTGTGAGTGGCCAGCGAGCAACCAAAACACATCAGAAGCCCACCCTGCATCCCACCCTGCTATTCCTCTGCAAAGAATTCTCAACAGCTCCTTAAGTCCAACAATCAAAATCTTGTCAACATGATTTGACTTCAGTTGATACACAATCGTAATCACTGTGGAGCTTTTTCATTCTGTTTGCACCAGTCATCTTGAGTAAGAGTTCAAACTATTAAAAAAAGATTGTAAGTAATCTCTCCACCCAGCAGGAGGCTCGAACTTCCAACCCGAGATGGAGAGTCATTATGCTTTACCAATTGAGCCAGCTGGCGCCACCAGAGTTGAATTTTAAAACAGACCATTTGGATTTGTCTCCACTTGCAAGGGAAGGTGAGCAGCCTGTGCCCCTGGGAGCCCGGGAGCGGAATTGGGCGGGGGGGGGGGGGGGGGGGGGACAGACCCCGCCCCTTAGTTTAAGGGCCTAAAAGCTGGTGTAGTGAGTCGGTGGAGCAGGTGGTGGCCTGAGGCCAGCAGGGGCGCGCAGACAGTGTCTGCAGCAAGGGGAGCCGGGTCTGCGAGCCCCAGAAGGGGCCCTGGGGACTTGATACCCCCCGCAGTGCCCGCCGTCCCCGGGGCCTCGGACGCTCCCCTGGGCTCCCGGCGGAGGGGATGAGGCAGGGCCCAGGAGTGGGGGAAGCAACCCCCAAACTGGGAACAGTGGCCACTGCTGGGGTGATGCTGCCTGGACCCAGCAAGCGCCCGGGCCGCCGGCGCCCCCTGTCGGCAGAGCCCAGTAGGGCGGCCGCCCCGGAGCGTGGACGGAGCCAGAGTCCCGGGGTGATGGGGTGACAGGCTGACGGAGCGCCCAGGTGCATGGGGAGCTGCAGAGCTGCCGGAAGGAGAAGGGGGAAGAGGGCGTGGCCTGGGGGCAGGATGGGAGGAGGGGGCGGTGGGAACAGGGCCAGTTCTCCCACCGCCGCCGCCTCCAGGTTGTGGGGGGCGCAGAAGATCAAGCACCTTCCAGAGAGCCCTTCTCTTTCCACTTCACACCTTGGACTTAGTGACGCACCAGAGACATCCCCAACACGCCACACACCCCATACACACCCCACACCAGGCACGCCTCATACATACCCCATACACACACAGAGCCCACACCATGCACACCCCTTACGTAGCCCATACGCACACAGAGCACACACCAGGCACACCCTATGCATACCCCATACACATACAAAGCAGACCCCATGCACACCCCATACATACCCAATAAGCACACAGAGCATGCCCCATACACACACACAGCCCGTGCACACACCATGCACACACACAGCCCCCACGCACACCACACACACGCACACATGAGATTCTTCAGCTCAGGTGCAGTTCCCCAAGCAGTCCTAGGACAGGACTGGGTCTGCAGGTGACACATTAAAGTGCATCAGGGAGGTGGGTGAAGAAGAGAGGGAGGCCTGAAGGGAGGGGGAGGACCCCAAATGGCAGAATTTCAGGCTACATCCCCTGGAGGGTGATGGCTGAGGGCTCTGGCCCTCAGCCCATCCTCCTTCTCTCCCCCTTGCTGGCTCCATGCTACTTGTAATGCGGTGGACATCCCAGCTGTGTCCCTATAACTCCACAGCGCCATGGAATACCTGCCCCCTGGCCACCCTTTGAGCCTAGGAGGCCGTGCACCAGATGCACACTCCAGAAGGACACCAACCTCAGCTTCCCTTCCCAATTTATATGCTTTTTAAAAAGATTTATGCTTTATCTCTTTAAGATGTCCACAGGACATTATTGTTGGTAGTTTATAAGATAAACCCATTTGCACCTTATGCCCGCATTCTTACTTTCTTGTCCATCAATCCTTACTGCTTCTCAAATTGCTGATTAGGGGACTTTTCCCTACTAAATGAAGTGCAGCCCAGAATTTCCTTTAGTTAGTAGTTTTGGAGAAAAGTTTACCTTTTTCTGAAAAGCATTGATTTCAGCATTTTATTAACTCTTTAATAAACTAAAGGATTTTCAAACAGCTTTTGTATTATCTGGTAAGGGTGGTAAAGAACTGAGAAGTTGACAATCATCCAATAAATGGAGAAGAGGAGGCAAGGCTAATCAACCAGATTTTTGTGGGTGTTTCTTAATGCAAAGACATCAAAAAAAAAAAAAACAAAAACACAGCTTTGAGAAAGATGTATCCACCAAAGAGAAAATGACTGGTCATCATCAGTTTGATTTTCTTTTCTTTTTTAAAAAAATATTTTATTTAAATTCAATTTGCCAACATTGTGACACCCAGTGCTCATCCCATCAAGTGGGATGAGCCCATCACCCAGTCCCCCCATCCACCCACCCACCTCCCCTTCCACTACCCTTTGTTCGTTTCCCAGAGTTAGAAGTCTCTCATGGTTTGTCTCCCTCTCTAATTTTTCCCACTCAATTCCCCGCCTGTCCTCATAATCCATTTCATTATTTCTTATAGTCCCCATATAAGTGAGACCATATGATGATTGTCCTTCTCTGATTGACTTACTTCACTCAGCATAGTACCCTCCAGTTCCATCCACATCAAAGTAAATGGTGGGTCTTCGTCCTCTCTGATGACTGAGGAATATCCCATTGTATATATAGATCACATCTTCTTTATCCATTCATCTGTCGAAGGACATTGAGGCTCCTTCCACTGTTTGGCTATTGTGGACGTTGCTGCTATAAACTTCGGGGTGCAGGTGTTCCGGCATTTCACTACATCAGTATCTTTGGGGTAAATCCCCAGCAGTGCAATCGCTGGGTCGTAGGGCAGCTCTATTTTTGACTCTTTGAGGAACCTCCACATAGTTCTCCAGAGTGGCTGCACCAGTTTGCATTCCCACCAACAGTGCAAGAGCGTTCCCCTTTCTCCACATCCTCTACAACACTTGTTTCCTGTCTTGTTAATTTTCACCATTCTCACTGGTGTGAGGTGGTATCTCATGGTGGTTTTGATTTGTATTTCCCTGATGGCAAGTGATCTGGAGCATTTTCTCATGTGCTTGTTGGCCATGTGTAGGTCTTCTTTGGTAAAATTTCTGTTCATGTCTTCTCCCCATTTCATGACTGGATCTTTTGTTTCTTGGTTGTTGAGTTTGATAAGTTGCTTATAGATCTTGGATACCAGCTCTTTATCTGATAGGTCATTTGCAAATATCTTCTCCCATTCTGTAGGTTGTCTTTTAGTTTTGTTGACTGTTTCTTCTACTGTGAAAAAGCTTTTTATCCTGATTAAGTCCCAATAGTTCATTTTTGATTTTGTTTCCCTTGCCTTCATAGATGTATTATGTAAGAAGTTGCTCTGGCCAAGTTCAAAAAGGATGTTGCCTATGTTCTCCTCTAGGATTTTGATGGAATCTTGTCTCACATTTAGATCTTTCATCCATTTTGAGTTTATCTTTGTGTAATGGTGTAAGAGAGTGGTCTGGTTTCATTCTTCTGCATGTGGATGTCCAATTTTCCCAGCACCATTTATTGAAAAGACTGTCCTTTTTCCAGTGGATATTCTTTCCTGCTTTGTCGAAGATTAGTTGACCATATGGTTGATGGGCCCATTTCTGGGTTCTCTATTCTGTTCCATTGATCTATGGGTCTGTTTTTTGCCAGGACCACACTGCCTTAATGATCACAGCTTTGTAGTACAGATTGAAATCCGGAATTGTGATGCCCCCAGCTTTTTCAATATTCCCCTGGCTATTCGGGGTCTTTTCTGATTCCACACAAATCTTAAGATTATCTATTCCAACTCTGTGAAGAAAATCCATGGTATTTTGATAGGGATTGCATTGAATGTGTACATTCATATACAATGGGAATATTTTTCCATCTCTTTGTGTCTTCCTCAATTTCTTTCAGAAGTTTTCTGTAGTTTTTAGGGTGTAGCTCCTTTACCTCTTTGGTTAGGTTTATTCCTAGGTATCTTATGGTTTTGGGTGCAATTGTAAATGGGATTGACTCCTTTCTTCAGTCTCATTGTTAGGGTAGAGAAATGCCACTGATTTCTGTGCCTTGATTTTGTATCCTGCCACGTTGCCAAAGTGCTGTATGAGTTCTAGCAATCTTGGTGGAGTTTTTGGGTTTTCTATGTACAATATAATGTCATCTGCAAAGAGGGAGAGTTGGACTTCTTTTGCCAATTTGAATGCCTTTTATTGATTTTCTTTTCTCTGGTGCTTACCTCTTTCTGAGGAACACTGATACTGTTTCTGTTCTCAGGTGGCCAAAGGCATTTGGACCACCTGAGCCTTGTCAAAGGAATTATTTATACTTGCTGGCTCCGTTTTATCAATTCCAACTCACTCTTAATTCACCCTGGTCCGGCTTCCACCCCCATTCCTCTGCCTAAACATCTCTCACTCAAGTCACTGAGGGCCTCCATGCCAATCCAGGTCCTGCGGAAGCTGACTCTGAGATGAAGTGAGAGGCACCAGGGCCTTAGTAGAGGTAACAACTGAAGGAGAAGAAGACAGGGAGGCCTCCCCGACTGTGATACTGACCTGCCACCTGTGCAGGAGAGGGAGTGGGACAGGGTAGGGGGAGCACATGGAGTAGCCCAGGTGGGGCTGCAGTGCGGAGTTTACCCACATCAGCCTGGTGGGCTTGTGAGTCCTCACACCACCACTCTGCTCATTCATTGCCTGAGGGCTGCCTGGAGGACGGGGCCTTGCTCAGGCCCCAGGGCCAATCCTGGAGGCATCTGTAGCTGGAGGCTGTCTGATGTGCTCCTCAGGGCAGGTTCTTTCCTGAAAGGGGGCACTAAGTGCTGAGCCTCCATGCCACCATGCCACACAACTTCTCTGAAGCGTCAGAACAGTTGACCTGTCTCTTCTTCTGAGACACTATCTTGCCTTGGTGTTTGGAATTTTCTTGATTTGCCTCAAATGTGCTGGCTGCTGCTTCTGAGAATTCTTTGGAGGTTCCTCTTCATCCACATGGCCTCTCGACATCACTGTTGTCCAAGCCTTATTCCTAGGCCTCTACCCTGCTTCTCTCCCAGGCGATCCCACTATGCCTGTGACTACAGTTATAATCTGCATCTAGAAGCAAGTCGTACATAAGCAGCCGTCAGTCAGTGGCAGCTTGGTCTAGTTTTGCACACGAACCTGAGTGTGGGTCTTCCTTTGTCTCTGTGGCTGTCGGCTTCCTAAGCACAGTGCCTCAGTGGTCAGTTTTGTCATCTGGGCTAGTAACTCTCACCCTCAGAATTGACCTACGTAATGTACTTGAAGGTGCTCTGTAATCTGCAGGACTTACACAAAAGCTTGGTATTATTCTGACACTTGCCAGATGGTTACTCCTGAAGTAATGCTGATAATCTATTTTCAAGATTCCCCATTTTCTAAGAAAAACATCCCAACCCCTATCTTTGCATTAAAAACTCAGCCCAGGGACGCCTGGGTGGCTCAATGGTTTAGCGCCTGTCTTTGGCCCAGGGCATAATACTGGAGTCCTGGGGTCAAGTCTCGTGTCGGATTCCCTGCGTGGAGCCTGCTTCTCCTTCTGCCTTTCTCTCTGTGTGTCTTTAATGAATAAATAAATAAAATCTTTTTTTTTTTTTTATTTATGATAGTCACATCACAGAGAGAGAGAGAGAGAGAGAGAGAGGCAGAGGGAGAAGCAGGCTCCATGCACCAGGAGCCCGACGTGGGACTCGATCCCGGGTCTCCAGGATCGCGCCCTGGGCCAAAGGCAGGCGCCAAACCGCTGCGCCACCCAGGGATCCCAATAAATAAAATCTTTAAAAAAAAATAAAAACTCAGCCCAGCATAGTTTTTCTCTATTCTCCTTCATTTGCGCTCTGTTCTGGATCAGCGTTTCCTAAAGCCGTGTTTCTTAGAACAATAGAGTCCCTTGAGATAAAAGTTGATACTCCATGAAAAAAATCAAGTTTGGGAAATATTGCCCTCCTATAGATTAAAATACATTCTTTCCTGGTAAAGGTGCCAAGAAGTATAACCTTTTTTAACCAGCTGTCCCAAATGGCTTAGCCACTGGCTCTTTCCTTTCTCGTGCCACGCTATAAGAATCTTGTAGGCCACTAGTGTTCACCCCAAGGACGGGAATCCCTGGCCTAGGCATAGGGGAGAAACTTACTATTTCATCCAAATTCTTGATCCTCCAGTATGGGGAGTCTGATTCACATCCTGGCCATTCCCTCTTTTCCTTCTATTCTGTGAGCCACTTAGAATAGTTCTAGTAAACCTACCTTTCTGAGTCAAGTTGTTCAGGGTAAGTCGTGTTGCTCCCAGCTGCAAGACTGGCTGAAACACTAGTGGGCAAAAAGCCCAGGGAGGGGTCATGGTCCCAAACTGGAAATTCCCCAAACAGGCCTTAATATTTGAATGGGTAAATAAATTATGGAGCATCCACACACTGACATACTGTCCGCAGCAAGAACCAACTATCTTCAACCGTATGCAAGGATAGGCGTGAATTTCCTAAATATAATTAGAAAAAAAAAACTAGACACAATACAAATCTGTATATGTGAAGATAAAAAAACAGACAAAACTAACCTGGGCCATCAGACATCAGGACAGTGGTTACTGTAGGAAATGGAGGGAACATGAAAGGCCTCTACCAGCTGGTAATGTTCTCTTTGATCTGAGGGCTGTTTGCCCGAGTGTATTCGGTTTGTGAACATTTATGACTGTACCTTATGCAATTCTCTGAATACATATTATACTTCAGTAAAACTTTGGGAGATGTGGTGTCAGAAAAGGTCATTTCCCACTGGACGCTTCCTTGGCAAAACCACCCGAAGGAAACATGGCCATTTCAGGACCAGCAGAAATAGAACCATGCCCTGGCTGTCAGCTCACTCCCAGCGTGTGTGGTTCTCACACTGTGTAAGCTTCTACATTGCTATGCATGTCAAAAGGGCCTTCTGTATTGATCATGGGTTTTGTTTTGGTTTTGTTTTGGGTTTTTTAGTCTATATTTCATGATACTGTGACGTTCTTAGGAACGTGGGGACAGAACAAGGGACTGCCCCTCCTGGAGTTTGCTATTTCCTACAGAGAGCAAGAACTTATCTGCAGGTCTTTCACATGCAAACTAGCACATCCACAGCCAATACTCCAAGCCACCTCCTCTCTCTGGCTTTCACATACAGAGAGGCAATATTCTCCTATTGGAAGCACATAGTACTAGACAATGAGGGGCCAGCCCCATAGCTCAGAGGCTGCAGAAACTATTCATACTAGCCAATCCTAAACCTGATCAGCTGCTTACCCTGCTGCTGGCTCCTTGCCGTGAAAACCACAATAAAGGCTCATGTCCATGCCTTCTCATCCCCCCCTTCTGCCTGTTGGACACGGCTGCTCCCCATGTGGCCATGCCTGCTGTGCCATGCTTCCTCCTCCTATGGATCTGCGAGTGTAGACTTCTTCCTTCATGACAGTCATTTCTGCATGTCTTACTGACCTGATAAACCCTGGGCATATATTAAAGTACATTCACTCATTCTACAATGTATGTGTACTGTATTTCAGGTACTGTGCATATGCCAAGGATAGAGCTGTGACCATGCAAATAAGGTCCCTGCTCTCATGGACCTCATGTCTAGGAGGACAGACATAATACTAGCAAAGAAATAAATATTTCCAAATAGTTAAGTGGTATGAATGAAAGAGGTGGTGATGGGTGGTGATGGTGAAAGAGGCCAGGATGAGTCATTTTTATGTTGCTTTGTTCTATTTGTTTTGTTTGTCTGTATTTTTTTAGCAAGACTGGATAGGGAAGGTCTCCCTAACAAGATGACAGGTCAAGGCCTGGATTGCTGCTTGTACACCCGGAGATCTGTGCTGGGTGTCTGGAGGCATACAAAATAACCAGAATGATGTATCTCTTGCCAACGGTCATCCAGAACAAACTCTCTCCCTTTCTCAACAAGTGAAGCACGGTTTGAATCCAAGAGAAAATAATTTCCTGGTATCAGCAAAATCCACAGTCTGCTCCAATCAAGTTGCCTTCTAAATGCTAGAATGCGAAGGTGTCCAAATGCCAGGACCCAGGGGATGGGTTGGCTGCACGCCAAAACCCTTAAGGCAGCAACCAGCTTGCATATATATATGTGTATAACTGTTTGCAAATACCAAGTAAGTGTGCAGATTCTTGAGCCCTCTCTGCTCCCCATTCTTGGGGTCCCACTGCCTAGTTCAGCTTTGCAGTAACACAAGCCTTTCCTGGTCACTGCGGACCTGGCCCACTGCCTGCTGCCCCGAGACCTGGTCTGGGAGCCCTTCATCTGAGCCTGCTCCAAGAGGGGCAGGTTGGTCATCATCTGCATTAATGACACACAGACATTCCACCATTTATTTTTATTAGATCCAGCTTACTGTGGACAAGATTAGAGTCAAATAAGGGTGGTTAGAAAAAGTAAGTAACAGGCCCCCAGCTCGTCGGCAGCACATTGTGGGTCACTGGGCCGGCATGGGTCTGTCTGGGAGGCCTGCCCCGCACCCTGTGTATGCCTGGGAGGGGGTACAGCTTGCACACATCCCCTTTCCTTGGAGCTCCCAAGCTGGGCCCAGGGATCCTGCACTGGGAACCTTCTACACGCACTTCGAGCCCCGAGGCCAGCGCTCCACGCAACTTCTTTCATTAAGGAAGGACCAGGAACCTCAGACCTGAAAAGTCACTCGCATGTCTCCCCCCAGATCCTCCCGGAGAGAGCAGATCCATCTCATTTGGTGCAACCTAAGCGGAGCTGAGCAGGTCCTGCTTTGCTGAAACAGAAGTGCCCCGGAGTGTCTGGCTCAGGCTCTCTCCTCTCAGGGAAGCCGCCAGCCACAGGCCCTCAGAGAACGATTCTGACTCTTGCTGGACCAGCTTGTTTATCTTTGCCTCTGAGATTCTGAGAATTTGTGTCTCCCATAGATCTCACTGATGGGTCTGTTTGGGTATTTATACAAATGCAGCCCTTCAGCTTTGATAGTTGTCCCGTGGGAGCCCTTTTATCTGTCAGTAACATCATGCTCCAGGGCAATGAAAACCCAAAAAGATGCTCTCATACCTTGCAGCACTTAAAACTAGCAGAGATCTCACAGAGAGCCTGGGGCTGGCAGAGCCAGAGAAAGCTTCTGTGTGGCCGAGAGACAATGCTGGCCATCTCCAAGAGCCTTTGTGCTCCTCAGATTCCATCAGACACCTGATGGCCTGTGAAAAAGTCCATTCCCCTGTATGTAGGTCAAATCTCAAATTCTCAAGGCTCCCAGCTGGCTTAAAAATGTCAACAAAGAATCTTTCTACTTATCAAGCACTTTATTTCCCCATTTAAGCAGGAAGTCTGCAGAGACCATGGCCCAAGCTCCTGTTTAATCTAAGAACCAGGACTCGAGGGTTGCATGTTGGCAGTTTAGTAACCTGTATGCATAGACACCTCTGTGGACAAATCAAAGCTTCCGTGGAAAGTGCCTAAATCCTATAAAAGTAATTTATTTGCTTACTCACCAAATTATAATATTCATTTTGTTTGTGTAAACCCATCAGTCACCAGTCATTAATATGAACCACAAGAAACTGTTTCAAGTAGGATTTCATTCCTGACATAGTTTCCAGTTTGAATCTGACATATTATACCTGGGAGGATTGCAGGAAACCATAAATAATTCCTAATTCCTACACTGGATCTATGTAGAACAAAGATTTTTTGCTGTTTGAAGAATACCACCACTACCAAGAGGCTGGGAACAAGGCCCCCCGGGCAGGAAGGCTGGCCTCAGAATCACCACACACCTCCTTGGAGCCATCTGAAGGACTGCTGCCCTTTCTGTCTGCAGGTGCCGTGCTGGCATATTACAAAGACTTAATTCTGAGTTGGCACACGGTTCAAATCCAGTCCTCCTGGGCGGGACCTGAGCCAGGACCAGCAGGCAGCATGTGGTTTCTCCCCCACGATGGGGCAGGGGGCCAAGGCCACTGTGGGACCCACCCCGGGAGAAGCCGAGGACAGGTGGCTGTCCCTCAGCCCAGCTGCTCAGGGTCATGGTGACCAGCTCGGCCCAGCCCACTACCCTTGAGTCAGGAAGTACATCAGAAGCCTGACCTAAAGCCTCCCTCTGTTCTCCCAAGTTGAAAAGAAAGACAGAACCTTCGGAGTGCTTCACAAGGGTCCAAGTGGCCTGCATGCTAAAGCTTCCCTCCTCTGGGAAGGCATTTAAAATGCCTGACCTCTTACTTTACAGCTTCTTAGGATGGCAATCAATGCCAATGTAGGTGATCATGCAGCATGGGCACAGTGTGGCCGAGCCCTTCAGAGGAGGCTTCTGTGGCCTCTGACACACCAGCAAGAGTTAAATGGGTAGGACATGGGGCAGAGGCATTGTGATCAAGGACAGCCGGTGCCTTGGCTGGAGGCGCAGAGGCCCTGGGGGCGCTGGGAGGGCTGGCAGTCCCCTCGGGGGGACGAGCTCTGGGGCTCTGTGTGCCCAGGAAGGGGTTTGTGGTTTCCCTGAAGTGAGTAGAAAACAACTGAGAATCTTTGCCCAACACACACAGACACACGGTTAGACCTGCTCTTTACAAAGATCACTGTTGCCAAGGTTGAGAACGGACGGGAGCAGGGTCAGAGTGCAGGCAGGCAAACCATTAAGGAGCGGAGGTGAACCTGCCCCAGGGCAGTGGTGTCTTGGAAGCATCTGTGGTGTTTTGGTTCTAATTCTTGAATAGATACTTTTGTAAAATGAATTATCAGAAAAATGTAATTTTTAAAAAAGGGTGCCTGGGTGGCTCAGGTGGTTAAGCATCTGCCTTCAGCTCAGGTCATGATCCCAGCATTCTGGGATGGAGCCCCACATTGGGCTCCCTGCTCAGCAGGGATCCTTCTTCTCCCTCTGCCTCTCCCCTTGCTTATGCTCTCTGTCAAATAAATAAACAAAATCTTAAAAAAAAAAAAAATGAGGAGCACCTGGGTGGCTCAGTCCGTTAAATGCCCAACTCTTTATTTCAGCTCAGGTCATGATCTCAGGTCGTGAGACAGAGCCCTGCATTGGGCCCCACACTCAGCAGGGAGTCTGCCTAAGATTATCCCTCTCCCTCTGCCCCTCCTCCCATTCGTGCATGTGGGCACGTGCACACATGCACTCTCTCTCAAATAAATCTTTTTTTAAAAAGTAAATAAAGAATAAAAATAAAAAGACAAACAAAATGCAAGCCTTAATCGTTTATCAAAAAATTTTGAGATAAAATATACATAACAAAATTTACCATCTTAAGCATTCTTAAATCTACAGTTCAGTAGTGTTATGTACAGTCGCATTGCTGTGCAGCCATTCTCCAGAACTTTTCCATCTGGCCAAACCAGAACTGCTGTTGGAAAAGCAACTCCCCATTCCCCTTCCCCAGCCCTGCCAGCCACCCCACTCTTCTGTCTCTGTGAGCTTGACTACTGGAGCTAATGACCTCCTCTAAGTGGAATGATACAGTTTTGCATATAGCTTCTTTCACTCAGCATAATGCCCTCAAATTTTATTCAAGTTGTAGCATGTGACAGATTTCTTTCCCTTTTAAGGCTGAATAATACTCCACATTTTGTTTATCCTTTCATCCCACAATGGATACTTGGGTTTCTTCCACCTTTTGGCTATGAATAATGCTGCTATGAACATGGATGTACAAATAGCTCTTCATATCCCTGCTTTCAATTCTCTGGGGTAGGTGTATCCCCACAAGTACAATTGCTAGATCACATAGTAAGTTTTTGAGGAACCTCCATACTGTTTTCCACAGCAGCTGCACCATTTTACATTCCCACTAATAGGGCACAAGGATTCCAAGGTCTCTACATCCTGGGCAACACTTGCTACCTTCTGGTTTTTTGATAGTAGACATCCTGATAGGTGTGAAGTAAAGCCCCAACTTTTTATTATGCGATTTAACATCTATAAAGTTATCCATTGGGTCCTGTAACCATTTAAAAAACTTCAGGATTATAATGTTTAAAACACCTACTTACTCAACCTCTACACTTATCCCATTACAGACCAATAACAAACATTTCCCAGATTGGCTCCAGTCTGTGGACCAGACCCTGTGTAGCACTGCCCAGCCAATGTCCATCGCTGGGGGGAAGAGACCCAGATGGTCAGAGACACCCTTTCTGAGCTCTTACTCACTGGCGCTCTGTGTATTCATCACTTAACGGCACGACAAGCCTCAAAGTAGATGCTGTTATTTTACCTATTCTACTGATGAGGAAACAGGGGCCCAGAGGTTAAAGAAGGACCTTGCCTGGTCAATGTCAGCAGTTTGGGAGGTGACAGAGGAGGTGGGAAGCTGGCAACATGGCCTCAGCTGGGTTTTTCTTGTTACTATTGTTGTGTTGCTTTGTTTCCCAAGATTACTTAATTGATTGGTCATAAGAGGGGAAGATGGAAGGCTCTGGGATTCTGGCTTGAGTGACCAGGTGGATGGGGATGCTACATTGAGAGGAAACACTATTGGTCTAGTTTTGGACCTGTTGAGGTTAAGGTTCACAAAGGACATCCAGGTGGAATGGTGTCTGCACAGAAACTTCTAAGCTCCTAAGCAAAGACTGGACTGGAAGTTCAGCTGAGAAAGGCCAGGGAGGAGGTGGAACATGAGTTGGTGAGATTCCCTCAGAGGTAGCAAGAACATTCCAGAAGAAAACAGGGAGCCAGAGGGATGAGCTAAAGGGGGAGAGGGAAAGAGGGTATCAACAGAAAGAAAGTATCATCAGGGAGTCCAGGGCTATGTGGAAGCCACACAAGACAGGATAATCTGTGGAGCCGGCTCTGGGGAGGCCCCATCAGTATCACAGAGGCTGGGGAGGTGGAGGCTAGATTTCAGTGGGCTGATAGGTGGGTGGTAGTGAAAAGGGTGGGAGAAGTGACCCACAGTGCAGATCACACTTTCTAGAAGCCCATCTGTGAAGTGGAAGAGACATAAGACAGTCCCTGAAGGATGCTATGGGTGTGTTGTTGGGGTAGGGGTGAGAGTAGGCCAATATGAATGGTTATTTTGTTTTGTCTTTAAATAAAGAAAACTGGAACAAGCCCAAGTTTGTTCATAGTTGGGCAGGGAACCCAGTATAAAGGTGAGAGATCAAGAGGAATTTGTGCCGATTGCTGGAAGACTGGAAATTAGGTCTGGAATGGTCAAGCTTTTAGGCAAGAAGGAGAGAAGCCTCGCTTCCACTAAGATGGAAGGGAAAATAAGTTTATGATACAGATTCATTTGTGCAGAAGGAGAGGAAGCAATTACATCAGAGGCAAATAGCCTACTGAGAGTAGCAGTGTCAGGTACCAAGGAGAGAGCTGAGCTCGGATGTACCACCAAGAAACAGCAGTGAGAGTCTCCTGGGATCACAGAGAAGATGTACCAGGAGCAGAAGAGCCCAGCAAGGCTGGAGCAAGTGCATCAGCATTGCCCCCACGGCCTGTTTGCAGATTTTCTCCATGAGGGCTCATTTGCTTACACACAGAAGCAGAGAAGGTGGATGCAATTTCCATCCACAGTTAAGGCTACACAAGTGAACTCTGGCTGCCATCAAGGGGGCAGGGAAGCAGCCTGATTGCTCTCAGGAGAGGAAGAGAATCAGGTGAACTGGGGTGGTTTTAAAATAGGCCACTCACCCTCTCATGGCTGGGTGGGGGCTGGCTGACTCCCCAAGCATGAATGTGGGCTGGCCTTAGGGACTTGCATCTAAGGAACAGAATGTAGCAGAAGTGACAGCGACGTGTGAGACTTCCAACGCCAGGTCATGAAAGACCACGTGGCTTTGTTTTTGCCCTTTTTCCTTCTTGGATCACTTGGTCTGGGGAAGACAGCTGCCGTGTCATAAGGATGCTCAAGCAGCCTATGGGATGGCCCTCATGTCCAGAAGCTGAGGTCCTCCAGCCCAGCCTCCAGGTCCTGTGGCCCTGGCCAGCATCACCTATGCAACCTCAGGAAACACCCTGAACTATGGCTGTTGGCGGGCCCACAGACAGTATATGGGATAGTGTCTGTTTGGCCAATCAGCTTTGGGGTAACCTGTCTGGAGCAACGGATGGGCCGAGGCCCAGGGTAGACAGGGGGACTGCCCAGCCTGTGCCTGTGGGCCTGGCCGGGTCCGAGGGGCCAGTGGCACTGTGGAGCAGCACGTGGAGTGGCATGAGCCTACAGGTGTGGGTGAAACACAGGGAGGGGGAGGGGGAGGTGGGCCAGAGGGAGGGCTGTGGTGCAGGGCAGCTGTGGGGCCACTGGACAGGAGTGTGAGCCAGGCCGCAGGCACAGGCCTCCCAGTAGAGGCCGTGGGTCCGACAGCTGGGGGTGGGGGGTATCAGGGCAATGAGGGCAGGTGACCTTGGCCCTTCTGTGGCCGGGGCTCCGGAGCTTCTGACGGGCAGCGGGGGTCTAACTGCCGGACATGGCGGGTAGGACAGATGGCCGAGTCTGCAGAGGGCACCACAACCCCAAGAGACCAACGGCCTTCGGTTCTTGGATCATGGGGATGTGCTAGAGCAGCTGCCCCACTCATGCATTCATTTGTTTATTCATTCACTCGTTCCTCCCTCTTGCCTTCTGAGGCAGGATTCTCACCTTCCTTGTGACCTGGTCCTCCCCCTCCCCCCATCCCCACGCTGAGTCCAGTGGCTGCCGGATGTGACCTCCACCCAGCTGCTCATCCTTCGGTCCACAGTTCCCCCCTCCCCTCCTGCTGAATGGCCTTGGCTGCTGCATCCCCAGCAGGGCCTGGAGTCACTCCTGGTGGCACCTGCTCCTCTGCTGGATTCAGTCTGCTAAGGTGAGTCTTCTCTGGCAGGCCCTGCAGCTGGTCATGGGAGCAAATCTCAGCAGGGCCCTGTCACCAGTGCTGTGCAAGTCTGGATCCCGGAGCGGGCAGAGCTCTGCACCAAGCTCTTCACATTTATCCAGAAAGCCAAATATCTGTTTCTGGATCAGTAAATTAACTAAAGTCCCCAAGTCTGGGCTCATCCACCAGGCCTGGAGCTTTTGAAAGGACAATGGCAACTCTTCAGGGGTAACCACCCCCCTCTACCCCTTTCTCCTCCTATATGGATGGACCCACAGCATCCTGTGAAGTGACAGGGTAACAGCATTTGCAGAGTAGTGAATATGACAAAGCCAGAAACACCTTCTGCAAAAAATGTTAACAACTTAAAGGACAGACTTCTGTGCCTTGGACATCAGTTCTTATCCCTCTGCTTTGGCGGCTGTTTAATGTTGGAACAAGTCAACTTGAAGCTGTAGAATAAATGGATTCCATCTTGAGCTTGGCAGAATTTGTTTTGCTTGAGGGAAGTTGTTTACACTGACAGATGCCCTCCACCCCCAACATAGTTCCATTTCTATTATAGAGTCTTGTCTATCATTGGATGCCACTGTAAACAAGATAATCTTTGTCTACCAGGAATGAGTCCGATGCCAATAACTTTAAATAAACACAAGCACCAGTTTTGTATGAAGAAAGGGCTGGCAAGAGTTTTCAATGGTGCGGGGCCTCTCCTGGGCTAAGGGAGTGTGGGCTTTGGGGACTGACCTAGTTTGTGGAGGATTCACTTTGGCCAAAGATTTCAGACTTAACAGGTGAGTGCTATACTCAGGCCTGCATTCCTTTGTGTGGTTTTGGCATTTTTTAATTCCATCAAGTTAGCATTGCCCCTTTTTGTGCTGGTTGAAGTGGAACAGGGGTGGAGGGGAAGTCCTTAGACATGTTCAGTGAGAGTCTGAGCTCAAGCTACTTCATATCAACAGTGGCAAGGCTCTGAGTATATGTAAGTGAGCTCCAAAAACCGTGTTATTAATGGGGCTGTGATTGGTGTATGGAAGACATTGGTGCATTTAGCTGCATTCATGCAGAAAAAAAATGGAATTTTGCAGAACTCAGAGTGTCTGTTGCAATTCCAAACCAAGCAAACACAAAAACATGCAGCTCTTCAAATAGTGATAAATTATCGCTGTGGAAGAGTGACAAGAAAAGCAACTTTCCCTGCTAATTTTCCTTACAAAGAAAGCAAGAGCTATGTATGTGTGATTCATGCTCCCAGCCCTCTTTAGGAACAGATTGGAAAATGTGTTATTAACTTGGGTAATAGTCCAGACTTCAAATGCAGGACATAAGAGATCAGTTTTTTAAGAGCTAAATGGGCTTCTTATGGAATATCCTTCTGCTGAGGGATGGTGTTAGGGGAGGGTGGGAAAGTGAGCCTGAATCCTCCACATGGGAAAACATAATAGGAGTGAGATCTTTGTGGTCTCTTGTTTGAGTTCAGATTTGAAAATCTCTCAGGTCTGATTTATAAACCCACAAATTAAGATGAACAAAATCAAAGAGTCAAAAAACACCCACTTCATAATTGTGTACTTTATAGTGCCTGGTTTTATTTCTTGCAAAAGAACAGACACATTAGACCAACTATCAGACTGTCTAGACTGTAGGCGTGATAAGCCCGGTGGCATAAGGTGGCAATGAAGCCCCCTCACTTGATGACTCACTGTACATCCTGCAGCCAAGCCAGACAGCATGGTGACAAAGCCTGCTTTTGCCTCTTTACCCCAGGCAAATAATGTAATCCATCTGTGACTCAGTTTCTTCTTTAGGATGATAGGAGGGATAATAGTATGCGGCTCCTATGGCTATTGAGAGGATTAACAGCGTTAGTTCGGCACATTGAGGGCCATTATGTACTTCTCTGACAGACCTCGTCTTGCTTCGTACTACGTGGAATCACAGGAGATGCTCAAAATGGCTCTGATACAACAGCAGTATCAGTGGGGGCTCGATTGCAGAGAATAGAATCCACTCTAGCTCATGTAAATGAGTCAGGCTTAATTAAGCAAAATGGTTTACAGACTCCACTAGAAGGCTAAAGAACCACCTGCAGGTCGAGCTTTCAAAGATGATTCCCAAACCACCCTGCAGAACTGAGCTGCCAGGGAGCTGCTGCCTCTTCTGTAAAATCAAGAAACAACCACTAGCTCTGCAGGCTCCAGGAACACACCTGCTTTCTGCCATCCGTTCCAGCTAAGTGGAAGGCCTCTGTGTCTCCCGATTCCACAGGCTTGCCCAGATGCCACAGACGCTGGCCCTGCTTCACTCACATCTTTTGAGCCTGTCACAAATGCATCTGAGCGGCTGACTCAAACTCATGTGCAAAAGGTCAGGTGCAAGAGAGTTGGTAAAGCTGTGTAGTGTTCCAGCCCCAGCAGACCAAGAGGGCGAGTAGAAGGAAGGTAGGACAAAGGCAGAGCCCCAAGCACTGTCTTACTGCGACGGCCATGAATAAATGCCTAAGGACAGGGACGTGTGAAACAGGACTCATCCCCCTTCTCTCCTACCTTCCTTGTCCTTGGGCTTCTCAGCATCTGTAGCCAGGAATGAATCCCAATGTGGTTCTAAAAGCCGTGTTCTTTTAGACCAGTGAGGTGGGGAGTACTAGAAGTTTCTAGGAATTTTAAGAGAAAGGGAAAAATGGAAAATATTGATGAAATCAAAGCAGTTACTCCAGGACAACTAGAGATATTGGAGAGTAAATATGTATTTTTTTAATGCTTAAAAAACCCCAAAAGTTCTTCTCATGTTAACTAAAGTTCATTGTCTACTTCAGTAGGATTCTACGGGTATCAGCACCGTATGAAACGGCATTGTTCTTACTGGTTAGAAATGAAACAGCAGGAGGAAATACAAAAATAGTTAGTGGTGTTTACTTATGGGCACTGGAAATAAGAGTGACTATTATTTTTTCCTTTGTATATTTCTTTATATATATATCAATATCTATGTAGTGATTTTACTACCTATGAAAACGCAATTCATATGATTTTTCAAACCAATCAACCAAAACCAAAACTTTCTTCCTCTTTCTTTTTCTTCCTTCCTTTCTGATCTCTTAAGTCACCTGCTGATACTTAAAAGGCCTCACCAGTAGGTAAATCCTTACTCATAGAACTAACAGACCATTAGACATTTTCAAAGTATTATAAACACACAACTTTTGAACTAAATCAATCTGTTTGTCAATGGCTGGATTTTATCCCATCTTTTGAGCGAATTTGACTATCAACACCTTAAAACTGAAATGCAGGCTCAGAAGCTATTTTAAAGTTGTTGCTTCTGGTTAAACTTGTTCCTCTAAAAACAATGTCAGTGGCAAAACACAAGAAGCAGACTATATTGAAGATTAATGTAATTTTTAACCCTCAAAAATGTGGAGCGTAGTCTCCATAACATAAGGTTAAAACTGGTATTTGTTTATTTAAAATATAGTGTATGTGTGTGCACCACAAAACATTCTTCTCATGAAAGATCTCATTTAGCCACATAGGGCCCCGGAGGAAGATGCTGTGTTCTGTATTTTATTGATGATGGGGAAACAGGCTCAGAGAGGTTGGGTGATTTATCAAGGACCAGCCCTTAATTCCATCCATGGACCCCGTTCAGCCTCACACAAGCATAAGTATATGTGCATCCCCTTCTCCCCCTGCTCTATGCACACACGGCCCTTGTCTCACTTGTCGCCTAAGGATGGTGTCATGCCAGCTGGCCTCCTGTAGCTCTCCCGTGATGACTCACAGCCTGGTTCCCACTCCTCAGCCCAATGTGAGAACTGATCGGAGAGCCGGCGGGTCCAGTCACTACCCACTCACCCCTCCGTGGTTCTGAGCTGGGCTACAGCCCTCCGGGAGCCCTTCCCCCAGGCCCCAGCAGCACCTGAGGTCAGCAGCGTCCGGCAGCTGCTCAGGAGAGGCTCTGGGGAGCAGGTCCGGGGGACAACTTGGTCCAAAGCATTGTTTCCCACAGGCTGGGATTTCACAGACTAGGAGCACTGCAGTTTGCCAACTTCTCTCTCTTTTTTTCTTAAAAGGGCATTTCTCACCATGTAACACCCCTGCCCCCAAATCAAGAAAGCATGCTTTCAGAATTATAACTTTTAAAACAAATTAGCTTCATGAGAAGATCAGTGCACTGCCATTTTCTCATTTGGCGGGGACCATACGTGCCATGCGTGTGAGCCCCTGCTAATCCCGCAGCCCGCGAGCACGGCGGGCACAGCCGGGGCACCCAGGCACAGGGAACTGAGGTTACCTGTGACCGCGCCTCACGGGCCAGTGAAGTCCCCAGGGGCAGGGGGAGGCAGACTGGCCCCGCGGCTGCTACTGCCAGGATGGGAGGGCCGTGAGCCCAGGAACGACGGCGGCCCCGGGAGCTGGAGCAAGCAGGGGAACAGACTCTCCCCTGAAGCCTCCAGAAAGGAACGCAGCCCGTGGACGCCGCAGTGGAACCAAGACTGAGCCTAGAGACCAGACATCTACGTTCCTGTCAGCCACTGAGTGTGCAGTGATTCGTCCCAGCAGCAGCACAAAACTCATGCAAACAGCAAACTTCGCCATGGCCTTAGCCTCGCAGAGGTGCCTACTGGCCTCCGGAAGCCACCCTGAGGAGAGCCTGTTGGGATTCCCCGCGCTGCAGGAGGACATCTGGTGTAAGTAGGTAGGATGATGTACACGAAATCCTCTGCCCAGTGCCTGCCCTGTAAGGCCATCCTGCAGTGCCTGATGCCCAGTCCCCACCCATGGAGCCTCAAGTGAGGGACTCGCTGGCCCGAGATAGGGGACAGAGGGCCAAAGGGAAGAACAGCCTTGTGGAGCATCAGCTGCCCAGGAGGGTTGGGGAAAGAGCAACTCAGAAGGTGCTGGAAATACCAGCACAAGCCCAGGAATAAAGACTGGGGTTCCTAGTAACACTAGTAACACTAGGAATACAGCAGGTGCCTGATAGATAATAGCTATTATTATTAATAATAGTATTTTTGCTGTTTAATCATTGCCATTATTTTCATTTCTTAACCGACGTAACCAATAAGGTCTGCTTTTAAGGAAGGGCACCCTGGGGTTAAGACATGGAACAGCTCAGAGGCCAGAAGGGCTGGATCATAAGGAGAATGAGGAGGAGCCTCCTGGTCACACAACTCCCCAATATTGTCACACACAGAGTCCTTTCGTCCTAACTTGTGAGTCTTGCAGCTGGGGAGAACGGGGCTTAGTGAAACCCAGAGACTTGACCCGGAAAAGCCAGCGTGTGCTGAAGGGGGGCTGATCCCAGGTTTGCGCACACAGACAAGTGCAGGGATTTGTTTGCATTAGAAACCAAAATAGTCTCATGGACAAGTCTGCTACTCTGTCGTTTGCCTGAGGAAACTGCCCCTGAGTATAAACCCCAGGCTTTCCAATGTGCCATCGGCCAGGATAAGTAGACATGACTGTGACAACACACAAATCCCAGACACATCAGGGGTTTAACATAAGACAGGTCTGTCTTGACCACCTCCCAGTCCAGGGTGGGATGGAGAGGGAACCATGTTACTCCACACAGCCTTTCAGGGATCCAGACCCCCTCCCCCTGTGACCTGCCCTCCTCCTGGTCCTGGAAGTGTCTGCATCCATCCAGTGGAGGGGGGAAGGGCCAAGACCACAAGTGGGAGGAGTACTGGGGGGGAGGGGAGGTAATCAAACTTCTGAGGCAATTTCATTTACATGAAATTATAAGAAATACGGAAAGATCCTGTGGACCCTGCACGCAGTTTCTCCCAGTGGTAACATCAGACAAAGCTCAGGACAGCATCCCAGCCCACATCCGTAGTGACGAAGTCAAGCTGGAGAACGGTTCTTTTCCCTCAAGGCCCCCTCACATTACCCTGCTATTGCCACACTGACTTTCCTCCCTCCTCTGCCTTTGGCGACTGCTCATCTATTCCCCATTTCTATATTTTGTCATTTCAATAATAATTTATACGGAATCATACAGTATGTAACTTATAGAGACTGTTTTGTTTTGTTTTGTTTTTCCACTCAGCATAATTCCTTGCAGGTTCTTCCAGGTTGTCACACACAGCATAGTTTGTTCTTTTTGTGGCTGCCTAGTATTCCGGCTTTCGATGGACCACATTTGTTTAGCCATGCGCCCACTGAAGGAGATCTGGGTTGTTTTCAGCTTGGGGCTACCATGAATAAAGCTGCTGTAAACATTTTTATAGAGGTTTTTTTGGGAACAAAGTTTTCATTTCTCTGGGATAAATGCTCCAGACTATAATTTCTGGGGTGGAAGATAGTTCATGTGTTTTAATTTTTTTTTCAAGATGCTGCAGAAGTATTTTGCAGCGTACAGAGATTGTCTGTACCATTTTATACTCCCACCAGCAAGACTGTATATGCGCAATCCAGTTCCCCACACCCTCACCGTCATTTAGTGTTGCCCCTAGCTTTTATTTCAGTCAACTTGGAAGATGTGTGATGATATCTCATGTGAGTTTGCATTTTCCTAAGGATTAATGGTATTTAACACCTTTTCACATGCTTCTTTGTTTCTGTATATCCTCTTTGGTGAAATATGTTTTCATGGTTATTTGTCCATTTTTCTCATTAGATCGTTTGCTTTTAGACTATTGAGTTTTGAGAGTTCTTTATATATTTTAGATATATGGATATACGGTTTGCAAATATTTTCTCCCAGTCCATGGTTTGTCTTCTCATCCTCTTAACACGGCCTTTCTCAGATTTTTAAAATTTTTCTAATTTATTTTGTTTATTCTTTTATGGATTGTGATTTTATGTCGAGCCTAGAACTCTTTGCTCAGTCCTGGGTCTCAAAAACCTATGTTTTTCTAAAAGTTTCATAGTTTTATGTTTTACATTGAGATCTGTGATCCATTTTGAGTTAACTTCTGTATCATGTGAGAGGTTTCTATGGCTGGGCCTGAATGTGGCATGTCACCTCTGCTCACATTTCATTGGCCAGAACCCAGTCACACGGCCCTACCCGACTACAAGGGAGGCTGGGAGTCTGTATCTGAGATGAGCCTGGGTGAGGAGAGGAACACAGATATCAGGTATCATGAACACTGGGGTCTCTGTCACGCCGCTTTATAATGTCCAAAAAAGTTACTTCTTTCTCTGCTAACGTGGTCCAGAATATTTGCCAAATACCTGGGAATTGGTGATTTTTCTGGTTCTGGAACCTAATAGATATTTGACAAAGAAATGTTTGCTGATGTAAAGAAAAGGCAAAAACTGACTTTCTCTTCACATTATCCTACAAGATCAAAATCGTGGTCTCTGTTTCACTGCTTGAGGACACCATGTGCTTCTGTCCCTTCTGGGAAGGCTGCGCAGTGGGGTTAACCAGAGCAAGGGCTGGGGCCTGGGATACCTGGGGCTGCTCTGGCACAAAGGGATTGAAGAGGAGCTCTTGGGTTAGAAGACGAGTGGATTTCTTTGGGAGGCGACATCCTCATCAGAGCTGGCATCAACCCAGCAGGGAGTGGAGGGAGGAAACCTTCCTGGATGTGTAGTGGCCATTCAGCCAGTTCAGCTCTGGTTCCATCTTTGTGGTTCACACTCTGGACAGGAGAAGCCAGGGTCAACGATCTCACGGCCTGGTCACAGCCTGGGAGGAGGCTTCCAGAAAACCCTAAGAAGCTCAGGAGAGAGAACTCACTGTTCTGCTGGTCTGCACTGCTTGAAGTGGAGAACTTGTGTGACCTATTGGAACATCCTGGGACTGTGTGAATTCTTCATTCCATACCAGGCCAGAACCTTGGGGCTTCCAAATTTGTATTTATTCTTGGCAAAATCATCTTCTTATTTCAAAAGTGTGAGTGTAAGAAGAAAGAAGGCACACAAGTCTTCTGTCCAGGCCACTCTCCTTGAAGCACCCTGATGAGAGGTAGGCGGGACAGCCTGGGCAGGTGCCGGCAGTCCCCCTCCCCACTTCCCATGGATGGTCACACCACAGGGTGGGGTGGTGGGTGGTGAGGAGGAGAGACAGGAGCCATGGAGAACCTCTCAGGCCTTGCCAAGCCAGATAGGACAGTGATGTCCATCTGGACTAGGGCTTTGGGGAGCACAGCCCCTGAATAAGGAGCTGCCCTACAGCATCTGACTGGGATGCTGGGACTGTGGGGGCAAGGGGTTGTGCTCCTCTCCCTGCCCTCAGTCCACATACTCACCCCACTCATTGTGCCTGGAAATGCTATAACTATTTCTTGAAGGAACTGACTCATTCTTTCTGGATCCACTGGAGCCTACATTTAAATAAAAGTTCAAAAGGGAAAAAAAGAAAACCAAAGATCTTCCAAACTTCACACAGGGCTCCGGTCAGGCTCAGTTCCCCCCCCCCCCCCCCCCGCCCCACCCTTTTGGAGTTTGCAGTCAAGGGCAGGGGGTGAGTAATTTTGCCCCGGTGTCTCCTAGAGGAACCGATCATCTCATTTTTGTGCAGCCCCATGTCCCCTGTGGCCAACAATGACTTATCCGATAGGAAGAAATGCTGTGTCCAGTCAGGCCACCTGATTTTTTGAATGGTTGCCTGGGGAGCGCCCTGGACTCCCAGAACTGGAGGGAAAGTTCTCACAAAACCAGCCTCATTCTTGGGGGAAATGTGTGTGTGTGTGTGTGTGTGTGTGTGTGTTTGTGTGTGTGTGTGTTTCCTGCCTCCTCACACAAAGGTGATTTCAATCATCCCATTGAGCTCCTACTTTTCCTTCTGAAACAGCTGTGTTTAGGTGTGCCCGTTGGGGTGTGTGTGTGTGTGTGAGAGAGAGAGAGAGAGAGAGAGAGCTCTCTGTAGGGTCGGGTGTGCACTGCACTAAGCCATGTTTTCATCAGCTCATTGCTTACAAAGGACCACAGAAGCCCGGGAACCCCCTGCCTTTGGCTAGGATGCCAGTGAGGGCTCCCCTGCTGTCCCTCCCAGCCAGTCAGCCAGTGTGGGGAGAGGGCGGGAGGGAGGCGGAGAGGGAGGGACAGGGAGAGGGAGGCCGGGAGTCGGCCACGGCTCTGTGTGTGGTCTGGGCCGCAGTTCCTGAAATCCAGGCCTGGCTCCCGGCTGGGGTCAAGCTCCGGGTCCCTAAATGAGTCCCTTATCCACTTTCCAAAACACGGAGGAGGTTTGAAAGGGCCCCGTGGGCAGACGGTCACTATCAGCAAAAACAAACGAGCCAACAGCTACCTAAGCAGTCTTTACTATTTGGGCGGACCAGCCTCCAGCCGGCGGCGGCCGCGGGTGGCGAAGGCCCAGCTGGGGCGCAAGGGCCACCTCCTCGCCGAGTCTGCTCCCCCGGGGTCACCGGCCTGCTGCCTGGGCAGAGGTTGGCGGGGGCCCTGGACCCCGGGGCAGCCCGCCGCGAGTTCACGCGCAGCCCCTGAGCAGATGTGGGCTGGGCCGGAGGCCGGTGGTATTTCACACCCGCGGGAAAATAAAAAGGCCTGGGCCGCCCTCCTCGGGTGAAGAGAAAGCTCCGTGACGGCGGCGCGGCTCCGGCTGGGCCGGGAAGCGGGGCGGCGAGGCCGGGGCAGGTGCGGCAGGTCCTGTCCCTGTGCCCTGCGCGCGGCCCGCACCCCCGGGCTCCAGGACCTCGGCCCGCCTCCCCCCGCGCCCCCATCTCCTTCCACCCGCTGGAAGGGCCTCTCTGGTTTATGGAGCGAGACGGAACGTCAAGTCAGCCTCCCGCGGGGGCCAGAATACAGTCAGCTCCCCGCCCCCACCCCGCCACAGGAGCCTTCTGGAACGCCCCTCCCGCGCCCCGAGCCAGACGCGGCCTGGCGGGGCTCCCGGGCTGGCCTCGGCCTGTGCCCCTGCGCCGCGGGGCTGAACGGGCTCGGCGTCCGCCAGAGCAACCGAGCCCCGGTGGGCGGGGCCGGACGTCGGAGGGCCCGGACGGGGCTGTTTCTCGCTGGATGTTCCACCGGGAGAGCCTGCCAAGGGCTCTGCCGAGGGATGTGCCAAGGAGCCCAAGCTGCTCCAACATTACGGATTCACCACTAAATAGCCCCATTCAAGGGAGACAAGGCCCAAAGGGCTTTTATAATGCAACTGCTTCCCTGTGGCCCAGCCACAGCCACCTCTCCTCCACCGCGCCCCCCAGATTTCCTCCCTGCCTTGGCACCCCCACCCTGCCTTGGCCGCCTGGTGCCTGAGCTCCCACTGCTTCCTAATCCCCAACATGTGAGAACTCGTATCTGACCTCCTGGCTGTCCTGAGGTCTCAAAGAGGGCTGCACCTGGACAGTGTCTGGCCCGAGTGCCCCCTCCATTGGTGGCCACTGCTGTTACTACTCTAGCCCTGCAGCAGTGGAGGGGGTTGAAAGCCTGGGGGTCGGGGAGTGGGGGTCGGCAGGAGGCCTGAGGCCCAGCGGCCTGCCCTCCACTCACCTCACCCAGCCATAGGCAGGGGAACTGGCCGGGTGGGTGGTAGGGAGACAGCCGGTGTCCCACGGTCTGGGCACCTCCTCCTTCAGTCTCCAAGGCTGGAGAAGCGTGCTACCTACCCTCACTCCCACCTTCCCCCCAGCCGTGGACTCTAGGGAACCTCTCAGGTCGCTGCCCCCAACCCCCCCAAGTCCTAACCTGAGTCCTGGTGCAGCCTCTGATACCCATGCTGTAACACACTCAGAGCTGGAGCTCATGGGGCATCCCAGGAGCCCAGGCTCCTTAGGTTGTCGGGAGAGGCTGACGGCAGGGATGACCCACTTCCCCACTGGCCCCTCTGCTCGCACAAGTTCCAGAGGGCATCCTGTGACCACTTTCTCAGGAAGCCACCAGAAGGTGGACTTCTTGAGCCTATGGCCCCAGGAGGGTGATCTGAAACCTTGGAATCCCTTAGACAACTGTGCCTCCTATTTGGAACCTACAGGAAAGGGAGAAAATGTGTCCTACAAAGAGTAGCTGCTCAATAAACACTTGTTTACTTCATTTAGTTTATCCTGAAACAAGAGGGCAGGAAAAATGATGAAGGAGTGTCTGAAAGGAGGCCAAAGCAGGGGTGAGAAGGAAAGAATTTCAAACTCAGAATTGTCCAAGAGGTGACCCCAGCACATACCACAGGACCAGAGTAGTGTCAATCCCGGGCAGGCAACCAGTATGTTGGCACTTCGGTCCCTCCACTGCAAAGGGCTGGTAACACCCATCCCTGTGATGGAGAGGAAAGGCCATGGCACATCCCAGGTGGTTGGCTCTGAGTCGGAGCACAACAGACAGTCCTTGTGTTCCTTAGTCTTCTGCAGGGCTAGGGATAGAGCCCCATGTCTCCGACTCCCAGAGAGTATTCTCTTGTGTGATGGTGACCCCCTAGGGGACCCAGGGGCCAAGCATCTTTATCTGTGCCTCTTTGGCTTTTGGTTTCTGGACCCAGTTCCCTCTCATGGTGGGCCTCACTGCCAGGTGGAGCATCTCCAAGGGCCCTTCGGCTTGACCTGGGCACAGATGTCCACTAGACCCCACAGTCCAGCCAGGAGACTTCTGTCCCCAAAGCCACCATGTGAAAAACTGCAAGCCACCAAAACCACCAATAATAGAAAACTGATTGGAGCAGCCCTGGTGGCGCAGCGGTTTAGCGCCGCCTGCAGCCCAGGGCGTGATCCTGGAGACCCTGGATCGAGTCCCACATCAGGTTCTCTGCATGGAGCCTGCTTCTCCCTCTGCCTGTGTCTCTGCCTCTCTCTCTCTCTCTCTCTCTCTCTCTGTGTTTGTGTGTGTGTGTTTCTATGAATAAATAAATAAAATATTAAAAAAAGAAAACTGATTGAATCAATTAAATATCACCATAGGATGGAATACAATACAGCCATTGAAAAGAATGAACCAGAGTTGGATTTTGATGCTCTCCATAGGTAGTAGGTAAAATCAGCGAGAGCCAGAATTGTGGATATAGAGAAATCCCTTTTATGTAAATGGAAAGTACACAGTCTTTCTAGATTTTAGAGTAACATTTTTCTGCATGTATTCAGCCATTAATTAAAAGTTTCGTTTGGGGAGGGATACATGGGGTTTCACTGTACCTTTCTCCTTTTGTTGTTTTTTGAAAACTCTGTGCGCCATGTGTTTGGTTTAAATGAGAAGAACTGCATGTGCCAGTTACCTGAGGTTCAAGACCCTGGAGGGGGTTTTGCTTAAAATAGAGCAGGAGCTGATGGATGGCAAGGAAGGGAGAGACCCTGAGGAGCTCAGACGGCCTGGGATGCCTCTCAGCGCTGCCTCTCAGCACCACCCTCGGATGAAAGGGATGAGAACCGCACACCAATGATGAGAATCTCAAGAAGGAAGCTCCCCCTTCTGCCTAGCCCCCTCATCCGACCACAAGGGTGGGCGGGGAAGGCAAAGCTGCCGCTACTGCTACTAACAATCCTGTGGACAAATCCACTCTGTGTCACTCCCCTGTCTCCTCTTAGTTTGGTCCCCTCCCCACTCTCCCCCCCCACTCCCCCCCTTCCCACCCCAGCGGAGGGAGATCTAAAAGATGCGGAAAGGTCACCTGGCTGGCTGGCAATGGCGAGAGTCATTTTTCCTGGAGAGCAAACAGAATGTACAGTAGGCCCCCTGAGAGCCATCATGCACTAAAAGGCCACACAACTACTCTGAAAGGTATCTCCTAGAAAGACTCCATGTGGAAGTGCGTCTCCCATTCTCCCAAACCAGCTCCAACCTCTTATAATTTCCCTTGCCTTCTGCTTTGAAAGAAACGACAGGGTCGAGTCAACCTATATTTCCTGAGTACTTCTTGCACCCGGCGCTCTGTGATGAATGTAAATAGGAGGTAGGCCCTCATCTTTCAGGGTTACCAATTCACTGGGGGTTTGTCCTACCAGACAGGTCAAAGAATAATCATGACTATGGCCCAGCTGATTGGCCCCAGACAACAGGCCGGTGCTATTGTCTAACAGTCTCTGCTGTAGGTAAGGACCCTGCATTTTACTCCCAAAGTGGCAAGGAGCTGAAGGCTAATTTCAGGGGCAAGTCACTTTTCATCTCTTGGTCTATTTCCCCACCCACAGCATGTGGGGCAGCTTATACTCAGAGAAAATATTGTGCATGTAGATGAAACAACCCATAAACCTCTATCTGGCATATTTGCCTGAGTGAACAGGTGTGTTTGTTTCGGGAGGTTGACTTTTGGGACAATAGGAAAAAGTCATGTCTACTAAACTAAGTAGGTAGGAACAGGAGGTAGAAGTGAATTTGGTGTAGAATGGGTGCTGAATGGAAAAGGAGAAATGATTTTGCATGTAAGGTGCTGTGAGGGACAGGGAACGTGGGTGGGTACAAGAAGAAAGGCAGTTGCTCAGAGACTTAGCCTTGTTGTGGTAAAAAGATGGATCTGCATGTTTGGAGAGTATGGGGAGAGGGGGAGGTGTGGGAAAAGAGGACTGACAAGAAAGGATGTTTGAGATCTAAAATCTGTCAGACCCTAGGAAGAGAGAAGAATCCAAGATCTGGACAGAACAGTGAAATGACACTCGAGGAGCTGAACACTATGTTTCGAGAGACACAGAGCTAGAAAATGCTCCTCTCTGGCTTCACACGTGCTGAAGTTCTCTGATGCTCTGCTGGCCCCTAGAGGGATGCATTATAACAAATGCCATTAAACAGACATCCAGATTTGTGCTCTGCTCCTGGGCTCTCCATGAGGTAACCAAGCTGTGTCTTAGTTGGTTTTTCTAAGGAATTCTGAAATAGCAGTGGAGGGGAGCCCACAGAGAGGATGACAGAAGGGGTGGCTGAGTCTTAGAAAAGGTTGGGGCACTACTCTCAAGGTTTAGGGCTCTGCAAGGTGCTTTCTACTCTGTGGAAACTTGTTATGAAATGCCATGCTTACCAAAGAGACAAATGAAGGGCAAAAGTTGGAGTGAACTCCGTGAGGGGCAAGAGCAGAGGCAGAAGGGCTAGCCGAATCTTATGTTAAGGGAAGGTGGTATAGCCCTGCAGAGACTAGAGTCTGCTCTAAAAATACCAGCCAACACTGATGTGTGATGAGCCATTTCTGTGACAGGTGCTGCTTTACACATATTAGTTACCTCACTTCATCCTCCTCTCAGTCCTGCAAAGCAGAAGTGTGTGATTGTTATCTTTGTTATCTTAATTCTGGTTTCAGAGATAAGAAAACTAGACAAAAATTGTTTTAGTGATTCCTTGCAATCACACAGATAGTAAATATATTAGTGATCCTTTGTTGCCTAACAAATTACCACAAACTTGGTGGTTTAAAACAAAGCACATTTATAATCTCACAGCTTCTGCAGGTCAAGAACTTAGGTACAGTGAGACTGAGTGATATGGCTGGGGTCTCTCATGAGACTATCAATCAGGTTTTATCAGAAGACTCAACTGGGGAAGGGCTTGCTTCTAGGTTAATGGGGTTATTGGCCCGTGGCCATTTCCTGAGTGCTGTTGGGTTCCCCCAACTGTTGGCCAAATGTCATGGGCATGACATCTCATCTCCTCTTTATTCTGTTGGCTAGAAATCACAAGTTCCCATCCCCACTCAAAGGGAGGGATCCCACAAGGGCAGAATACAGGAGGCAGGATCATTGGTGGCCATCTTCGAGTGGCCTGCCGTAGTGAGCAGTGTGCTATATTTGAACGCAGGCAGCTGGCACCAGAGCTTACATATCTAAACACTACGCTCTTCTTTTCACCAAGGGTTTTGCCGTTTGTTTAGCACCCAGATCCTCAATGCCTGACCAAGTGTCTCTCCCTCTTTTCCATGCCTCGTGAACTCACAGAGCCCTCATGAACAATAGCAAAGCCTCCACTGGCTTCTAGCCACCAAATTAAGGAAGGATGCAATCTGCTATTAAAGGGTCTTTAAACTCTCCAGACTCTATTAAATAGAGTCCCAACAGGAAACATAGGACACACTCAAATTAGGATAATAGAGGAGTTTCTTTACAAAGGGGCTACTTACAAGGTATGGGCTAGGGCAGCTGAGCTGTTGCCACCACTGGACCCAACGGCACAAGGGTGGTAGAGCTTATGGGAACCTCTTGAGAGAGGAAGTCAGGGCATTGAACACTCTGGCCTCATTCTCCCCACTCCTCTGATATCCCCCTCTCACTGGCCAAATTGACCCAGAAGGCAGAGGGCTCAGGAGCTGTAGAGTGCAGTCCACACAGGCCAGACTCCCCACAGAGAAGCACAGAGGGGAGGCTGGCAGGGGATATGGGGTGGAGGTGGGGGTGTGTGTGACAAACAGATGCCCTGCTCAGAGACCAGTCCTTTAGCAGGTTCCTCTAGAAGATTTAAGTGTTTACCTGATCTTAACCTCTGGTGGGAAGGGGGGAATGGTACTTAAAATTAAAGTTGTAAAGGAAACAAAAGTTTAAGAGAACACCAGAGGTTTAAAGGAAAAATTGAACACCAGAGAGGAAAATAGAGTCATTTTCAAATTTAGATGTGAATGTATGATTTCATTCATTAAATGTTTAGTTTGTCCCAAACTTTTAGGAGCACATCTATGGCTAACACGAGGCAAGCTATTGCTTTGTGTGTAATTCTTTAGGTTCCCACTATAAACCCAAAGTCAAGAGCTTAATCTATAACAATATTGTTACTATTATTATAACAATTATATTAGCAGTTTTATATCTTACAGATCATCTTAAATGTATTATCTCACTTAAGTATTATCTGTTCCAGGGAAGCTACCAATTACATTGGAACTTAAGGAAGGGAAGCACCAAAATTAAGGAATCCTCAAACAGGATTCAGTGTTTGCCTGGGATGGGGTCACTAGTTTCCCTGGTTCTCCTTTCTATAGATTCTTGTTTCATTAAGAAAAGTTAAGAGATGCAAGAAGGACATACCACAGAAAATCCTATTCAGGTTGTGCTCAGGAGGTGCAAAATGTGTTGCTCTGAAGATGATTATTGATCTAAAATACTATCCACTAGTGGGGTGCCTGGGTGGCTCAGTCAGTTAAGCATCTGACTCTTAATTTCGGCTTAGGTCATGGTCTCAGGGTTGTGGGATCAAGCTCTGCATCGCACTCCATACTGGGTGTGGGGTCTGCTTGGAATTCTCTTTCTCTCTGCCCCTCTGCTCTCACCCCTCCCTGCTCCCCCTAATAATAATAATAATAATAATAATAATAATAATAATAATAATAATAGAAAATACTATCCACTAGAAAGCATGAGTAGAAACCACTAAAAAATGATGTTGTGAAAGATTTCAGATGACAAGGAAAGATATTCATCATACATATTTGAGTGAAAGAGAAAACCTACAAAAGACTGTGATACTCAATTTTTGAAGAAATCAAATATGTGTGCATGTGTGTGTGTCTCTGTGTGTGTATTTTTAAGCTATAAAGAGTAGAGATGAAAATATTATCAATGTTTATCTTGTCAAGTGGAGTTCCAGGTAATTATTATCCTTCTGCTTTCTTGCATTTTTAAAAATCAACATGTATTTATTATGTAAAAAGGTTGTTAAGGCATGAAGAAAGGATTCTTGCTTCTAACACCTTGGAGAGAGACCAAAGCTCCAGAGTTCCCATGGAGCTCAGATCAGACTGCATTCTCTTCATTTCAAGCAAAGGGGGCCCTTAGAGTTTCTAATCCACCCCCTTGGGTGTCCCAGTGCTTATTAAAAATATACCAGACAATAGACAGGAGAGAAGACCAGCCTCATGCCCCAGGGGAGGAAGGGAAGGGGCCCACGATGAGCCACCTTGGGTACAATGCACCAGTCAAAGCCAGGCTTTCTTCCTTCACTGGTCCTCTGGGGTCAGGGTCTCGTGGCTATAGCATGAGCATAGACTCTGGAATTCTGATCATGCAACTTGAATCTCACACTTCCTTCTTTATGTCTCCCTTCCTATTCACAAATGACGATGCTGTTTTCTCATCCAGGGAACAAAGAGGCTCTTCTAGGTGTCCCTGGACTCCTTCCCACATCCCATCCCCTTCCAGCTGGGCTCCAGATGAGAACTATTAACCAACACTTCCTCTGTGTAAAATCATTGCTGGTGATGCTTTCACTGAAGACATTCCCAGATCATATAAGGTCTTCTCACTTCCCAGCGAAGTACCTGAAGTGACCTCATCCTAGAGATGTACATTCGTAGCTCTCCACGTGTCCCTCTTTCACATGAAAATATTCTTTTGGGAGGTCTCCTTTCCCCAAGCCTCCCCTGCTGAAGCAGTGATGTTTGCCTCTTTTCAGTGGTCCTTCCAGTTCTAGGTTCTATTATGTTCCCTAGTGAGTCTGTAAAGTTTCCCTTTTTGGAATTGTTTCAGATTGGGGAAGGTTTTTAAAGCCATGGTATTCCTGCTGATGAATGGATTCACTTCTCGGAATTTTTTTTACCTCCCTTCAAAGGAATAGAAAGCTAGAGAACATCTGATAGCTAAGGGCCTAAATATTGAATAATTGGGCCTTGTTCTCTCTTTTCAAGGATTATTTCCCTACTTCTGGAATACCTTTCCCAGCTCTCATTAGTCTGTTTCATTTCTTGGGTTCAACTTTGTAATTCTTAAACCAGAGCTATAAAAAATGAAGTACAATCAATCCCCAAGACCTGTGTCAGTGGGAGGTGGGGAGCACAGAGGAAGCTCCCCACCACCTGCAGACAGTGAGTTTGACCACTACCCTCTTCCAAGTCTCTCACTGCCTCAAGTCATCATGAGCTGCTGCCCTATCCTGAGAGGAACACTCCTGAGGGATGGAATGACTAACAAAGCCCACAGAAAGTCTGGAAAGAAAGAGAAACAAAGGACAAGGACAGAGTATTGTCAAGTCCTAATACTAAGAGCAGTTAGCAGCACCCTTAAAAAACAGCACACCTTTGGGTGAAGGGCATAGGAATTCTGTGAATTCATTAATTGGGGGAATGAGTCACATAAAAGGCTTCATCTCAAAAAAAAAAAAAAAAAAAGGCTTCATCTCTAAGCATCAAGGCATTGTGGTCCTGGCATAAGGATAAACTTACAGATGCATGGAATAGAACTGAGAGTCCAGAAACAAACCCACGTTGACTATGTTCAGTGGATTTTAGACAAGGTTGCCAATGCAACTCAATGGAAGAGAACTGTATTTCAAACAAATGGTGTTGAGACAAGTGGGTAGCCACATGCCAAAGAGCCTACACTATATTTTAAAAAATTACTCGCAATGGAAGAGCTAAAATGATTCTTAGCAAAAACAACCCAAGAAAAAATACATGAATTGGGCACCATCAAAATTATAAACTTTTGTGCTTTAAAGGACACCATCAGGAAAGTGAAAAGACAACCCTCAGAATGGAGAAAATATTTGACAATTATATATCTGACAAGGGACTTGTTCCTAGAATGTATAAAGAATTCTTACAATTCAATAATAAAAATCCTAATAACCAATTTAAAAATGATCAAAGAATCTGAAGAGACATTTCTCTAAGGAAGATATGCAAATGGTCAACAACACGTGAAAAGAGCTTGACACCATTAGTTATCAGGAAAATACAAATCAAAAGCAAAAGGAACTACTACTTCACTTCCACTAGGGTGCCCATAATGAGAAGGTCAGATAATAACAAGTGTTGGCAAGGAAATGGAGACGTTGGAACCCTCACACATTGCTGGTGGGAATATAAAATGATGCAGCTGCTTTGGAAAACAGTCTGGCATTTCCTCAAAGGGCTAAACATAGTCACCATATGACTCAGCATTGCACATCTATACTAAGAGAAATGAAAACAAACACTCACACAAGCTTGCACAGGAATGTTTGCAGCAGCACGATTCACAACAGCCAACAGGTAGAAGCCACCCAAAGGTTCATCAAGGGATGAACAGATAAACGAAAAGTGGAATATCCATACAGTGGAAGGTTATTCATCAATAAAAAGGACTTGTAGGAGTTCTGACAGGTTTGTGTAGGTGGTCAAGGAACAAGGAATGGCAGCCTGTCTTGGGTAGCACCTGGACAGGGCGGTATTGCAAGGGGAAGCTCCACATGGCAAGACCTGCAGAGGCTTAAGGCAAGGTGGCTGCAGTCCTGCAGGAGAAGAGGGCAGAGGCAGCACCAGGAGAAGGGCCAGAGAGGGGGCGCATATCTAAATGATGTCCGTCAGCAGCATGGTGGGCAGTCTTCAAGTCAGAGAGCTCTAGAGGGCCTGAGCACCTTTGGGCCTTGAAAGCCCAAGGCTCTCCCTAATCTGTAGGCGGCAGGTGCTGGGTATAGCCCCCCAGAGCATATGAGGCGGGCAAGCCCCAAATGGCTACAAATCTGCTTGTTTGAGCTCTTCCTAAAACACTTAGATGTGCACAATTTGAGTGTGGCCCTAGCAGCCTTCAAGCCAAAGGGTCTCAGCCTGCTGAGAAGAAATAACCAAGGGCTATTTTTGGTTCATTTGTATAATAGGAATGAAGTTCTGATATATGCTCCAAGGTGAATGAACCTCAAGAACATTATGTTAAGTGAAAGAAGCCAGACATGGAAGAGCACATATTATGTGAATCCATATGAAACGCACAGAATAGACAAATGTGTAGAGACAGTAAGTAGACTTGTAGTTGCCTTGGCCTGGGGTGACAGTTGGCAAATTGAATTAGCCTTTTCATTTTCTTCAGATGAATATCCAGAAGTGAAATTTAATGGGTCATATGGTATCTCTATTCTATTTTTAATTTTTGGAGGAACCTCTAGACTGTTCTCCATGGTGGCTACACCAGTTGGCATTCCCAGTAAAGGTGCACGAGGGCTCCCTCTGCTCCACATCCTCACCAGCACTTGTTGTTTCTTGTCTTTTTGATACTAGCCACTCTGACAGGTGGGAGGGGATATGTCACTGTGGTTTTGATGTGTTTCCCTGATAAATAGTGGTGTTGGATCACTGATCTTGACTGTAGACATCCGGCCTTCAGAACTATGAGAGAATAAATTTCTGTTACTTTAAGCCACCAAGTTTGTGGTAATCTGTACAGCCATAAGAAGCATGTCAGACTTGTCTCTGACTTTCCTGACCCCAGTCTCGGAACCTGCCCTTTCCTCAAGGAGCCTAGGCTTCACTCAGTGCAAATGGTATTTAGAAACCAAGATCTGGGCACCAGGGGAGCACCCATATTCTCCAGGGGTTTTGCTGAGCACAGGCCTGTGCCTGTGTAGGCTGCTCCAGGTGGGAGAAAGGGCTCAGGAGGCTCTCTAGGCAGCTTTGCAATGTGTCTGAAGCTCTGTGCTTCCATGGTGTCACAAGATGGGTGGGTCAGATCAGGAAAGGCTCTGTTCTGGGTTGAATTGTGTCCCTTCCAAATTCATATTAGCCCCGACCCCTAGGACTGCAGAATACGAACTTTTTTAGAGATGGGATCTTCACGGAGATAATCAAGCCAAGGTGAAGGGTTACGGTAGGTGGGCCTTACCCCACCCAGATGGATGTCCTTACAAAAAGGGGAAGTGTGGGCGCAGAGATGTTTAGATGAAAGCATGAAGAAGGAAGGGGCCATCTAGGAGCCGGGAGGGGAGGCCTGGAGCAGCTGGTTCCGTAGCCCCCACAGGAACCTGCCTGGCTGTCGCTCGATCCTTGATGTCCGGCCTGCAGAACTGGGAGCCAGCAGGTCTCTGTGGTTTGTGGTACTTTGCCACGGCAGCTTTAGCGGACTTCTTGTTGCACCCCGCCCCCACCCCGGCCCCCACCATCCCCAACATGAAGTTTCCACTTGGCTTTAATTAATATTCTGTTTGAAAAACAGGATCTATTGGTTTAAAAGGAAAGTTTGGAAATTCATTGTTCCACATCCCTCTCATTTCATATGTGAGGGTGCTCCCAGCAATGATTTCTTTGCAGTCTGAAGGCCCCTTCTGGGGACACATTTTGTTCTCTTGGAGGTCGAAGGAGAAAACAAGGGACGATGAGGGGCAGCTGGTGTATAGTTGCCGTAAGGCCACGTCCTGGCACCTGCAGGTCTGTGCTGTTCGGGACAGCCAGGGCCTGTTCTACTGCAGCATCGGGGACCAGCCAGCTCCAGGTGGGGCAGTAGGGCCACCAGCCTCCCAGGTGCAGAAGCCAGCCTCCCCCCTCGTTGCCTGCACGGCCCAGCCCTTCTGGCGTCCTAGGCCCCGGGGCCACCCTCCCTCCAGGCCTGTCGGCAAGGATTGATTGCTGGGTGTCTGGGGATCGTCAGCCTCCAGATGTTGTGGAGCTGCCACTATAGAGTTCATTGGTTTCCTTCCACAATTCCCCTCCTCCACTCTCCTCAATGTTTCTTGCCTGGCCAGCCCACAGGCATAGTTGTGACACATAAACATGAAGACACCTCTGGCGCTTTGGGTTCTACAAGGCTCTGGGTGCAAACACAGTTGGATCATGTCTTCTCTAGAAGCTTTTCACAAGCTCCTTTGGCAGGAAAAGCTTGTATCAACTGAAGTTCAAGCTGCTACAGGTTATTCGTTGGAATGAGCGAACTCCCAAGATGCTTGTTTGGGGCCCCACGGTGCCTGTGCTCTTTGTGCTGAGTCCATCCCAGGCCATCGTCTCTGTATGGGTGTCAAGGCCACCCTGGCCTTCGGCACTGCAAGTGACATAGGATATAAAATCTTTTGCTCCAAGATGCCCTTGTGTTGATGACATCTATCCAGAATCACCATTGGGTTTGCCCTTGTCCTCACTGTGTTGGTGATGGAGAGAGTGGGGATGCTCCCCCAATCCGGTACAAAGCTCATGGGGGAACCATATGGCACCCTTCCCTCCTCTGAATACTGGCTCTCAATTCAGCTTTATTGACAGAAACAGTCCTGGGCCACATTTGGCCCGTGGTCTCTACAATATTGTCCCTTGTTGACAAGGCACTACCTCTGAGCCCTAAGGTCTGGAAATCGTCCACAGGGCCTTGTGACCTTCCCAGCTTATAAGCTGAGGGTAGAATCATTGGAACAATTTGACTGGAATCCCCACTTGCTCTGAGATGGTACATGAGCCCTCTCTTACCGTGTGTCCTGGAATCCCAAAGTAGATATGTGTATGTGCGTGTACATGTACATAATATGTCATATACATATATCTGTACTAGTTAGAAATAAATAATCCCTCTGTGTGTGCCCCCCACATTCACCCACTGAGCTGCCTGTGCTCACCTCACCAGCTCCACACAGGCATATGTGGGTGCCGTGGCCGAATTGCTTAATGCACACCCCAACCACAGTGCCGTGCCCACCCTTGACCACCTACCTGTGACCTCTGATTGCCCCTCTCCCAGGAGAGTCCATGTCCCCAGCAGGCACGGAAACTTCCCTCCTGCACACTATTGCCTGGACCCTGAAACTGCAGCCATATTCCTGTAGGATGGGGATCCCTAGCAAAGAGGCCTCAGTGCCGCTGGGGACAGAGGGAGAATATTTCTGCCTGGACTCCAATGCTTCCTCATACCCTACCTGGAGTGCAGCCTGCAGCATGCTGAATACCTTCCTCACACGGGGAAACTACTTAGGATTTTCTCTGCAATCTTATTCCCAGAGGTTTCCCTTCAATCTCCTTCTCCAGAGTCCTCAGACACTTGAGGCACACTTGTGGCTTAAGTTCTTTATCAGTAGGATACCAGGAAACCCAAGAGATCTGGCTGGACACTAGTTTATGTGACCCTGAAAATCTGGTCATGATGAAGGCATTTTTCTTTGCCCTGAGCACACAGATTCCCTAGGAGCTCACACCCAACTCCATACCCCATTGAGTCTGTCTTGAGTCATCAGAGACACCCCCAAGCTCTCAGAAAACAAGAAGCTTGACTCCATTGTATCCCAAGACCCTGTGACTCCACACTCCATGGTCTTCTATCAAGAACTAGGAGGAAGGACAGCAAAGCTTTGGAAAGGCCATTCCTGGTACAATCAGAAAAGATGTATAAAGCCCATTAAATTTTTTAAACATTCTGCCTGAGTCAAGAACTCCAGATTTGGAAGCCTAACATATCCCAAGTTTCAATCACTGCTGTAATCAGACCTCTTGTATTAGGTTCTCCCAAAGCACAAGTATTACCAGGCCTCAGAGAGTGAATGCAAGCCCTGCGGTCCTGGGACTACATGTGCACACATTTTCAGGGCTCACCCAGAACATTCTTTTCTATCAAGGGCACTTCCCCAGGCCAGTACTTGAACGACACCTAGGGCTTTATCCACATGGATTAACGTTGAGGCTAGCTAGCATACCCAAGGGCCTGGAGGTGGGGACAGGGGCTGGGGAGGTGGGGGATCACGTACTGTCCTTACATACTTGTTAAAGTATCTGACCTTTAGGTGCTCAGACTTAATTCCAGGTAGTAAGAATACTTTCTTCCCTTCCTATGTGCCAAGGCATTCCTTAGGCCACAAAGTAAATACAGTCAAACTCTTGCCTCTCTGCCTTGTAAGACATTATTCCTTTCCTGTCTCACCTTCTGTTCCCACATCTCTCCACCAAACAGCAAAACCAGGCACCCAGGAGATGTCATTCTGAGGCTTCCTGCTCACTGCCAGCTGTGTTTGTTCTCATTAGGAATATTAGCTATGGGACACCTGGGTGGCTCAGCGGTTGAGCATCTATCTCCGGCCCACGGCGTGATCCTGCAGTTCCGGGATCAAGTCCCACATTGGGCTCCCTGCATGGAGCCTGCTTCTCCCTCTGCCTGTGTCTCTGCCTTTCTCTCTGTGTGTCTCTCATGAATAAATAAATAAAATCTTAAAAAAAGTATTAGCTGAAAATGTGAAGAATCACAGCATAGACACAAACTGGCTGTATAGCTTCTCTGTTGCTGAAGAAACCAATCCCAGACTCAGGGGTTAAAATGACACAATTTGCTATTTCTTTTGATTCTGAAAGGTGGTTTCTCTGTTGACTCACCTTGGCTCCCTTTCCTGGCTACACAAGCTGGAGGGTCAGCTTGGCCAGAAGGTCCAACAGTGACTCCCACTCAGCTTGCACTCACTGGCAGACACCACTGGCTCTTAGCTGGGACATTTCAGCTCTCCTCCTGAGGTCTCTTACTCCAGGAAACTAGATTGGCCTCCCGATGTGGAGGCCTCAGGGTAGTGCCCCAACACGGCAAGGGCAGGAGCTCAAGGCCTTTGAAGGGCTAGTCGTGAAGGTCACATAACCCAACTCTGATACAGTCAATTGGTCAAAGCAAGTCATGTGTCATGCCCAAACTTAAGAGGAAGGAAAACAGACTCCATCTCCTGATGGAAGGAGTGGCAAAGTCCCTTCACAAGAGATTTTGGGACAAATTGCTGCAGAATCATTGGAAACATCTGGAGCAGCAACACAGGTGCAAAGTCCTCCTGAGCAGCCCGCACATTGTGGGGAAGGCTATGTGAGAGAGGCTTACACACATCTCTAGACAAAGGCCTTCTTTGTTACAAAAGGGTAAAAAGGCTCTGAAATCTTGGGGTTAGAGCTGCGAGTTGAGCTTCTGTCTCTGCAGGTTAGAACTATCTAGGTTGTTAGTGACAGAAACTCCACTGAAACTAGCTTCAGGGCAGGCCGGGTGGCTCAGCGGTTTAGCATCGCCTTCAGCCCAGGGCGTGATCCTGGAGTCCCGGGATCGAGTCCCGCGTTGGGCTCCCTGCATGGAGCCTGCTTCTCCCTCTGCCTGTGTCTCTGCCTCTCTCTCTCTCTCTCTCTCTCTCTCTCTCATAAATGAATAAAATAAAATCTTAAAAAAAAAAAAAAAAAAAAAAAAAAAAAAACTAGCTTCAGCCAAAGGGGAGATGTTGCAGAGACCATGGATCCCATGGCAGGAAAATGGTAGGTCTCAGGGACATTGGGAACCAGAGGTTTGATGGTCCAGGACTCTTTGACTCTCCTTCCTGTTTCTCTGAACACCTGGCTTCCCTCTGCTCACTCTCTGGTTGCAGAGCCCTTTCTCCTTAGGGTGGCAGATATGAGTGTTCCAGAAAGAAGGAGTGGGATGTTGGGCAGACAAAACCATGAAAGGTCCACCTGATGAGCCCTAGACACAGGGCAGGGCAGTGGTTAGAACAAGGTCCAGAGTCAGACTGCCAGGGCTGGGGTTCCACTCCTACCACTCATCAGATGTGTATCCCTAGGTAAGGCACTAAGTCCTCTGTGCCTTTACTTTCTCATCTGTGAAATGAGCAGAGCTCTTTCTCCTATAGAGTTGTGATGGTGAAAATGGGTTAAAATGTGCAAAGCTCCTTGCATGATCCCTGATTCCACAGTATGTGCTCACAGAAGGTTAATTATTATAAATAGGATGAACAGATTTTATTTACAGCAATTACATTTATATGCTATAAGATAATATATAGAAGATTAGAAAATTTTTTGTTTCCTGGGAACTGAAATTCTTAATTTCGGAGAAAATACGTAGTAAGGGTCTTTTGTCCACTTCAGAAATGCTGAAGTGGAAGTTCACAGGGCAGACATGTGCTCTTTCGTTTATTGAACAAATATATCTGGAGTACCTGTCCCCCATGCCAGCCACTGGTCTGGGCAGAGGGCACCCTGCCTGGGGCCGCAGAGCAGAATGCCCGCTCTCATGGAGCTGACATCTGGTGCTGGGCCGCAGACCCCGTTTAACATAGAAATGTGCTTTTAAAAGTTCCATGTGGGCCAAAAAAGGTTGTGTCAAATCAGAGCGATTTCCAAAAATGCCACCAAGGAAGGCCTCTGCTAGATTCTGAGCTGCAACCACAGCAAACCTTCACTTCTGGTCTATTCAGAAAGTTATTTTCTCCAATTTCCCCAAGTCCCCTCAACCTCCATTGCCAAACGGCCACCCAGAAACCCCCCACATTAACCCAATCCATTCTACTATGGGTTGAAGGAAAAGAAAAAAAAAATCCCTGAGCATTGCCTGAAGCAAACCCCACAGACTTACGGCGTTACTTGGGTGTGAATTTCATAGGAAATCTGGCCCCTGGACCTTTTCACCACCTCATACACAGTTTGTGCCTGTGTCCCCCTCCCAAATGAACTGCTCTGGAATGAGGGAGAACTATTTCATCCTGGGTGAAGAAAACTTGTCTCTAAACTGGGTCTCCTGTTTACTAGCTCCTGTGCTTTTTCATCCTCAGTAGGTCACAGAGGCCTCTGAAGAGGCATGGGGGCCTATCCCAGCACATGCAAGACCCCCACCCCACCGGCCCCTTCCTGGCTGCTAGAGGGACAGCTGAATGAGGTTGAGTGTTCATCCTTTCAGAAAAATATTTGAACACAGCTGTTACCCTTCTTCCTGCCACCCATGTGGTTGTGTTTTTAAATATGGCTTGAACTTGAAGCAGTTTCCATTTATAAAAATTCTTTAGCAAAATGCTCTTTCCAATAACAATATTCCCATGTGTGCCTTTTGCTTCTGATATTTTCCCTATAAATGAATCTGCTAAAACAGAGTCCTCTTAAAAAAAAAAAAAAAAAAAAAACAGAGTCCTCTTGTCCTTTGGTATTTTTATGTCCACAAACCAGCTGGCCCCCACCTTGTGGTTCTGGGACCTTTTGCTTTGGCACAAGAACTCAGAAAGGGCAGGATTCCCTCTTGTCATTCTGCAGAGCTTATCTCACACCATTACGACAGTCCGTATGGGGCTCTGGGCCCGGCGTGGGGTGGCGTCCACACTGCCACAGCAGCAGAGCTACTAGGCTCTCCTGGGGGATGCCCAGGCCCTGGTGTCCAGGCAGCTCCACATATTCCCCGTCCTGCTCCTCTCCATGACCTTCCCCTCTGGAAAAAGAGAGAGAGAACACAGGCCACCTGGGTAGTCTCAGCCCCCAAATACCAGGAGCCTCTAGGTCAATGACTCTATCAGGGTGGTTCCCAAACTTGGCTGGACTTCAGAATCACCCTTTGGAAGTCCAGTGCCCAGCCCCACTCATACCAATTGGGGAAGACTCTTCAGGGAGCATTCCAACTGGAGTATCTTTGGAATCTCCTCAGGTGATCCCAATGTGCCAGTGAAATTGAGAACCGCTGCCCTCAGGACATCCCAAGGATGCAGAGTATCAGATCCGGGCACAGAGTGGAATGGGTGTTTGCCAACAGCTGTTTCCATAACACTGATAAGCCCTATGGGGATTTGGCTGTCAGGATAAGCGTTTCCCCCTTGCAGATGTTTCCTGTCTGCCACATAGGGATTTGGGTCAAGATAACTCTAAATGGTCTTATTAACCAGAATTATATAACATCACTCACTCCCAAAGGGTGGCCCCCTCTCAAGCTTAGAGATGGGGAAATCACGGGGACAATCCTCTCGGTTATTACAAAATTCCTTTCATTCACTGAGTTGTGAAATCTAGAGCCATAAGCCAATTAATATTTTATTTTATTTGTTCATCTTGCAATTTTTCTAGTATGAAGAAAAAAGAGACAAAAATAAAAGTGTAAATATATACATGCATATGTGTATACCATATATTACACATACATACACAAGTATATATTCTTTAATATATCTGTGTAAATATATATACACATATGCCTAGAAATGATTCAGTGGCAATGCTGAGATTTTCAAGCCAAGAAAAGCCCTATTAGAGTAGGTTGAACCCAAAGAAAATCATCTGCAGTTGAGCAATGACCAGATAGCCTTAGCAAAAATTTGAAGGCCTTTTACAATAGTGGAATTTATCGAATTAGACGGAAGATTTAATTACGGAAATTAAATCTGAAAATGTGAGCGCAGTGGTGGGGGCGGCAGGCTCTAGCTCCTCCCCCCACCCTGACAAGGCCCTGTGGCAGAAAGCACTCCTGCCTACCAGCCCCAGAACTACCAAGGTCTGTGAGGGGGGGGTCTCCTTGCTCATTGTCCAGCAAGTGCCTGGCATAGAAATAGATATACCTTCAATATCAGTTGGAAAAATAAATGAACGACCCAATACTTTCAAATGTTCATAACAAAACTTATGAATTGAGTATTAGTACTAAATTTCAAAATATTATCAGTATAATCTGCCCCTCTGCACACAACCCTTCCTACCATTCCCCCAACCAATAATTGACTATTTTCCACTATGACTCTTCTGAAGAGCTGTTATAACAGGGTCACTGAAATACTTTGATCAATAAAGGCAAAAAATAATTTGAAAAGGGAGTAATCATGAAGAACCCTATTCTGGGTCTTACCATTATGGAGTGTGAAGGTATTTTCTTCTCCAGGTCTGAGTCCCTTCATAAAAGACAACTTCATAAAAGTTGTCCGATTAGCTACTTCCTACCTATACTGTAGGGATTGCAAGGAAACAGGGAAGCTATATACACATGCACTTATGGAGGAAAGATATTTTAAATGGTTTTCAACCAATAATATTGTAAAAATACCCCGGGGACTTGTGATGTGGAGCCAGACAGAGTCTAGGAGGTGAGATTATGTCTGCCTCAGGCCCCTTTGAAGCATTTAGAAATGTTGCAAATGTAGAATAAACCCAATAATTTACAAAGGTGGAAAGGGGAGGTGTTACCCTCTGTGACTTAGGTTAGCTCGTCATTTGAACAGAAAGCGAAGTACCCATCTAAGTAAGAAAGTTTAAAGCTGTTTGGAAAGATAGAAAGAGATGGAGTACTTCCAAATTCATTCTATGAGGCCAGCATCACCTTAATTCCAAAACCAGACAAAGACCCCACCAAAAAGGAGAATTACAGACCAATATCCCTGATGAACATGGATGCAAAAATTCTCAACAAGATACTAGCCAATAGGATCATCCAACAGTACATTAAGAAAATTATTCACCATGACCAAGTAGGATTTATCCCCGGGACACAAGGCTGGTTCAACACTCGTAAAACAATCAATGTGATTCATCATATCAGCAAGAGAAAAACCAAGAACCATATGATCCTCTCATTAGATGCAGAGAAAGCATTTGACAAAATACAGCATCCATTCCTGATCAAAACTCCTCAGAGTATAGGAATAGAGGGAACATTCCTCAGCATCTTAAAAGCCATCTACGAAAAGCCCACAGCAAATATCATTCTCAATGGGGAAGCACTGGGAGCCTTTCCCCTAAGATCAGGAACAAGACAGGGATGTCCACTCTCACCACTGCTATTCAACATAGTACTGGAAGTCCTAGCCTCAGCAATCAGACAACAAAAAACATTAAAGGCATTCAAATTGGCAAAGAAGAAGTCAAACTCTCCCTCTTTGCCGATGACATGATACTCTACATAGAAAACCCAAAAGCCTCCACCCCAAGATTGCTAAAACTCATACAGGAATTTGGTAGCATGGCAGGATACAAAATCAATGCCCAGAATGCAGTGGCATTTCTATACACTAACAATGAGACTGAAGAAAGAGAAAATAAGGAGTCAATCCCATTTACAATTGCACCCAAAAGCATAAGATACCTAGGAATAAACCGAACCAAAGAGGTCAAGGATCTATACCCTAAAAACTATAGAACACTTCTGAAAGAAATTGAGGAAGACACAAAGAGATGGAAAAATATTCCACGCTCATGGATTGGCAGAATTAATATTGTGAAAATGTCAATGTTACCCAGGGCAATTTACACGTTTAATGCAATCCCTATCAAAATACCATGGACTTTCTTCAGAGAGTTAGAACAAATTATTTTAAGATTTGTGTGGAATCAGAAAAGACCCCGAATAGCCAGGGGAATTTTAAAAAAGAAAACCATATCTGGGGGCATCACAATGCCAGATTTCAGGTTGTACTACAAAGCTGTGGTCATCAAGACAGTGTGGTACTGGCACGAAAGTTTAGCATTTCTTTAAAGATTTTATTTACTTATTCATGAGATAGAGTGAGAGAGAGGCAGAGACACAGGCAAAGGGAGAAGCAGGCTCCCTGCAGGGACCCCGATGTGGGACTCGATCCTGGAACCCCAGGATCATGACCTGAGCCTGAACTGAAGGCAGATGTTCAACCCCTGAGCCACCCAGATGTCCCGAGTTTAGCAGTTTTAAAGCAAGGAAAACTTTGAGTGCCATAGGAACACCAAAGATTTTGCATACTAGATTAATGGAACCAATTGTTCTTTTTTACATTCCAATAAAACTCTATCTCTTGGAAAACTTCAAGCAATCTGTGAAGGAGGCATGTGTGAGCCCAATGGAAACAATTCTGCCTCCTCTGTCTGAATTGGGACTGAAAAACCAACAACCAGAATTGAAAAGACTTTATTTCTTGCACAGAAATGTTTGGGGTTTTTACTGCCCTCCCTACATTTATAGATCTGCTTGCGAATAAGACATACTCACAAGTTTATAAAGGGGTTGTTTGGAGCTTGGAAAGCATGCTCGGTCCTGTATCCTCTGGCTGCAGCCCACTTCACCAGCCAGACTCCATATGTGTCTTTGCTTCCCTACCCTTGAATTTCCATTCATCTAACTGGCTTTGGCTTCTGTGCCTCCATGAATCTGCCTGAGCCAGTACCTCTACCTGGGTTGGTTCCCTCTCTTCACTCCTCTATTAAGCAAACACTTAGTCTTTTTTCAGAACCTCGTGCCACCTTTACTATGAATCTTTTCTCAATTCGGCAAATATATTTCATTGCTCCTGCTCATGTTCTGCCTCACACTTCAGCTACTAGAACATGTAAGCATTAAGTGCACTTAAATATTATTCCTTTTTCTTTCCACTTATCTCCATCAATGGTCTGTGAAGCCCTCTAGGACAGATTATGTTTCATTGACCTCCGTATGTCCAGTGCCCAGTCCAGCGCCTCTTTGGTTCCTAATCTAGGATAATCATTCAGGAAGGTTCCAACAAAATATGGGAATAAATGAAGAAAGAAGATCCATATCTTCTTTCCAAAAGACATAATGCCTCTGACCCATAGAGCAGTAATGGCAAGTCCAAGGATGACAGTTGTGCAGCAGTCTGAAATCAGTCAGTAGGGGGTGGGACTGAAGAACAGAAGATCCTAGGAGAAAGGACTTATGAGGAAGAAGAAGGAGAGAATACCTGATATGATGGAGACTCAAGGGTAGAGTGGGGGTATAGGGAAGCTGATGCTATAGTAATGACATGATGATAGCACATAAAAGGAGAGGCTAGTCAAAACTCTAGGAAAAAACAAAAACTTTACAAGAATTGTTCTTTCTAAGAAGAGAAATTGTTCATTTCTTGAAGCTGAAGCAATATTTACATAGTCATAGTCATAAAAATAGAAATTTTAGTTATTAATTTAACTACAAATAGTGACATATCTGTATCAAGACATAGGTGGAAAGAAGATGTAACTAAGAGCCAGTGAAATCTGAGCCTAAGCTGTTGATAGGACTTATGGAAAAGCTCCTTAAAAGGTCAAAAAGCATGTGGGCATTCCCCTTTTTCTTTCTCTTGTCTCCTTTCTTGCCAGATGTAGAGCCCAGGGTTTCTATGGTAGCTCTATAGAGCTATCATTTCCGATCCAGCTGCCTTCTATCTTTCTGCTCCTTGTGTCTAGTTTCTCTTATGTGAGAGATGAACAAACTTTTATCTTGTTTCAACAGCTTTTGCTGGATCTCTGTACTGGCAGCTGAACACAATTCCTATCTGATACAAGAAATATAGCATTTTATTTAGAGATTTGGAATTAGCCATCCAAAGAAACACAGCCTTCTCCAGCTGTGTTTAAACAAGGCGGGGCATGCAATGTGGAGGGGGTATGTGGGAAGGGTATGCACACTATTGACTGCATGTTCATCCCCATGTCAAGGGCTTAAGAGTGAGCATGTGGGGAGAGTCAGGCTGACTCAAGGGTCCATCCTCACAGTGGCAACTTTGCCTAATTTCTAATAGGATGCATATGTTTGGCCATTGATTTAAAATGGAGTTTGAATTATAGAATCACTGTTTGGGTCAACCTAGGCTGGATGCTGCTGGTTAAACTCCAGGGTTGATAGTCTGCCTATCCCCTTATCCCCCATCTTCTACCACTTACAGATCTTGGCTACCACGGTTAGCTTCATCCCTGATATTCCTGGCAGGGATGCAATGAATGGTTGTTCAAATCGTGCACTGAACTAGTCATTAATGGAACTATTCAAAATCACAGACAGCCTCTGTATGGACTAATGGTGCCTTATCTCTAATTGTCCTTTGAATCTAAAACGCTTGCCATGGCCAACCGTGGCCTCTGTGGTCTGTCCCCACCTATCTCACTGAACTCATATTGACTCTCCTTGCTCATGCCACTCTAGCTAAAGTGCACCTCTCTCTCCCTGCCATATTCCTGAAGCCTAGTGCCACCTCAGGACTCTTCTACTTGCCTTCTCTGCCTGGATGTTGCCCCTCATTGATCAGTCACTAGATGTGGGCTGTTCTCTAAATCGGACTTGACCCTGAAGGAGACAGCTTCCTGAGGGCTGACAGCTGAGGGCCATCTGCCATTAGCACCCCCTGCAGCTTCATTCCTGGGAGGTACCTCACAGTACCCACTACTTCTGTCTTGTTCATCACTACATCTCAAGTGCCTACAACAGTGCCTGGTTCCATAGGAAGGAACTCGGTAAGTTTTCAGCAGATGAATCTTAGTGGATTGAGAGGCTGTGTCCTTCAAAAGGCCATTGCATTCTTCCACTCCAAACCATTACATTTAATCTTAAATTTCAATCCCTAAGGGACATGTTACTTCATTAATCTTGGAGCAGATAAGTGGACAGGAGACAGATCTTATCTTCACTGTCCCAAGTGTCTTACTGCCAAGACAGAGAGCCTGACAGAAATACACATTTATCAAATACTCCTTGACCTCAGTCACCCAGTGGGGTACTGTTTGCCTTCGCTGGTCACTACCCCAGCAGGCAGGCTCTCCCCCTAGCTCTGATGCATCCTTGGCTTTGGACCTGCTCTTGCATAATGCAAAGCAAAGGTCCTTTTATTCAGAGAATTCCCCTTGGCCAGCTTTTATTTAATCATGTCAGCCTCTCCACCTGAATCTTCTGCCTCCTAAAGAATATTCTATTGGAGCAAGGCCCTTCATTCAGCATAGAAGATGACTCCCCATGGAACATAATCCAGGCCTTCTTCATTTATTATAACTTCTTTCTTCGCAGATCTTAAAATAAATACAGATGGAGACTGACTTCAAATTTAAAAAGATACAAAGTGCTGAGCTTGAGAATCTGAAGCATATTTTACTAGGAAATTAAACTAAAAGGAGATGATCAAAAACTTTGAAGTTAAGTATGGCCATATGACTTGTTCTGGCCAATGAAATGTGAGAAGACATGTGTGTCATTTCTGGGTGCAAGCATTAAGAACCAGTGCAGAATATAAGCTCCAGGATGGTAGAGTCCCAGGGAACAATACATGGAGTCCCTTGATAAATATTTATGGGGGTGACAGTGTTATTTAGATGATAAAAAGGATTTTAGCTTCAAAGCAGAATTTATAGTAATAAAATAAAAATATTGTTTGGGGAAAAAAAAAACAGTACAGAAGATGCCACAAACTGCCTTTGTCCTGTCTTGTCATTGGCGGCAGCACGTGTCAAGAGGGAGCTCCCATCAGCCTGGCTCCTCCTGACTATAATGCTAACATGCAATGGACCAGAAGTGTTAGCAAGAAGCAAACTTTTGTTTGAACCACAGAGATGTGGGAATAGTTTGTTACTGAAACGTGGCTAGGCTCTCCTGACCAGGCAGTTTTCCTCTCTCTCTCTCTTTCTCTCTTTCTGTCATTTTTTGTTTGTCTCATCCTATTCACTTCTGTAAATCCAGGCAGATGCCTCCCACATACTTTGTTGCCTCTCCTATTTACCCGGACATCTCTGCCCAACCACCCTAGTGATTATCTCTGCTTCTCTGAGAGATCCCTGGTTTCACAGCCTGTCAGCATCCTGCAAGTGTTCAAACTCCAGCTACCGTGGCCCAACTGGTGCAGATCTCTCCCAGCTATCCTGCTTCTGGAAACAGCTGAGAGGAGGAGGGGGCCCACTGAGCCTACTAGTTTTCCCCATCTGATCTCACACCCCACCTCCCTTCCCCTCATTAATCTCAGAGATAATATATTTTCCTGAGGACAGGGAGAAAGAGATCAATGTGTCTTAGTTTAAAATTCAAGTTTGTGACTAGATAATTCCTTTTTCCAGTTTCCATCCCTGCCCCTCATTTCAGTGCATGGTTCTAACTTTCTTTAAAATATGACTCCAAACTCCCCTCGTTCAGGAAACATTTCAGGACTGATTGCACATGAATTGATTCATTCCTTTGCCGGTTGCCCCCCGGAACTTAGCTATTCAAGGGCACTGTGTTAATGTTCCCTTGCTGATGAGTTCTTTTGTAAATGTATTCTTTGGATTTCCATGCTGCCTTTTCAGACTCAATTCTACATGTAGGATTAGCAAAAACAGCTCAGAGCTGAAATACAAGGGGACAAATTAATCTTTCACTGAGAAATATTAAAATAGCTTACTTTACAAACACTAAGAAGTCATTTAATTGGAACCTTTTCAGAGACTAGATCTTCTATTTCTTCAGGAAGTGTGCCAAACTCATGGATCTGTACATCTTAGTCATCCACCAAGTATGTTTAACTGGCTTAGGAAACATTTTCTGAGGCAAAACTTTCAATTATTTTCAGTGAGTTCCTTTTATTTTATTTTATTTTATTTATTTATTTTGTTTGTTTGTTAAAGTTTTTTTTTATATATTTAAGTAATCTCTTTGGGTCCAACATGGGGCCCAAACTCACAACCCGAAGATGAAGAGCTGTGTGCTCTTCCTACTGAGCTGGCCAGGCGCCCCCAGTTACTTTTAGAGAAAACATTTTGACGCACAAGTTTCATCTTGTAACATGGTTGATGGTTGATGATGTTACTTGTTCATCCACTGGCTTGTTCATTCTATTATTAAAAGGCACTCGATAAACACTGGGAACATGGCATCCTGTGAATAAGGCAAGGTAAGGTACACAAAAGAAAATAGAAGGCATGGTGCCTTCTGTGGAATTTGACATTTATTTATTCAGACAAGAGGAGGGAAAAGGAAACAGTGCCAAGGTGCCGATCATCTTGAGTGTGGCTGACAGGTCAACCAAATCTGGACATGGATTTCTACATAGTGCAGTGTGTGGCTTCCAATTTTTTAAGCTATCAGATACAGAGTAGGGACCAAGGTACAAATCTGCGGCAGGTCCATATTATTAAACTAAGGACAGAGTGGACAAATTGAAGGAAAACTTGATCATTTCCTCTCCTTCATTTCCTTCACTGCATTTTATTATGACTGCTCCTACCTTAATAGATTTCATTTACTGAATATCAGAGATAGAAATTGGGTTGAGGTCCTGGACTATGCTGATTTCTTCAATGCTTTGGTCCTCTTTTGAAAAATGAGCATGTGGGGCACCTGGGTGGCTCAGTAGTTTCAGCATGTGACCCAGAGTAGGGCATCCATGGTGCATCAGGTTCCTGAGCATGGTGTGGAACATAAGAGGTAAGGACACAACTGGACGGGACTCATCACAGATCTTCTTGGGCTCTGTTGATTTGGGGTCCAGAGAGAGAAGCCCCGTTTCCCTTTTTATCTGAAAAACTGTTGCCATGAACCTGGAGTTGCTGTTGGCCACAGTGGCAGGTTTCTAAAGACAGCTGGAGCAGCTGGAGTTGGAAAGGATGAGTCCAACACACCAAGGGAATCTGGGGTTCACTACAGTACTCATGCTGCCCCCTCCCTGCCCTCCTCTTGGCTTGGGTACATAAGCCAGTAAAACAATGTCCTCTTTCTTTCTCATAAATAACTTCACACTGGGCTTCTATCACTTACAACCTAACAGTCTTAATTGTAGAGGCCACAAAATACTCAACACTTCACACACGGTGTCATTTAACCCTTACAAAAAGGAGGTGTGATAATTAATTTCATTTTATAGATAAGGAAACCAAAATTCTAGATCATATCACATTATCATTGCTCTCATAGTGTCCTTCCCTGTTTCTCACTATAGAGTCTTTATTTTTTCAAATTAAATTTCTTTATTCAGAGGTGTCTAAACATCTTTTCATGCCCTCTGTCATTTTTAAAACAAATTTCTTTATTTCTTCATGAGACTCTTCCTTTAACTTTGGTCTCATTTTCTCACTCATTCAAAATAGTGGGGGGGTCCTGGGTGGCTCAGTCAAACATCTGCTTTCAGCTCAGGTCATGATCCAGGGGTCCTGGGATGAAGCTGGCGTTGGGCTCCCTGCTTAGCAGGGAGTCTGCTTCTCCCTCTCCCTCTATCCCTCCCCCCAACTTGTGCTCTCTCTCTCTGTCTCTCAAAAAATAAAAATAAAATCTTTTTAAAAAAATAATATATATTGAACAACCACAATAAACCAGGCACCATGCTAGATTCTAGAACATCATCATGAGCCAGATGGGCACACCCACCATCTGCTCAAAGCCTGAAGATCACGGGGGAAGAGAGACAGGCAGTTACCCATCAGGCCTCTGTGCACTGCAGTGAAGGAAGCACATGTTGCTGGGGAAACCCACAGGAGGAGCACTCCATCCTAGAAGGCTCAGGAAAGATCTGAACCAACACCTGAAAGATGTCTTTCCTTTTGCCCCTTACTACTGTTTTTCATCATCTCCATCTCACATGATGTGTTTTCCTTATACTGGTTCTTCCATCCAAGGCCCTTAGACCCAAGTCCAACAAGCACTGATGGACCATCTACTATGTGTTAGAAACTGCCCTGGGGATACATTGATACACTGATGGGGAGACAGGAGCCGAAAAAGCATTTCACTGAGTGTAGACCCTTGTGATGAAAGTGGCCTGGGGTGCTGGAGAGTGGGGACAGGGCTCCTTGGTCCTGGATACCACACCCCTGTGGAGCCTTCTTTTGTGGTCCCTCCCCTCCTCGCGGCTTGGAGCCTTCCTCTGTTGATTAACCGTCTGATTCCACATCTTGCCAATCCCCTTCATTTCCTCATCTACGGAGATTTTCACTCTTATTTCCTAACCCCTCCATTATTTACATGGAAGTAAGGAATCTGGATATAAGCAAAGTGGTTGCTTTTATCCTATATTTTTTTAGGAAGTGAAAAACACAGGCCAACTACCAGATCCACTCTGAGATTTGATTGTATTGAACTGGAAAGAACAATGTTTCTCATTCTAACTCCTCTGTTAGCTTCATGCCTTTGTTTGCTTCCCGTAAGTTCCCCTCACTCATTCCATCCATGTTGTTGCTCTTATTTTTGATGATCCATTGTCTCTACATCTTTCCTGAAAGTGATGATCAGGAGGGGGTGTCATGAAGGATGAAGGAAAGAACGATGTACTGAGCAGCATATCTGGGGTGTACAAAAGGACTTGAGAGGGTGTAAAGTCACGTTTGCCCAATTTATACCATCATTCATTTTTCTCTGTCCTTAGTTTCTATTAGTTTGGCTCTTCCTGGGCCTCTGTTGTTCCGTTGCTTCATCAGGGCCCCCCTTTTCCCGAGGGCCCCCACTCTTCTGAGACAAGAGTCCCTGACTCTCCAAATCTGCAACAAAACTGACAAGGACGAAAGGACAAGTCATTTTACCATGGTTCAGGAAACCTGCATAACCTTGGCTTCCCCAGTAAACTCTTCCTGGTATTTAAAACATGTGTGAACTGAGATAAGATTCTGAAAATATTAACAAAACCCAGGCCTCCACACAAAATAATCCCACAGGAATAATATTCATGACAACAGCACCCACCAGGGTTCACAAGCCACGGCTGAAATGTTACTACTACTGTGCAATGGAAACTGCAGGCTCCCCACTATGGAAGTGGAGCACGAGCTTGAATGAAACCATGCTGTGTGTTTCCCAAACCGTGTGGACAGCCCAATCACACTGTGATACACAAGGAACTCACTATTTTATTTTATTTTATTTTATTTTATTTTATTTTATTTTATTTTATTTTTTATGAAAGTAAAACTTATTAGTTTTAAATTCAAAGTATGACAGCCAAAAAAATATTCTTAAATATTGCTTTATTTAAGTAGAAGATTCAGTAGAAGATTCTTGTCTTTAGCACGCTTCTCTGTGGGCTCCCACCATTGAATGTGAAAAGTGGCATTAAATCACACTTACAGCTTCTAAGCCAGGCCATTTGCCTTGTACCCTTTTCAATTAAACTATCCCAGTAGCCAGAAATCTAACCAGGGACTGTGGGGGAAGAGGAGCAGAAGTAAATAGCGGGGAGAAACAGTTGTAGGAAAGGAAGAAAAGAATTCCTCGCGCGTTCAGGACTACCAGGGATGGCAGGATTCAGCTGCTTTGGAAACTATTCAGAAAGATTCTACTCCAGGTCAGATGGAGCAGCTGCTATTTTGAGCGGAGGAAATCCTGGTCACCTGTGGGATGTTGATAGACTTGAGCCTGACTTCTCACCTCACCTTGAAATCTCTCCACTTCAGCTTCCATCAAAACCTGGAAATAACTCATTTAATCCACTTCTTTTCTCAGTGTTTGGAACTCGACACTTTATCTCTTCCAGGATTCTTTTTTTCCCTGAGGCTTCATGAGAACTTTGCCCTCTGATATCTACAATATTTAGTGTTGCTCATTTTTTCCTAATTTTTACTTTCCCTGGATTTTTTTAGATGATCCCGTCACCTCCCAAAGTTGTCACCCTCTTTCTTCTACTCACAATGTTCCAGAATCCTGGAAAGCACATTCTTATTCGTAATCATGGAAATGACTACCCACTAAAGGTAAACCCAGAAGACAATTCCAAGTGAATCATTCCTAAACCATCACTAGCAGTCACAGGGATTGCCCTGACCACAATGCTGGAGAGATGCCTGGAAGACTTGCTCACCTGGCGAAATAATCATTTACCCTCCTCCACATCTCCCATATTCCACAGGGAAGCCAAGATTTTCATTGCATGACATCTCCAAGATAGTAATCAGCACCATTTAATCTTCAGGTAAATGCGCAGGGTACCACACTGACCCTATAGGACATGAGAAATCAGGAGCTGATGTGAATCTGCTGATCATCCCATGGTTATAGGAATCATGGCATAAGTCCTGAGGGGGTTTCCCTTGTAGATCAACATGGCAAAATGCTTGGTCAGGCTCTAAGCTCAGACTGCATGGGCTCAAATCCAAGTTCTACTGCTGACTAGCCGGGTGACTGGGGCAAGTTACTCAAACCTCGTGAGCTTCCATTACTTCATGCGTAAAGTGTTTCAAAGAGTGTCGGGCACAGCAATAAATGCATGCTCTTTTTTATCATTGCTGCCTTCATCACATTTGGGTCAGATTATGAGCCTTGTTAAATGAATAATTAATTAAACTGCACATTTATTTCCACCAAATATAATTAAAATAACAACTATGTTAAATTTGCATGGAAGTGAGGAATCTGGATATAAGCAAAGTGGTTTGTGCCACTTTGCCAGCTATGTGCCAAGTACTGTATAAGGGCCCAGGAATATCAGTGCCATTTAATATTTTCAATGATGCTGTAACTTAGGGATTAGGACTGGTCCCCTTTTATATGGGGACAATGGGGATTCAGGAGTGGTGATGAACTGCCCATGGTCATTCACTAACGTGAAGAGAGGCTATTTATTCATACCCAGTTCTCTGACCCCAAAGCCCATGCTTGAACTGCTATGAGATACTGTCCTTCTGACTAATAGCTTATACAAAGCCAAGGTCAAGAGGGCACCTGGGTGGCTCAGCAGTTGAGCATCTGCCTTTGGTTCAGGTCGTGATCTCAGGGTCCTGGGATCGAGTCCCACATTGGGCTCACTGTGGGGAGCCTCCTTCTCCCTCTGCCTGTGTCTCTGCCTCTGTCTATGTCTCTCATGAATAAATAAATAAAATCTTTAAAAAAGAAAAAAAGAGGCAAGGTCAATATGTCAGATGTGAAATGAAATTCAGCAAGGCCCAAATTGTGTATGCATTTACACGTGTATGTTTGCTTAAGTCAGATTTAACAATGAGGAGAAAAACCTGAAATAGTTCTTTCCCGCTCACTGCCCCAGGCCTATAAGACAGAGATGCCTGAGGGGAAAATACTACTGTGCCAGCAAATTTACCCTGGAATGAAAGCGGACTCCCCAGTTGAGTCTGACTGGCCTCCTTATTTCTCTTTGCTTGTTCTTGATCTTGGCTCTTGTATGAAAGGCTTATTTGTTCTAATTGTTAGAGTAGCCACTGAATCTGTCCTCAGGCAACAAATTCTTTACTCTTAGCCTCGAATCTTCACTTCTCACCTGTTCAGAGTCGTTCAGAACCCCATCAGTGTCAAATTACAGGAGGGCCCAAGAGTCTGCATGAGGGGAAACAAGTCCTTTTTAAAAGTGAGGCTAACACATGGAAAGACACAAAAATGAGGAGCATGCTTGTGATAATAAACTTAGAAACTTGAAAGCACACAAATTTATTATCTTCCAGTTTTGGACATCAGAACTACAAAATGGGTCTTACTAAATCAAGGTGTCAGCAGGGCTGAGTTCCTTCTAAAGGCTCTAGGGGAGAATCCATTTCCTTGTTTTTCTAGCTTCTTCTTTTTTTTTTTTAAGATTTTATTTATTTATTCATGAGAGACACAGAGAGAGGCAGAGACACAGGCAGAGGGAGAAGCAGACTCCATGCAGGGAGCCTGATGTGGAACTTGACCCCAGGACCCCAGGATCATGACCTGAGCTGAAGGCAGACGCTCAACCACTGAGCCACCCAGGCGCCCCTGGTTTTCCAGTGTCCAGAGGCTGCCACATTCCTCAACTCTTGGCCTCTTTGGCCAGCAACCACATCACTCCCACCTCTGCTTCCATTGTCATACCTCCTCTGACTCTTCTGCCTCCTCTTTCTCTCTCAGACTCTAGTGACTACATTGGGAAGATAATGTCCCTATCTCGAGAGCCTTAACTTCATCACATCTGCAAAGCCCCTTTTGTCATGTAAGGTAACATATTCCCAGGTTCTAAGGATTAGAATGTGGACATCTTTGGGGGACCATTACTCTGCCCACCACAATGGGTCTTCTATCTGTTTAGGTTCCCAGGATTCTCACCATAGCTGCCATATTTTCACCTGTGGCATGAGACCTTCGCTCATGGTGGGAAGGAGCTTGCAGAGCTCTGCACTCCCCAGAAAGCCTACTATAAGCGTGTGGGTCATACATGGGAAAGCCTTCCTGAAAGCTTTACAGTAGAAGGGATCCAAACAGATTCCTGGCCAGAGGACTTGAATCATGGAGGAGTAAAAAAAAGTCTGCCTTTGTTTGTACCCTCTACTGCCTCTGCTTAGCTGGACCCAGGAGAAGGAAAGGATGAAGGCAGGGTCTCACCACCATTTTTTACATCAGGAGGCAATAGCCCATCTCACAGGTGTCTCAGAAAGCCAAAAGCCCCAACTCTGAGAAAAGAATATATTACACAGCCCATGCACCTGCCTACTTGCCTGCTGTATTAGTCAGGAAGCTCTACCCTGTGGCCCAACCCCTTTGACAATAACACCTGGGCCCTTCCCCGATTGGTCTTGGGAGAAGCACCTGTCTTTTGGGGGAAACATTTGAATGGCTTTTTTTTTTCCAGCCAGCCTGTCTTGAACATGTCCTGTACTGGTTCATTGTCCCTGAGGCTGTTTTGGGACTTTCCTTCTTGAACAAGCAAGGCCTCTAGAGATTATGAGAGTCGTGAGATTCTCTGATTCACTGGCTTACAGACAATCCTACGGGGAAATGGCACTGTGTTCTACTTGCACATCTGTAATTGGACTCAGAACTTGAGAAGTGGACATTTGGCTGCAGGCTAAATCCCCCCTACAGCAAATATTGTCACAGCTGAGAATCTCTGTGGACCCACAGTATTTCTAAGAACACAGATGTCCCCTACAACTTTCTGCCTGTGATTTCTTGGGTATATCTGCTTTATCGGGAAGCTTAGCATCGCTGTGGTCTGAGGCTAGCTCCCAGTGCTATATAAATAAGTAGATGCACTCTTCTGTGCTATAAAGCACTTGGCTGTATCTGGGATTCTATTACTATCTCCTCTGGGCTTCTGTAGGCTCTATTTGGTGTTGGCCACACAGCTCTGCCCTATGGCTGGCTCTGTTCTTGTTGGGAGGTTGCGTCTGTTGGATGCAGGCTGTCGGACCACACAGGGACTGTTAATAAACTGTTTACTCCATGCTGGTGTTCAGGCTGGGACACCCAGTGTGGTCCACCTCCACCTTAATGACCGGATCTCTGTAGCTCACACCCCCTAATCAGGTACTTCAGAACCGGCTGGGGTTTCTTTCTTTAGTCTGGCAAGCTCTTTGCTTTTCATCCTTTGCCCTTACATCCTGCCTGAATTTTCTCTCCATTCACTCTGGAAAAGCAAAAAATCCAAATGTCAGACCCACCAAGTAGCTTTAAGTAATCGTTCTTATTTCTATACAAGAGGCATTTGGGGAAACGAGAGCATGTTTTAAGAAACCACTGAGTTTTAGACATTACTCCAACACAAAGGCTGCTCATCTTTCAGGTAAGGTGATGGTCAGGGTCCGTGTAGCAATGGCAAAGGGAAGCTGACCGCCATTTTCCCTTCTAGAAGTCTTTTGGTTACATTTAACTTTGCCACTTGCACACTCTAGGAAACTTCTTCAGACCAGACGATGAGGATGAGCCCCCTGACCAGTGAGGAAGAGAGAAAGACCTTTGTGGCTTGCCCCCTTGGGAGAAGAAAGCGGAGATCTAGAGCCACAGGGCCCCTGCCCCCTGCCTCCCTGCGTGCCTCCCTCAACCATTCCAAGGATGCTGACAGCCATAAAAAATCAGGCCTGTTAGCAACAGGAAAGATCACAGGCCTTGATTCCTGTCGAGCTCCTCCAACAACAGCTGCCATCTGGCTCACCATCACAGACGAACGCGGACCCTGATTTATGGGGCAGCCCGGGTCAGGGAGTGGGCCACGTGCATTGCCCTTTCCCCCACAAACACCCCAGTGGGCCGGGGCCTGGGAGAGGGCTACTGCAGGTCATCGATAAATCCTGGGGATAAAACAATGCAGAAGTTATTAAAGGGAGCGGGGAGGGGACCAATGTGAGTTATTCCAATTACAGGCATGGTTATCTTCTTCCGTGCAGTTCAAAGCGCGTGCACCCTAATGCATTTCAGCGGCTAATAAAAGTACCGAGGGCTGCTTTTTTTCTTCTTCTTGAAACCCACAGTGCTTATAAATTATAGTGCAGAGGGGTGTGAAAGATACATGGTAGCTTTGAAGCAGCGCTGACAGCCTCAAACTAATCGATCATAGAAGGAAGTCCACAGTAATAGATGATGCACCATTTATCTAAAGCAAAAATAGATAGTCTCCCTGTGGGAATAGGAAGGAAAAGAAAAAAAAACTAAAATGAGGGGTGGGCATGGGGGGACAAATGTAACATTTCTGATGTTTCAGCTGCAGGCTTTAAAACCAGAGGCACAATAAATAAATAAATAAATAAATAAACAAACAAACAAACAAACAAACAAACACCAGAGACACTGCGGCTTCACCTGAGAAGAGGGGGTGGCACAGAGGGGCCGGACCACCATGGCCCGGGTGCGCCAAGGGGACCAAGACCTTTACCATCTACAGCTTTTCCAGACGAAACTTTGAACAGAACCCTCCGCAGCTGGCCAGGAAATTCTCCTTAGCGTTTATTGTACTAAAAGGGAATTGACTGGAAATTATAATTAAATCGCGTTTGTGCGGCCTGGTTGTGCAGGGGGGGGGGCGGGGGGCGGTGCAGAGATTTAGGGAAATGATCGTGTCGTACAAAAAATGTTAGAAGATGTACCTGTGAGGACGCCTGGCTCAGGGATTGAGCGTCTGCCTTCCACCCAGGGTGTGACTCCAGTGTCCTGGGATCGAGTCCCTCATCAGGCTCCCCAGAGAGAGCCTGCTTCTCCCTCTGCCTATGTCTCTGCCTCTGTCTCTGTGTCTCTCATGAATAAATAAAATCGAAGAAGAAGAAGAGGAGGAGGAGGAAGAAGAAAGAAGAAGAAGAAGAACCACCTGTGGTTGTGCAGCTCCCAAGCCCAGCCACACGCAGCACAGAAGTGGAGCACCGCTGGGCCCAGACCTCCCTGCGGAGGTCCACAGGGAAGTCCTGCACCCCATGTCCTTTCATCTGGGAGATCGAGGCACTCAAAGATAGTTTGCTCTTTCACGTAGACTGAGCACCTCCCAAGCCACATGTACATTTGCTTAAAGGAAGACACTTTTTTTTTAAAGAAATACAAAAAAAAAAAAAAAAAAAAAAAGGAAGCTGTAGTCTGTTGTTAAAATACAATCCCTAGTTACACTTGATCAGAATTTTACAAATGTGCGTTATATGAGGGGGCCGGGCAAGAATGGCCTCAGCTCCGGACTCTTGCGTCTCTCTCCAGACCCCTGCAGTGCTCACATGCCACCACGAGTTATTTAACTATAGTCACAGGTTGGAGGGTGCTGCTCCTCTGCTGTGATTCTGCGGCCAGCACGCTCCTCTCCGACAGCTCCGCCAAGCCCTGAACACAACATTCAAGGATTTTCTCAACACATCCTTGGGCTCTAGCCTCACCACTGAGCGTGCCCCCATCTCACTGCACTGTGGCCACACCCCACAACGGGGCGGTTCATCCCCTCTCACCTCCCTGCCTCCCAGAGTCCAGTGGCATCTGCCTAGAGGGCCTTTGGCTTCTGCCTGGAGGTCTCTCTGGCATGCGTCCTCCTAGATGCAGCCTGGTGATCACCAGTTCACCCCTCCTGTGGTTGGCATATTCTGTTGTCACAGGGGACTTTGATCCTTTGCTCTCAACCCCACACCACACTGGGTGCTGCTCTTGGGGTTTGACCTTGAGCACGCACCTCGCCTCCTCCAATAATATCTGGCACAAAGTCAGAGTTCAATGGCTATTAGCTATTATTAGTTATTACTTCTAACGCTCACACACAACACAAGGTCAATTTCCCCATTCGGCAGCAAATAGGCCATGAAAATATTATAAATAAGGATCTGTCCCCAGAATTACAATTATTCCTTAGTTTTCCATGGTTCTAATGCTCTTCCCACAAGTATTTTATCCCATATAGTAAGGAATGTGCTAGACGGTCCTAATTTCAAATAATCTTACCAATAGTTTTCATAAACCATCCAAACATTTGGGAAACAAAGTACTCTCACCACCCAAACGACATCCCCCAGACTGCCTCTTTTACCTAAAAGTGGAGCTTAAAAAATATATATAAATATATGTATTTTTACATATATGTATACATTACAAAATATATGTATATATTTACATATATAAATATATGTATATATTTATATATATATATTTTTTTTTTAGCTTAAACTTTAACTCTTTTTTTACATTTGAAAAATATGACCTACATTCTATGGCCCTCGAGTTTACTGAGGTCATGGAGCAGCGGCCCCATTCCTTATCCACCAAGGCAGTCCGGGAGCAGCTGGGGGACCTCTGACTACAATCCCATCCTCCTGGGCCATGGGGCCCAGGTTCTGCAAGGAGAACCTGCGCTCATCTCAAGGGCAGCTTGGAAAAGGCTGGAGAATCACCTGGCTCACTCAGATGCTTCAGAATCACCTGGCTGAATGAACGAATGGAGCAAACAGATGCACACACACAGCACCCGGCCTGGCACATGGGCCCATGCACACTCCGTGGATGGGTGGCCGGCAAGGAGAGGTTCTTGGCTCCTGCTCCTACCCCAGAGACCCCTCAAGCAGACCCCTGGAGGAGTGTGTTGTCCCCGGTGTCCCCTCTAGGTTCCCGTCAGAGGGCGTTGGTTGCCCTGAAGCCTCACATGTTGTGTGAACTGTGTGTGGTGTGTGCAGTGCCCTGGAATTCAGGTTCCAGAACCCCCTCTCCTCCACCCAGCATAGCCAGTGTGGGGAGCCCTTCAACACAGGCATCTCTTCACTATCCTGCACGAAGGATTTTTTTCCATTGGTGAACTCAATGCTGTTTGGTTTCCACGGTGAGAAGAGACCCTGGCGTTGGGAGCAGGTTTGGAGAAGGCGGAAGGACCTCCAGCCTGGATGGGGGGGATTGCCCTGGGGGCTGTGATTCGGGTCACTTGTTGAGCAGGGGTGAATCTCTTCTGTCTCGTCCATCCCATTCCAGATGGCAGTGCATGTCCCCAGGGGCCGAGGCATCCCTCTGACTTCCCTCCCTCCTTCTGCCCTTTCCATCCTTCCTTAGTCCTCTCCAGCCTAGAATCCCATAAGAGTTGCAGGAAATAATTGGAAACCAACCTCCCCAGGTGTTCATCATATAAAAAAGGACGGCTCTGTCTGGCGCAGCTGTTGCCACTGGTGCTTCTCCTGGTCGACCTGAGACTTTTAGTGTCCTACAAATGAATATTAGTAAATAAATAAAAGAAATGCCTTTTTTCACCTGGCGACTACTCAGCCTCCTGATAATTAACTCGCTCTTTTCTCCCCCCTCTCTTACCAACCGTGAGCAGTAATGTTCTCTGGTAAACAGGCTGCTCATGACTGTCCTGCCAACAGGTGCTTTCCGTAGAGGATGAGCTGTCCCATGGAGGCACATGTTGAAAGCCAGAAGCTCACAGGTCAATTTGCCCCATGCAATGGGATTTTAAAGGTTGATCCTACATTGAAAAATAGAGACTTCACAAGAAAATTCATATTTTGGCCATTTCTTGGAAATTGGGAGATGCTTTTGGAGATGGTGGGCCTACATTCCTACTTGGCAGGAATTGCCTGGTGCCTGGTGCCTACATTCCTACTTGGCAGGAATTGCCTGGTGCCTCTCAGCACCATGGCCTCACACTTCCTCTTAACTCTTGAGACCACAGCTGAATGTCAGATGTAATTTATCATTTTATTAGTTCTGTTGTTTCCCTTACAGTAGAGATATTTTTTCTGTGCCCATATGCTGTGAATTGACGATGACTGAAAATTCATGATCATTCCTCCCATCGAGAAAAGGGAAGTCAATTTCCCCTTTTGAATCAGGGCTGGCCCATGACTTGCTCTGTCCAACAGAATGTGGTAGAAGTGATGCTGCCTAACTTCTTAAATGGGGCCATTAGACATTCAGTTTCTGCTTTCATGTACTTGGAACACTCCATCTTGGATCTCAGCCATCCTGCTGTGAGAAGCCCACACCACTTATAGAGGCCATCTGGAAAGAACTAGAACATTCCATTCCACAACCCCAGTTGAGCTCCCAGCCAACAGCCAGCCCCACCATCAGCCATATAAGTGAGCAATCCTGGACATTCCAGCCTGGTTGTGCCTCCAAATTATCACCACCCTGGCTAACACTCCATGCAAAAAAAATACCCAGCAGACCCCAGTCCACCCACCAAATCATGAGAAGTAGTACATGGCTGTGGTTATTTTATATCACTAAGTTTTGGGGGTGGTTTCCTCTGTAGCAATCACTAATCAAAACATCCTATCATTATCAAATTTGAAGAGGAAAGAAAGGTAGATAAGGAGACAGGTCTCAGGAAAAATGGAAGAAAGTAATCGTTTTTGGAACTGAAGACTCTTCCTACTGAATTTGTACATAAATATCCAGCTTGCTTCAAAAATTTACACCGCCAGTTCTCGAAAGCATTTCTGTCAAGGACTCTGGCTCTAAGGGATAGTGGCCACAGAGGCCTGCAGATCACAATCTAAGTTCTGCTTCTTTCTTACTAGCTTTCTAATGGTGAGCAATCATCAATTCTCTGACCTTCAATTTTCCCGTCTTTGCAAGTGGAATACCAGTATCTGCTCTGTTAACCTTAATGGATGTTTTATAAATTGTAAAGGACTTTGTAAATGCAAAATAGTTATTTGCATTTTATGTCCCCAATTTTTTTTAAAAGGCTATACAACTCCTGGGATACTCCAAAAGTATGCTGTTTTTATTTGAAATGCTGAGAGTGACATATTGGAATTTGTCCATCCAGCTGACCTTGAATTCCAGGTCTATGGAGCAGGGATGACAAAAAGATTTCAACTCATATGCCTATCCAGGTGTGTTTACTGCCTGGAGAACTGTGTTGCGAATGATCTGAGGCCACATCTGGGAAGGGAGATGGGTACATGCAGGCCGTGAATTGACCCTCAGCATGAAAAATCTTCTTTTTGTTTTTTTTAAGATTTTATTTATTTATTCATGAGAGACACAGAGAGAGAGGTAGAGACACAGGCAGAGGGAGAAGCAGGCTCCATGCAGGGAGCCTGACATGGGACTCAATCCCGGGACTCCAGGATCACGCCCTGGGCTGAAGGTGGTGCTAAACCGCTGAGCCACCCAGGCTGTCTGAACAATCTTTTTTTTAAAGGGCTTTTTCTTTTGTTTTTAAAGAGCCTTTGAATGAAATAACAAAGCTTAAGTTAGGGGACTGGATTTGAGCTGTGTGACTGTGACCATGGACCACACATAACTTTTCTGATCTCCAGTCATGTCATCTGCAAAATGACAGTGAGGATGAGGATGATGACGCATTTATTGAACGTTGACTCCATGGTGGATACATTCTCTTTCTCTTGATCCCTACAACAACCTCTTGGAATAAGGTCGGTTTCATCATTACCCCCATTTTACACATGAAGACATGGAAACACACATGGAGAACTTGCCGACATCACACAGCTAGTAAGTCTGGGAACCAAGACTTGAACCCTGATAGTATAGACCAAATGATGGCAAACTTTTGCAATAAAGGGCTAGAGAGTAGATATTTCAGGTTCTGTAAGCCACACAGTGGCTGTGCAACTACTCAACTCTGCTGTTGCAGCTCAAAAACAGCCAGGGACAATACGTAAACAAATGGGGTGGCTATCTTCCAATAAAATTTTATTTGCAAAAACAGGCAGTGAAGTGGATTTGGCCTGTGGGCTGTAGTTTACCAACCTCTGGTCTAGGGAGGTGCTTTCCAATAGAAACAATGCAAGCCGCAAATTACACAGATTACGTATATAATTTAAAATTTTATGTAATTCATATTTTCTACTCACATTTTAAATAAAAGTTCAGAGACAGGTGAAACTAATTTTAATACTATATTTTAAACACAATATATCCAAAATATTGTTTCAATGTGTTATCAATATTTTTTAAATTATTGATATAGTTTACTTTTCTTTTTTTTTTTTTTATATCTTTGAAGTCCAGTGTGTACTTTATACTTAGAGCACATCACAGCTGGGACCACATGTAGCTGGTGACTACATGGAGGCCCTCAGGTCTAGAACCCAGCCTTTCTGTCTGCCTCAGCAGGACCTTGGAGCTAATACATAAGAAGGCAGGATAGAAATGCTAATTATTGGTTTTGATTCATTTGGGTCTCTTGGATGGTTCCCAGGTCCTACCTTGTATGAACCATTTCAAGAGTTTGATTTTAATTTAATGATTTGGAATTCAGAATGCATTTTTCCTTAGAAACAACACTATAAATGGCTGCTAGAGTGTTGGGCCCTTCCACAAAGCCCTAATTAATGGGCGGTATACCTGTCAAACACAGTGTGGCTTGAATTACCCCTAATGATCATCCACAATGTGATTTTCTGCTAGCTCTAAGGATACTGGGAACAAACTCTGGCCTTGGGCAGCAGGTCAAAGCAGGTGCCCCCCCCACTCCCCTGCCCCCACCCCGGATCTTTTGTGGCCAGGCCACCCTCTGAGATCTGAGTCATGGTCTGAGCAGTTGTCCCTTGTTGGCGAGAGCTCCGATGCCCATGTGCTTTGCCTGAATTCTGGGAAGGCTGCGTTCCTAAGTCAGAGGTTGCCCAGCCCAAATGCCTCTCTCTCCACCAGTGTCTTATAAAGGGTCCAGTATATACATTTCATTGCTTCCTATAGGTACAAGTTCAGGCCTCAGAAAGCAAGCAATAGAGCATTCAGTAGTGATTCCCAGACTGTGGAGTTTAATGGATCAATAACATTTCAAAACCAAAACAAAACTAAACTAAACTAGAGAACCTATATAAAGTGGCCTTCTTGCAATTTTTCCAAGTAAACACATTAAGGGGGTAAAGACCCCTACCATACCCTGGCACCAGTATTTTAACATCAGAACAGCGTTTTAATGCTGAGTAAAGGAGGGAAGGGGCTCAGAATTAGAGACACTTTTTTTTTAATCGAATAAATTTGATTTTGTAGAAAATTCCTACTGCATGGCCTTTATTTTTAGCATTTTGTCAAGGACCTTAAAAACTTTGCCTCCAGAGTCATGGGTTCTCAGGCTAGCATTTGGGAGCCCGAGTGACTAAAATGGCTCAGGGCAGTTGCATGGGATAATGAAAGGTCTGGAAAGTAAGCAGAGGGAGGGACGTGGCAGCAGAGCCCTTAGGTGAGCTCGCCTCCCACCTTCAGGAGGGTTTTGGGTAAGAGACATAACTGCGACAGAAAACAGACCCTTTACTGGCACTACTATCTTAGGTTCACATCTCGTGGTGGACTTTAGAAGGTATTTACACATCCCTTTTACCTCCTTGGATCTTCTCCAAAACTCCACAAGTTAAACGGAGAAGATACGCCACGTATCATATAGATTAGACGGTGCCACGGACGGAATTCCCAAGATTGCTGCTCTAAATTTTTTATTTTCTTTTTGGTTACTTTTTTACTACAGCCCACGTTCAACACCCAAGGAATGGATTTGGAGACTGGAACTCCTGTAAAATAAGGATGACTCTATCGCTCATTCATCTTATAACCTTAGATGTTGCCTCATCTATAGGACAAGAATTATAAACTGCATGATAATGAGGGCTCACTGATTCCTGTAAAAGGGTTTCAAAGCTCCTCTGATGAAAGGAAAAGCAAAGTAGAAAGAATCCTTACAATAGATGTCTCCAGGCCGTGGGTTTTCTTCTCAGGGGTGGGCAGGTCCCCAGCCACCCTCCTGCCGCCTTGGGTACAGGCTCCCTGGGTACAGGCTCCATGTCCTTTCTTCTCTCCTCTCTGCAGCAGCCTCGCCCCACTCATCACCACCATGGCATGGCAGAGCAAACAAGCATGCAGGCTCCTACCTGGGTTTTGAAAAGTTACTTTAGTGACCTTTCCTGCCATTAACCATTTTGGAAGAGTGATTGTCAATGGTAATCTCATCCAGGGTTTTCCTGATGAGATTGTGTTTGAATTATCCCCAATTTTCAAAGGTTTGAAAGACCACACGCGTGCACACACACACACACACACACACACACCCAAATATGGATGACAAGACCCCAGCTCTGGTTGTTCAGCACCTCAAATGAGTTCAGTCTGGATATTTTGAGCATCACTGAAGTGGTCTGCGTCCACCCCATCTCCCCATCTCTACCCTTCCTGCTTCACATTTTCTTTTTAAAACCATGCTTCTGTTACTAACGGTTCCTTCTGAACCCAACATCCAGGGCTTTGAAGTAACCATATAAAGCAATAGACAGACTGCAAGCAAATGGCAGAGCACTGAGCCTCTGAGCACAGAATTTTCAGCTTACTCCTTCCTCTTGCTCTTCACAATCTCTGGAATTCGGCTTTGAACGGGACTCAGCCTTAGATGACAAGGCGTCTCTCTGGTGTGGCAGCCAACGCTCCGTTTCGCCCACTCGTTTCTCCCCAGGCCCGGCGTGCAAGGCCCTGCAGCCCGGGGGCAGCCCCCCACCCCCCCCGCCCCGGCAGAGGGAGACAGGGGTCGGGGCGTCTGGGGCGCACCGGACGCTGACGCCCTGACCCTGAGCTTGTCCTCAGGGCGGAGGTTCCCACTGCTCGGGAGCGCCAGAGGGTTGGGAGGGAGGGAGAAGAAACAAATCTGCGTGCACAGCACCTCCCCCCGCAGGGTGCCAGCGCTGACGTCCTCCGCACCAGCTCCCCTGGGAAGCGCTTCCCCGCTCCTGTGTCCTCCACCTTCCTCTTCCTAACTCTCCCTATTCTCTGCCCCACCCTTCTCCCGAAGCCAGACACGGAGGCGTGGGTGCGAGTCCTTCTACTTGCCGTGGCCGTGGGAAGAGCGCGCTGCCGCCTCAGGCACAGCAGAGGAGGCTTGTGCAACCCCGGCTGCTCCACGGGGCATCTTGGGAACGTGCAGGTTTACACCGGGAGCATCTTGCCAACAGGCAGGTCCACACCTGGGAGGGTCTTTGGGCTCAGAGGCTGCTCTTCCACCCAACAGTGGGTGACGTGTGCGCACCCGTCCCCACTGTCACAGGGAGCAGTGGGAGCCCCTTGATATTTCGTTTCTGTCTCTTGGCTCAGTAGCCCCTCAGGAGCCCTCCTCCTCCGCGCCGCCCACCGTGTCTGCTGCCCGGCTCCGAGCACTCACCTGGTGTCTCCCGGGCCGGCGGCGCTGCCACAGCCTCTGGCAGCTGAGGTCCTCAATACCCGCCACCCGTGGGAGACTTTCTTGGGTACCTAGAAGCAGAATTGGGTGGGCCTTGGGTGGACGTCACTGGATTAAGGGCACCCAGACTGTCCTGCTGTGGACCGCGCCTCATCCTACAATGGTCTGGCTGAGGGGCGCCTGGGTGGCTCAGCGGTTGAGCGTCTGCCTTTGGTTCAGGGCGTGATCCTGGGGTCCTGGGATGGAGTCCCGCATGGGGCTCCCCAGAGGGAGCCTGGTTCTCCCTCTGCCTGTGTCTCTGCCTCTGTGTCTGTGTCTCTCAGGAATAAATGAATAAAATCTTTAATAAATAAATAAACAAACTGGTCAGGCTGAGACTTTCCACTATTATCACAAACACTTTTGCGGTGGTAACAGTCACACCCGGGACAGGTGGTGGTGACGGGCCTGGGCAGCAAGTGCGATGTGTGGCAGCCTTAGGAACAGAGGCCCAAGGGGCTAAGGCGAATTTTGCCTGTGGCGTTTGACTTAAGCACAAAGTTGTTGTCTCCATGAAATTGCAAATAACTCTGTGTGGCTCTGGATTGGCCTGAGGGCAGAGCCAGGTAGGCTGAGGAGCACCAGGGCAGCCCCTGCACTTACTGTTCTCCCTCTGCGGCCCTGAGCGGGTGTGAGGACAGCAGCCTCCCCTAGGAGACGAGACAGAGGCCTCAGGGGCCCAGCTCATCCTGACTCCTTGGGGGCGCTGCCCTAGGAAACTGCTAACTTCACACACCATTGAGGACACCAAGGCACAGAGGGAGAAAGCCTGGCTCTGAGCAGTGGTCACCTGCCCATATCCTGGGGGCAGGACATCCAGCCAGGCGGCGGGAAGGAGCATGAATGCGGAGCATCGCTCATTACCACCGGGCGCCAGGGCCCAGATCCTGGAAGCTACGGGTGCGTGATGCCCTGTGACCTGGCTCATTCACACCCTGCCCACCCCTTCCCACCAAGGAGGCTCTCCCACGGGCTCTGGGTGGGGACGAGCTCATGCAGCCCCGGCTGCGTAGGCCCCCTCATGACAACAGAGTGTTCCCCACATTTTCAAACACTTGTGGGGGCGGAGGTGATGCTGCTCACAGCTCCTGGAGCCAAACTGCCCATCCTGCTGCCCCTGCTCAGTGTCCACCATACCTCTGAAAGAGCCTGGCAAAACGGCTTAGGAAAGAAGATTCTAGAGAGTAGAGGTGGTTTCCCTGAGACGACAGAAGTGTGAGCATGTCAGTGCAGGCAGGAATTGTATCTCCCGGTGGTCAGATACCTAAGTCTCCAGCTCCTTGAAGAAGGTGTTTGTGGCTGAAACCCCGTGTTTAGGCCCTCAGCAAGGGCCGGGTGCCAGGCCTCCCAATGATATGTGTTACCTCTTCCCCCAAGGCCCTGGTCTCTTGTGCTGCCCATTGCACCCATGAGCTTTCTTGACAGCCTCATTGTCTTCATCTTTCTCCTCCTCCTCTTGCTTCTTCTTTTTGCTAAAAACACTTGCATTGTGTCTCCACCTGGAATAAGACCTGTCTGTCATCAATGTCGTGCACCTTCTTATTCAGAGGTTGATATGTAATAAAGCAGAAATTGAACTTTAAAATACATTCACACTATACAGGCAAGAATTGTGTCTGGGGCAGAAAATGCTGCTGATGTTTGAGTGTTCACATGCCCATGAATGTCCCAAGCTCATATTGCTCAGGATGCTGATATGACATCCTGAGATACTAAGTAATTTCCTCACACAAGAGTTACCCCATGACCCCCTACCTGCTTCTACTCATGGTTGCATGAACAGAGCCACAAGTAGAAGAAACCAAAGAAGTTAATTCTTGGATTTTCAGTGTTAAATAGGTTCTTGAAACTCAGAATTCATGGCCTTGAAGCCCAGATCCAAATCTATAAAAGTTGAGAATTTTGAGAAAGGCAGGAGGGTTGAATTTCAAAAGGCTACCCCTTCCCAAAGCATGAAAGCAGAAAGTTTGTGTCATAACAAGACTGGAGAAAGAGGTAGACAAAGAGCACATGCCCTACCTCAGGGAGACTGGATAAATGTAGTCTATACCAGGGAGGGAGGAGCTGGGAAAGCAAGAGCGTCACTCGGGTGTGTGATGCCTCTGCTTACCCTTCCTGTTTATGAGCTTAGTCCAAGAGAAAGAAAAATAATGGAATCCCTTTTCAAGTTTGGAGATGCCAGGGTAGTGTCCACCCACCTGCACCTTATTTCCCTAGCAGATCATCAGACCTCACAGGGAAGCCTCTGCTCCACTATGGTGATACAGTAGCTCATGACATGTATGGGGTACAGGCATTAAAAAGCCAGCAAAAGCTCATGATTTCTCCCATGTAAAAGCATTTGAGTGTTTCCTGAGATCATGAAAGAGGGGGAGGGGAGAGAGAATGAGAGTAAGAGTGAGGGAGTGAGAGAGGAAGAGAGAGATAAGAAAGTCTGCATCTAAGACAAGGAGATGCTAGAGCCAGGGTTCATATGGGGACACTCTCAACATGTCTGCAGAATCACCCATGGACAAAAGGTAGAATTCTGTCTCAGTTTAGGACCAAGACAGAGCAAGATGAAGACGGAGGCCCCTTTGAACCAATGCCCTCAAAGTACCTGTCAACTCCCAGAGTTTCACATCACCTCCAGAAAGAAGATGAGCAAAACAATCCTAAATCTAACTAATTTCACTGGGTACAACAGGTTGGTTACAATCCCTACCTATGTTGAAAATGTTGGGCCCATGGGATCAAGGGGGATCCAGAGGCACCAACAAAATGGTGGTAGACCCTCCATCCTGTTACCCCCGCCTCAGAACTTTCCCATCACCAGCAAACCACCCAAGGACACGTCATCAGGGAGACAGGACCTATTCAGGAAACTTGAACTGCACCTTACCCAGACCCCATATAAGGGCATAAGCAGTTATTGCCCCATACAGATTCCACCAGTAATATGCCCTAATACCTATCACTCCAGACAGACACAACCCCTTACCCCACCCCACTTAAAAAGCTCGCAGGTATTCCCTTTGGGTGCAACTTTCCCAGCCTGCGACTTCCCTGGCTTCACTCCCCTGCAGGGCTGGGGAACCTCACCCGAGAGCGCTTCCATTAAAAGCTTGCCTCGACCCATCTTTGCCTGGCCTCTCTATTTCATTTCACTATCAACTGGATCAAACCTGACAGAAAAGTTCTCACATATCTGACAGGAAGTAGCCCTTCCCACCTGTGAGGGGCCACCAGATGCCTGGTGCTGCCAGGTACTGAAAGGGAAGCAGCCCACTCACTCCCTTCCTCCTCCAGCCATGGACTTGACCACCATGTTGCTCCTGCCCTGTGTGGGGCTCCACACCCATGTGACAAAGTCACTGTTGGTCCTCCCAAAGCCACTCTTCCCCGGGTGCCACATCAAGGTGGAGGAGTCCTGCGCAGAGGAGGGCATGACCCTCTGCCTGCCTCTGGACCATACATGGTGCCTCGAAGCAGCACCACCTATGCGTCTTGTTTTAAAATGTCTCATGGAAAGAGTTTCTTCATTCTCCAGCCAGAGGAAAAATTCTCAACTTGGTATCTGCAGATAGAATTCAAGAGCCTGGTAGACGTGCATGAGGAAAAAAATACCACATCTTTATTTTTATGAACCTCTAACTGAAATTTCCTTCTATGACCCTTTGTAGTACTGCAATTTTGTCACCAGTAGAATCACGGATATCTTTATATCATATATGCTCATCACTACTTCACATTACAGTAATTAGACCCACTACTGGGTCTTGTCATTTAAAATATTAAGAAAGAAGCACACATATTACTATTTGACAAAATGTTTGTTTTCATTCATAACTATATTTCGATAGAATTAGTTTCCTTTGTAATTCTATGTATTTCATTTTGTGCATTTAAAAAAAGGAATGTTTTTTTTGATAAGGGGACCAGAAACTTACTCTGATGGCTGAAACTTACTCAATGCCATAAAAATAGTTAAGAATCCCAATCCAGAGTGACTGCACCAGTTCACATTCCCACCAACAGTGCAAGAGGGTTCCCCTTTCTCCACATCCTCTCCAACATTTGTTGTTTCCTGCCTTGTTAATTTTCCCCATTCTCACTGGTGTGAGGTGGTATCTCATTGTGGTTTTGATGTGTATTTCCCTAATGGCAAGTGATGTGGAGCATTTTCTCATGTGCTTGTTGGCCATGTCTATGTCTTCCTCTGTGAGATTTCTGTTCATGTCTTTTGCCCATTTCATGATTGGATTGTTTGTTTCTTTGGTGTTGAGTTTAATAAGTTCTTTATAGATCTTGGAAACTAGCCCTTTATCTGATAGGTCATTTGCAAATATCTTCTCCCATTCTGTAGGTTGCCTTTTAGTTTTGTTGACTGTTTTGCTGTACAAAAGCTTCTTATCTTGATGAAGTCCCAATAGTTCATTTTTGCTTTTGTTTCACTTGCCTTCATAGATGTATCTTGCAAGAAGTTACTGTGGCCAAGTTCAAAAAGGGTGTTGCCTATGTTCTCCTCTAGGATTTTGATGGAATCTTGTCTCACATTAAGATCTTTCATCCATTTTGAGTTTATCTTTGTGTATGGTGCAAGAGAATGGTCTAGTTTCATTCTTCTGCATGTGGATGTCCAATTTTCCCAGCACCATTTATTGAAGAGACTGTCTTTTTTCCAGTGGATAGTCTTTCCCCCTTTGTCAAATATTAGTTGACCAGATTTACCCCAAAGATATAGATGCAGTGAAACGCCGGGATACCTGCACCCCGATGTTTATAGCAGCAATGTCCACAATAGTCAAACTGTGGAAGGAGCCTTAGTGTCCATTGAAAGATGAATGGATAAAGAAGATGTGGTCTATGTATACAATGGAATATTATTCAGCCATTAGAAATGACAAATACCCACCATTTGCTTCGACATGGATGGAACTGAAGGATATTATGCTGAGTGAAATAAGTCAATTGGAGAAAGACAAACATTATATGGTCTCATTCATTTGGGGAATATAAAAAATAGTGAAAGGGAATAAAGGGGAAAGGAGAAAAAATGAGTGGGAAATATCAGAAAGGGAGACAGAACATGAGAGACTCATAACTCTGGGAAACGAACAAGGAGTGGTAGAAAGGGAGGTGAGCAGGGTGGGGGGGGTGGGGGTGACTGGGTGATGTGCACTGAAGGGGGCACTTGATGGGATGAGCACTGGGTGTTATTCTATATGTTGGCAAATTGAACACCAATGAAAAATAAATAGAAGAAAGAAGAAAGAAAGAAAGAAAGAAAGAAAGAAAGAAAGAAAGAAAGAAAGAAAGAAAGAAAGAAAGAATCCCAATCCATCCCAACCCAACCCATTACCCAGAAGAAACACACCATTCCCTCTACGGCCCTCCAGTGTCCTCTTAGGCTTGCTATTTTCTGCACTCCTCTCCCTCCTTTTCCTCTCTTCCACACAATATTTATTCTGTCTCTTGCTGTCATCTTCAACCCCACTCTCCAGCAACCAAACAGGAGAGGGCCATGGGAACATGGCCTCTCTCCCCACTGCAAGTGTAAAGCAGAGACAGAGGCCCTCCTTAGAACCATAGCTTCTTGCAGCCAGGTGTGTCTTAGAGGAGTGCATAATTTATTTACTGTTGGATGGCTCTTTGTTTAGGAAAAACAAATAAGGCCCTTTGGCCAAGAAAGCTGACACCCAAAAGGCCTGGATAAGTTGCCCTAAGGGAAAGAAAAAGAGGTAAATAGCTCTGCGAAGTAGGATGGGAAGAATTTTGACATTCTGTGTTCAAAAGGGAGTGGCTCTGAGGAGGGGGGAGAGGAAGCATGGGGCAGGTGGCAAAAGGTTGAGATTTAAGTTAGGGCCTGCGCAGCACCTGCTCACCCCCACTCAAAGGCAGCAGGCTATCACCCCTGTACCTATGTATCTGGCTTGGTGAGAGTGTCAATCACATGTGTTCCAGCAACCCAGTCAAGGGGAGGGCTGGCAACCCAGCCCCAGCCAGTCAGACCTCTTCCTTGGGTAAAGGGATTTTAGTGTGGGAAGGCAGGGAGCTGAGCCATCTGGGTGACCCTCCCTTAGTCCTGCCTCCCACCCCTCACCCCCCACCCCGACTCTAGGAGGTGCTGGTTCCCCTCCTGGCTGAGGTCTGGTTCTTCAGCTAGCCCTTCAATTTCTCACTCATTCCTTACCCTTCCTAGAAATTGAGTTTTTGTCCTTTTTGTTTTATGGGCCAGAAGTAGTTCCTGCTGCAAAAACCAAAATATCCTGTCTCAGGAAGGCTGAGAAGAAGAAATGATCTGTGGGAAGTACAATAAGCAAGGAGTGTAGCCAGAATGACAGTAGGATTTGAAAAAAATCTGGAGATGGTGTCCTAATCTCCACTAGCAAGTCCTTCGTTCCACATGCAGGGACTTAATCTCTCTCCATAACCCAAACCATCGTTAAGTGTCTGCTTTCCAAAGTATTGTATTAATTCACATCCCCAGAATTGTGTATGAGAGTTTCTGTTTTCCTACTTTTCCCCTAGACTTTGATATTGTTAGATTTATCCATAGATTGGGATATAGCCCACCCCATATCTGAGTGGAGCCATGTAACAAGTGATGGCGCCACTTCCGGGCTAAGGCAATTGAGAAGGCTATGCCTTCCTACCCCTTCTTTCTTCTTCCACCAGCTGAATATGGGCCAGCACTACTACCTGGGAGATCCTGAAGTAAAGACCCCAAAGAGAGAAGGAGCCAAATCCCTAAAACCCACTTGGAGCACAACAACTTGTCACGGAGGACCATCCACTTTAGACTTTATATGAAGGAGAAATAAGCTCGTAGCTTTCCTGAGCCATTATAAATTTGCATTTACTACAGCATCTCTTGCTACTCCAATTAATAAGCTCTGTAACCTAATACAAACATACCTGATTCTATTGTGCTTTGTTTTATTGTTCACAAATATTGTATTGCTGGGATTTTTTTACAAGTTGAAGGTTTGGGACATCCCTTCACTGATCACGTCTATAAACACCATTCTTCCAACATTAGCTTATTTCTTATCTTGGTGCCACATTTTGGCAATTCTTGCAATAGTTCAAAATCTCATTATTATTATATTTGTTATGATGATCTGTAATCAGTGATTACAATTTGCTTTAAGTCCAGAGAATGGTTAGCATTTTTTAGCAATAAAGTATTTTTTAATTAAGGTACATACATCTTTTAGACATAATGCTATCACACGCTTAACAGACTACAGTATAGGGTAAACATGAAAAAATTCATTTGACTTGCTTTATTGCAATATTCACTTTATGGCCATGGTCTGGAACCAAACCTGCAATATGTATGATTATATGTCTGTAATTCCAATTCATGATATAATAGCACTAATGCACTATTTACAATAGAAAAGGAAAGAAAGCACTCCAAATGTCTGTTAGTAGAGAAATGAATAAATGAATTTAACATAGTCATATAAAGGACTACAATACAAGAGTCCAAATGAATAACTAGATCTATATATCTCAATATAGATGGATCTAGAAAACAATTTAGAGTGAACAGAGCTAGCTTCAGATGTTAATACAATTTGATGCCATTTAAGTGATAATTAAAAAAAATAAATCTATTATGTATAGACACATAAGTGTATGAAAAGAGTTGATACCTGGACTAGAATGATACCATAGGGATGGTGGGTGGGGCTGGCAGGGGACAGAATTGAGAGGGGAACTTTGGAGACTTCATAATATATCTATAATAGTTTCTTTTTTTAGAAAAAGGGTTAGGACTAATTGTGTTCCAATATTAACATTAGGGGTAAGTCATTTGGGATGGCAAATTCTTGGATATCTGTTTTTTTTTTTCAAAGATTTTTAAAAATGTATTTATTCATGAGAGAGGCAGAGACACAGGCAGAGGGAGAAGCAGCCTCCATGCAGGGAGCCCGATGTGAGACTCGATCCTGGGTCTCCAGGATCAGGCCCTGGGCTGAAGGCAGAGCCAAACTCTGAGCCACCCAGGCTGCCCAAATATCTGTTTATTATCCTCAGTGCTTTTCTTCTTGATTTCTTGTCATGTTTCAACAACAAAATTATACCCAAAGAAAGAAAACTCTCACAGGCTTCCTCAGCTTGGAGGCAGAGAGCTCCCTGCTGGCTGTCACTCTGTGGGGGCCTCCTGTTTCATTACATGGGGGCAGTGACATTTTTCTGCTAAAAATGGAAATAACCCTCTTCTTAGGCCCCACAGTTTCTTCCCTTCCATCATTCCTTTTTCCATTTCTTGTCTGCAAAAGCATCACCACCCCCATAGGTAAGAACATTCTTCCACTCTTTTCCCATGGTGGAGATTCCAGCTAAAGAAAATTTCAGTTCCAATAGCAAGATAATTCCCATGAATAACAAATGGTAAAAGGAGCAAAGAGATATAAACAAGTGACATAAACATGTACCACTAAATAGAAGGGAAGGAACAATTTCAAATATGTAAAGAGTTTACAAAGTTCAATGCGGGTTCCCATTTTTTTTAATTTAAATTATAGTTAGTGAACGTATCGTGCAATATTGGTTTCAGGAGAACTCAGTGATTCATCGCTCACACACAAACCTGGTGCTCATCTCATCATGTGCCCATCACTCCTTTAGCCCATCCCCCCCCACCTCCCTCCATCAACCCTGTTTGTTCTCTATCATTAAGAGTTTTTATGGCTTGTCTCCCTCTCCTCTTTTTTTCTTTTCCTCCTTCCCACATGTTCTTCTATTTTGTTTCTTAAATTCCACATATGAGTGAGACAGTATGGTATTGTCTTCTTCTGACTGACTTATTTCACTTATCATAATACACTCTAGCTTTATCCATGTTGTTGCAAATGGCAAGATTTCATTCGTTTGATGGCTGAGGAATATTCCATTGTGTTTACACTATGTGTTTACGCTACATCTCCTTTATCCATTCATCAGTCGATGGACATTTGGGGTCTCTCATAGTTTGGCTATTGTTGACAATGCTGCTCTAAACATTGGGGTGCACATGCCACTTCAAATATGTATTTTTTTTTTGTATCCTTTGGATAAATACCTAGTAATGCAATTGCTGGATTGTAGGGTAGCTCTATTTTTAACATTTTGAGGAACCTCCACACTGTTCTGCATGGGTTCCCCTTTCACATAAAATAAACATGAGTCTCCACTGATGGGAGACCATAAAGTTTCACATGTGCAAGGATTTCATTGCAGTCCATATTGCAGGAAATGAATATTTATATCTTGTATTTTTACCTTTGTGACTGAGGAAACATTTCATTGTTAAGAATCATGAAAATAAGGACAAAAAAACCCACAAGAAATTAGGTACGACCCAGTGCTACCCTTCTGCAGCAAGACACTTTCTATTTCTAGGATTCTCAGTTTCAAGGAGGTGCTGTGAGTTGTACATGCTTCTGGATCTGGAAGGACACCATCCCTCCCTAAAATACCATCACATCTATTTCCTAGTTCTATTGTCAGAGAAACTGTCGCCATCAATTACGTGGACAGAATTGCCGGAAGGTCAATCCCAGAACATGAATGTCTAAAACAGGGCTGCCTCGTGGCTTCCTGTTACATCTGACCTCCGCCTCCCTCCCTCCCCAGGAACAGTGCCAAACTCAAAATCCTTAGCTTGAAGAAGTTGCCTTGCTATGAGACACATCCTTATTGAGAAAACTCCTGCACCCACTGAGACGAGAAGTGCTCGGAAGACAGAGGGAGGCTGCTTTGCCAGCCAAGCTCCATGGACTAAATCGGAGTCCCCTGGGAAGGCGTGTGTTTATGACCGCGGCTGAGATGGAATAACGGGTCGAGTAGTTGATGACAGGAGACCGTATAGGAGTGCTGCCCTGCTTCCCGCCTGCTTGGCTGGGTGGCGAGTAGTTCTGGTCAATAGTACGGACTTTGGCAAATGTTCTGATGATTAAATAATTCTGGTGGGCCCCGTGCCTCTCTGCCACCTCCTGGAAGGAACAAATGTCCCCACCCTGGGGAGCAGGAGGTTTTAGTCCATAGAATAGGGGCTCTTGAAGTGGATCAAGGAGGAGATGAGGTATTACCTCCTTCTGACATTCTGAGGGTCATTTTTTAGGGTTTGAAGCATGGAGATGTTCATTCAGAGTACCTCCAACGATGGAAGGAGGGAGCATTCTATAAAGAAGCCTGGAGGGTCTGGGCCTGTGTGCTCACTGTAAGCCTTTCTCCTTGTGGTACTTCCATCTCACTGGCTTCAAAGTTCAGAAAATTCTCATGAAGGTACAGTCTGAACTCCACTGTAGATGGAGAATTAAGGGGAAGGGCTGGTTGGGGGGATAGAGGGACACATTCCTCATTCTGGTCGTCACTGGGGACAGCTGTATACTGAGGGCCACTGGCAGCAGCAGTAGCTGAGAGAGCACAGAGGCCCAGCATCAAGGAAGCTCTGTAGCTGCTGTAGGAATCATCCCAGGAATCCATCCAATCCATCCAATCCATTCTTGCTCCTCAGTGAGCAATGAGGACCCAATGCTGAAGCACCTTGGAGGACCTGTGGCAAATCAAGGAAGCAGCCTTGGGAGGTTCTGGACTTTCTATTAGCTTGGTCAATGGGATTTGGAGTTGTTTTATATGAAATGTCATATTTCCTAATATTCTAATATCCCCTTCTTTACTGACAGAATCTTTGAAATTTAGTTGGGTAGATGGCCTTTCTTGTGGTTACCAGCTTGAGCTCAAGCATTATTCCTGTATAGATACATTTGACAAAATAAATTTCAGACTGAGTAAAATATGGCAGCTTAAACCCGATAAAAGTCTATTTCTATTCTCTCTCATGTAGAAAGTAGAAAAATTAGTGGCATGGACTGCTATAGTGGCTCCATCCATTAAGATGAAGAGAGCAACATAGGCCAAAGGGAATAAGCTAAAGTGAGTTAATGTCAGATATAAGAAGAAGCAAGATGTGCCTGCAGGTGAGTAACTCATATGATGGACAAGTGGACTTTCCTCTCAAGGTCTCCAGCAGCACAGGTGGGTGAAAATGAGGAATCTTGATTAGAGCATTAAAAATGTCGCAAATAGAATCAACCCACAGATAAATCAGTGGCATATCCAGACCCAGAATCCAGGCCCCGCCTGCCTAGCCTCCAGGCGTGACAGTGATAAAGGTCAATACTCTAACCGCAAACTTACTTATATACTCAAAATAGTGAATACAGACTCATTGTCTGTAAAACACAGTAATTTGTTCTCCAGCTCCTTAATGAGGTTGGGGGATGGGATATGCCAGTGGACTTCAGCAAGGAGGACTTTAGCAAGGATGTGTATCTGAGTCCAAGTGTGTTTGAGGTTTGTGGATTATTTAGGACAATAACGGCTGGGTATTTATTTACTACATTGAAGTGGAGCTTTTGTGTTTGAATCAAAAGCACATATAAAAGCCTATTATAGAAAATCAGGCCCTATTGTAACATAAATGTGCATTATATAAAGCAAAAAAGAAAAGGAGAAAAGGGGTTTAAAATTATAAATAAACTGTGGAATTTACAAATTATGGCAGAGTTGAGTATAGGATCTTGGGAAAGATCCAAGATGGCTCTTCTGATTTTTCCTGAGCAGTGTCCCTGTCACTACAATCCCCTCTCACATCAGCCAGAAAAGGGGAAATGAAATGGCCCTTCTTTCCCCAGTCCTCAGGATATGATGACTGTGGATGGAGCCAAGTGGAGGAAGAATAATAGAATAGGAGGAACACAAAGAGATGGTAGGTGGAGCTCCCTCGAAGTCCTTGCACACGCTCAATAAAGAGAAGTGACATGAAAACAGTCCCCCCCACCATCTTGAGTAGTCCTCCAACTTACAGGAATTTCCCAGCCTTTGTGGTCAGCCCGTACCGTGGGAGGGGACATTACATGCTGGAGTTCTGGTGCGAGGCTGTATTTTCACTCTGGGTAGTTTTTTAACAGCTTACTTAAGATATGGTTCAAATATGATACTATTTAAAGTATGAAATTCAATGTTGTTTTTCTATATTCACAGTTATATGCAATCATCGCCATGGTCCATTTTAGAAACTTTTCATCACCTCAGAAGGAAACCTGATACCCTTTAGCTATCACCATCTTTTTGCCAGATCCCCCCTTCCCCACTTCCACAAACGTCTGTACATCCTGTCTCTCCAGATTTCCCTCTTGTGGACATTTTGTATGAATGGAACCATATAATATGTGGTCTTTCGGGGCTGGCTTCTTTCACTCAGTGCAATGTTTTCAAGATTTATCCGTGCTGTAGCATGTATCAGTTCTTCCTTCCTTTTTGTAGCTGAATAATATTCCGTTATGTTACATTGTATTGTGTACATTTCATTTCTCTATTTGTCACTGATGAACACTTAGGCTGTTTCCTTCTTTTGGCTAACGTGGATAATATTGCTGTAAATATTCATGTACAAGATTTTATGTGGATATATGTTTTTATTTCTCTTGGATATATTCCTAAATCAGATTACTGGGTTATATGGTAACTCTATAGTTAATCATTTGAGGAACTACCAAACTGTTTTCCAAAGTGGCTACACCACTTTACATTCCTGCCAGTATAGGGTATGGGGGTTTCAACTTCTCTACAACCTCATCAACACTTGCAATTATTGGACATTTTGATTGCAACCATCCTAGTTGGTGTGAAGTGGTATTTCATTCTTTCTATGTGCATTTCTTTGATAACAAATAAAACAAACCATCTTTTAGTGTGCTATTGGCCATCTGCACACATGTCTTTTTATTTTATTTTATTTTTATTGTATTTTATTTATTTTATTTTTGTTTAAATTCAAGTTAGTTAACATACAGTGTACTATCGGTTTCAGGAGTAGAATTTAGTGATTCATCACCTGCTTATCACACCTAGTGCTCATCCCAACAAGTGCCCTCCTTAATGCCCATCACCCATTTCTCATCCCCCTACCCTACCTCCCCTCCAACAACCCTCAGTTTGTTCTCTATAGTTAAAAGTCTCATGTTTGCCTCTCTCTCTGTTTTCGTCTTATTTTATTTCTCTTTCCCTTTCCTTTTTTTTTTTTTTTTTTTTAAGATTTTATTCATTTATTCATGAGAGACACAGAGAGAGAGAGGCAGAGACATAGGCAGAGGGAGAAGCAGTCTCCATGCAGGGAGCCCGATGCAGGCCAGGACTGCATCTCGGGACTCCAGGATCATGCCCTGAGCTGAAGGCAGGTGCTAAACTGCTTAGCCACCCAGGTGTCTCTTCCTTGACTTTCCTTGTGTTCATCTGTTTTGTTTCCTAAATTCCACATATGAGTGAAATCATATATTTGTCTTTCTCTGACTGTGCATGTCTTCTTTTAGAAATGTTTATTCAGATCCTTTCCTTATTTTTTAATTGAATTATTTGGCTTTTTATTATTGTTGTAAGTTCTTTATATGATGTAGATCTAAGTCTCTTATCTGATATAAGATTGTAAAATATTTTCTGACATTCTGTGGGTTGTTTTTCCATTTTCTTCATGATGTCTTTGGAACCACAAAAATTTATAATTTTGATGAAGTCCAACCTCATTTTTCTTTGTTGCCGGTGCTTTTGGTGTTTATAAGATATCTTTTGCCAAATCCAAGAACAAACTTCCATGTGTTTTTTCCTTAAAGTTTTATGATTTTAGCCTTACATTAGGTCTTTGACCCTTTTTTAGTTAATTTTTGTGTATGGTATAAGGTAAGAATCCAAACTTAAACTTTTGTATATGGCAATTCAATTGACCCAGCACCATTTGTTGAAAAGACTATTCTTGCCCTACAGGATAGTTTTGGCACCCTTGTGAAAAATCAGTTCACCATAGATATATGGGTTTATTTCTAGAATCTCAATTCTATTCCACTTACCAACTTGTCTATCCTTTTAACAATACCACGCTGTCTTGATTAACACTACATTGGAGTAAGTTTTGAAATAAAGAAGTACGAACCCTCTGCTTTGTCCTTGTTTTTCAATATTATTTTGGCTGTTCTAAGACCCTATAAATTCCATATGAATTTTAGAATCACCTTGTCAACTTCTACAAAGAAGCCAGCTAGAATTCTGATAGGAATTTCACTGAATCTGTAGATCAGTTTGAGGAGTATTGTCACCTTCTGATCCATGAACATGAAATGTTTTTCCAATTATTTGGATTATCTTTAACTTCTTTCAACAATGTTTTGTAGTTTTCAAAGGATAAGTTATGTACTTCTTTTGTTAGATTTATTCCTCAGCATTTTTTTGGGTGCTAATATAAATGGAATTATTTTCTTAATTTTATTTTTGGATTGTTCATTGCAAGTGTATAGAAATATAATTTATTGGGATCCCTGGGTGGCGCAGCGATTTGGCGCCTGCCTTTGGCTCAGGGCGTGATCCTGGAGACCTGGGATCGAATCCCACATCGGGCTCCTGGTGCATGGAGCCTGCTTCTCCCTCTGCCTGTGTCTCTGCCTCTCTCTCTCTCTCTCTCTGTGACTATCATAAATAAAAAAAATAAAAAAAAAAAAAGAAATATAATTTATTGCTATATATCGATCTCATATCCTACAAACTTAATGAAATTGCTTATTAGTTTTAATAGTTTTCTAGTGAATTACTTAGGTTTTTCTGTATACAAGATCATGTCATCTGTGAATAGAGACAGTTTTATTTTTTCTTTTCTAATCTGAATGCCTCTTATTACTTTCTCTTTCCTAATTGCCCTGGCTAGAATTTCAAGTATAATGTGTAATAGAAATGATAAGAGCAAGTATCCTTGTCTTGTTACTAACCATGGTGGTAAAGCATCCAGTCTTTCACTATTCATGATGATGTTAGCAGTGAATTTTTCATAGCTGTCCTTTATCAGTTTCAGAAAGTTCCCTTTTATTTCAAATTCGTTCACTCTTTTTATCATGAAAAGTGTTGTATTCTGTCAATTTATTATTCTGTATTCCTGAGACAATCATGTGATATTTCTTTCTTATTCTATTAATATATTTTACATTAACTGGTTATTGGGTGTTAAAAATAAATCCCACTTGGTCAAATTCTTTTTAGACATTGCTGGATTTGGTTTGCTAATACCTTATTGAGGAATTTTATGCCCATTTTCATAAGAGATATTAGTGTGTAATTATGTTTTCTTATGATGCTTTTGCTGCCCTGGGTATCAGCGTAATACTGGCCTCATGAAATGAGCTGAGAAGTATTTCTCCCTCTTCTATTTTTTGAAAGAGTTTGTGGAGAACTGGTATTAATTCTTCTTTAAATGTCTGGTAGAATTCAGTGATGAAGCCATCTGGGCATAAGCTTTTCTTTGCTAGTTTAATTATTATTTAATTATTATTATTACTACTAATTTAATTTCTTCACTTGGCATACTGTTTTTTTTTTCTTTAGTCAGTTTTATTAGTTGTGTCTTTCTAAGAATTGTCCATTTCATCATCTAAGTTATTTAATTTGCCAGAATACAATTGCTCATAGTAATCCTTTATGATGCATTTTATTTCTATAAAATAAGTAGTAATGTCCCTTTTTGTTTTGTTTCTGATTTTAGCAGTTTGAGTTTTCTCTCTTTTTATTTTTATTGACAATTTAGTTAAGTGTTTGTCAGTTTTATTGATCTTTTCAAAGAGCCGGCTTTTGGTTTCAATGATTTTCTCTATTGTAGGTCATTCATTGCTGCTCTAATCTTTGTTATTTCCTGTCTTCTGCTCCTTTGTTTCAGGTTTAGTTTGTTCTTCTCTTCCCAGTGTCTTAAAGTGAAAGGCTACTGACTTAAGATCTTTCTACTTTCTTAATATGGGCATTTACACCTTTAGAGTTCCTTCTGAGAACTGCTTTAGCAGAATCCCATGAGTTTTGGTATGCTGTATCTTCATTTTCTTTCATTTCAGACACTTTTATAATTTCTCTTTTGATTTCTTCTTTAACTCGGTGGCAATTTATTGAGCGTGTTACTTAATTTCCACTTATTCATAAGCTTCTCCAGTTCTTGCCTGCTATTAATTTCTACCTACAGGGCAACCTGGGTGGCTCAGCAGTTTGGCACTGCATTCTGGCCAGCGCACGATCCTGGAGGTCTGGGATCGAGTCCCCCGTCAGGCTCCCTGCATGGAGCCTGCTTCTCGCTCTGTCTCTCTCTATGTCTCTCATGAATAAATAAATAAAATCTTTAAAAAAAAATTTTACCTACATTTCACTGTGGTTGAAGAACGTATTTTGTATTATTTTTATCTTTTAAATTCACTGAAGTGTGTTTTATGCCTAGCATACGGTCTATCATGGAGAATGTTCCATGTGCACTTGAGAGAGGTGTATATTCTGCTATTGTTGGGTAGAATGTTTTATAGAATGTCTGCTAGGTCTGTTTGTTTATACTGTTGTTCAAGCCTTGTATTTCCTTATTACTTTTCTGTGGAAGAAATACTTCTCAGCTCATTTCATGAGGTCAGTATTACGCTGATACCCAAAGCAGACAAAAGCATCATAAGAAAACATAATTACACACTAATATCTCTTATGAAAATGGGCATAAAATTCCTCAATAAGGTATTAGCAAACCAAATCCAGCAATATCTAAAAAGAATTTGACCAAGTGGGATTTACTTTTACCACCCAATAACCAGTTAATGTAAAATATCATATTAATAGAATAAGAAAGAAATACCACATGATTGTCTCAGGAATACAGAATAATAAATTGACAGAATACAACACTTTTCATGATAAAAAAAGTGAACAAATTTGAAATAAAAGGGAACTTTCTGAAACTGATAAAGGACAGTTGTTCTACACATTATTGAAAGTGAGGTATTGAAGCCTCCAACTATTATTGTTCAATTATCCACTTCTCCCTTTATTTCTGTCAGTTTTTGCTTTATATATTTTGATACCATGTTATTAAGTGAATATAAGTTTAGAATTGTTATATCTTCCTGATGGATTGACCCTGTTATCATTATAAAATGTCCATTTTTATAACTTTTTTTTTGTTTTAGTCTATTTGTCTGACATCAGTTTAGCCATTCCAGTCTTCATGTGATTGTTGTTTGCATGCTGTGTCTTTTGTCATCTTTCTATTTTCAATCTCTTTGCATCTTTGAATATAAAATGTGTCTCCTGTAGACAGCATATAGTTGAAACATTTAAAAAAAATATAGTTTCACAATTTTGGTCTTTTGGCTGGATTGTTTAATCCATTCACATTTAATGTTATTATTGAGATGGTTCAATTTATGTGTGTCATTTTGCTTTTTGTTTTCTATCTGTCTCATGTCTTTTTGCCCTCTATTCCTACTTTACAGTTCTTTTACATTAAGTAAATATGAGTATAATATTTTCTAATGTAGCATTGTATCTTCTTTACTGATTTTTTTTTTTATTTTTAGTAGTTCTTCTAGAGTTTACTACATACATCTTATCAGAATTAGCTTCTGGTTTACACTAGCTTAATTTCATTGATGTATAGAAACATTATTCTTATATATTCCTTGTCCTCCCTTTTTGTCATATTATTTTTACACATATTAGATCTATTGATGTTACAAACCCAAAACGTCATTATAATTATTATTTTGTAGTCTGCAGTCATTTCCTTAGCCTAATAGAGCTTTGCTCCCATTCGCATCCTTTGTGCTATTACTGATAAAATAAATATTCTTCATACTTATGTGTTCACAGGCTCCAAATGCATTATCTACATATCATTTTATACCAGTGTCTTAAAATCAATTAAGAGAAGAAGGGAGAACATGTGTATTTAAACTCTGTTTTGTAATTACATAATTTCTTGTGGTCTTTGTTTATTCACGTGAATTTGAATTACCATTTGGGGTCACTTACTTTCAGTATGAAGAAGTTCCTTTAATATTTTTTATACAGCAAACTAGCAACAAATTTTCTCAGTTTTTGTTTATCTGGGATAGTCTTTATTTCATTTTTTAAAAGATAGTTTGCCTGAAACAGAATTCTTAGCTTATATTTTCTCATTGAACATTTTGATTATGTTATCCCACTGTTTTCAAGCCTCAATTGTTTCTACTGAGAAGTTAGCTGTTGATATTATTGAGGGTTCCTTGTTAGTCATTTTCTCTTGCTGCTTTCAAGATTTTCTCCTCGTATTTAAGTTTCAACATTTTTACTTTAATGTGTCTCTTGGCTTGCTGTGAATTAATCCTATTTGGACTTTGTTGCGCTTCTTAGATGTGTAGGTTAATTGTTTTTCAATAAATTTGGAGATATTATGAGCAACTCTATATCTACAAATTTGGTAGCCTAGTGAAATGAACCAATTCCTTGAAAGACATAATCTACCAAAACTCATGGGAGAAGAAACAAACAATCTGAATGGGCCTGTATCTAGTAAAGAAACTAAATCAGTAATTTAATAGCCTTCAAAACAGAAAGTGTCAGGCCCACATGGGTTCCCTAGTGAATTCTACAAATATTTAAGGAGTAAATTATGCCAATTATCTACAAGCTTTTTCAGTAGATAGGAGAAAAGGAGGTCCTTCCTAACTCATTTTATGAGATCAGCATTACCTTAGGACCAAAACCAGACAAAGATATTACAAGAAAAGAAAACTATAGACCAAGACTAATATCTCTCAATACATTTGGAAAGTTTTCAGCCACTATTTCTTCAAATATTTTTCTGCTCCCTTCTCTCCTCTCCTTCTGGTCTTCCATTACTGGTAAGTTGCTGTACTTTCTCCTCCCTAGGGACTCATTCTGAGTATAATATTTTCTCCTGCAGAGCTTCCTCCTGCAGACTAGCAGGCTTACAATTCGGTCTTCAGTATCTTAAATATTTTCCCAGCTGCCTATCACCACAACCTCCATGGTTTTTGAGAGCATGCTTAGTTTGACTTTCTCCAAGCCCTGCTGCAAAAGAATTTAATTCCTTTGGAAAAATATTAGGAACTAGCTTTTTAATGGCCTACTTTTCCTCCCCTCTCCAGCCCCATTCTTTAGCAAAACATTTGAGCCAGGTTCTAGAGCTGGAGATAGGGACAATGGCAAGCTTCTTTCTGAGTGACACCTCTACTCTAGATGCTGAGTGGTAGGGGCAGCCAGGTAGAGAGGTAGAGAGGTAGGGGAAGCCAGAAATTCTCTAAGTTTACATCTTCCACCACCTCATGAGCCAGAGCAAGAGTAACCAGAGCCATACCCTTCTCAGCATGCCATGCTGAAGGGAGACGCTCTATTCTACAAGTGGCAGCTAAGTAACAGAAGAAGGAGCCCCACCTCTCAACCATACTCATCTGGAACTTAGTCCCAGAAACAGGTAGCTGTGGACAGGATGAGAAACACTACCATACTGCTTCTCTGGGGAAGAAAGTCCTCTGCATGCTGGAAAGAGAGGGAACCCTGTGTTCTTGGGTACAGAAGTTTGGAGTGGAATCTCCACCCTGCTGGACTGGAGCTGGGAAGGAAGGAAACAGTTTCAGTTCAAATATCACAGACACTCACATATCTTACCAAATTTCTGTAAATGTTCTTGAGTAGAAGTTTCTTCAGTTACTGTCTTTTCTTAGAACCATTCCCACAAGGTTTAAATGATCAGGGTTCTATAATTTTTCTCCAGTTTTCCTACAGTGGGCCTGCAGAGCTCCTCATGCTGTCATGCAGAAGTTAATCTTACTCTGGGTAGTTTTATTTCAAGTATGGAGCTATTACTAATATCATTGTATATGAATTACAAAGAACTTCTGGCATATTCTCTTAATGGTGACATCATGGACTAGGAATGGGGTGTTGAAGTCCTAACCCCCAGTACCTATGAATACAATCTTATTTGGAAATAGGGTCTTCGTAGCTATAATCAAGTTCAGATGACAGCATACTGGATTCTGAGTAGGCCTAATCCAATGACTGATATCCTTGTAAGAGGAGGGAAATGTAGACACAGACATACAGGAAGAATGCCATGTGATCATAGAAGCAGAGACTGGAGTGATATGATGACAAGCCAAGGAATACCAAGGATTGCTGGCAACCACCAGCAGTCAGAAGAGGCAGGAAAGGATCTCTCTCTTAGGGCCTTCCAAGAGAACATGGCCCTGCTCTTGATTTCAGAATTCTAGCCTTCAGAACAATAGCTATACAGGACATTAGGTAACATTGTCTGGTAGATAGTTGCTTTGAAAGGAATTTCAAAAAACCGTGTGGAAGGGTTACCTCTATTCCATTTCCCATTTAACATCATCCCTTTTATTTTTTTGTTTCATGAAAAAACCATGGAGACCATGGAGAGACTACATTTCTGTAAATTACTCTTTCAGTTACTTATTAAATTTGAGAAATTCTTGGTTTCCAGAAACTTGTCTTATAAAATATGTTTGAACTGCCACACCCAAAAATTTGCAATAACTCTGTCTCACTGTTTAACAAGGCAATAATTAGTCCTCGAGTTGGATCCTCCAAGGCCTCTGTTCAGATCCTTTTTTCTTTGGTGACTGGGTTACTGCCTATAAAACAGCACAGTAGTGCTAAGGGTGAAAGGAAAGGACCATCCAGAAATCTGATTAATCAATGCCTTCCCCCCACCCCAGATTTGGCATAGCTTTATTCTTGGAAGCAATATATAAAATACAGTCTGCAATATTTGTATTTTTATAACACCTAATAATTTACTCTTTTATGATGTAAAATCTGTCTCTATGGACCTTTTTTCAATTTATTTCTTACATCTTTGTGTTTCTCTACAATGTGGCTAAGCCCCAAACAGCAAACTTAAGCTTGCCCACATGGATACATGTAATAGTGAAGGAAACTTTCAAATCCAAGCTAGTAATAGACCATTTTAAATAACTGATGGTAACTTTTGTATCTCTGGACAAAGACTTCTCTGAATTATACTTGCAAGCAATCCTATTATATGATGCTGTGCACTCAAAGGTTTTGAGAAATTTTGGATCATCTCACAATGCTCAGGATATTAGACTACAAAAACAATGTATGAGAAAAAAAGAGAGAAGAGAGAGGAGGATGCCCCAAAGAGTTACTATTTAGGAGATCATTAGCTCTTTCCCCCCATGTCTACCAAACTTGTTAAGGGAATGGGCAATATCCAAGTGAGAAAAACTGAAGTCTAAAGAACAAGGCAACCCAACCGTGAAATGATTGCTTTAGAAATCCAAGAGAACTGATGAGTTAGTGCATAAAGGAACTCTGTGTGTGTGTACATGCATATATATTTGAGTGTGTGTTGTCTGTGTGTGTTTGTTGCTACCATTTGAGCATGGGCTGGAAGGGAGAGCGTCTTCTCATCTGGCTTCCATCTAGAGATTACCACCCTCGCTTTCTCCATCTCTTCCTTTTCCACTTCCTCAGCTTTGGCTTTCCATCCCTTGGTTAGCCCCTCAGATGCCACCCAGCCACATAATTGCAGTCATATGGCTTAAAATCTAAGGAAGAAAACATATTAGACGATGTCTTCATAGGGTTTGCATTCTTTAATTATAAAAAGTATCATTTGGGTTTCTTTGGACATTTATCTAAAAGCAGAACACCCAGCCATTGTTCTTCCAGGACAACACTCTTTCTCAACATCTGTTAGAATCTTGGGAAGTGTAAAACCACAATCAATTAAAATTCTTCTCTCATTTCTAGAAAACTAAGAAGGGCCCAGATGAATAAGATCTTGACTCTAAATCTAATATTTTGTAAATAATGTGGAAGTTTGGGTGTTTTTTAATTTGGCAGTAGTGGACAGGACAAGTTGAATTGGGGAGAAGAACCTAGAAGCTGAAAGATCCCTGAGGAGCCTGTGGATAGAGCCAGAAACAGGACAAATATAGACAAAGTAGAGTCAGTGGGAGTGGAGAGTGGGAGAGATTCTGTTGACCGATGGACTTGGGGAGCTACAGAGAGGGAGGAGTGAGCAATGACTTGATGATGGGATCTTGGCTGGCAGAACAGTGAGTTAGAAAATATTCCCTGAGGCAACATGGGTTGGCATTTGAAAAGCACCCCCAGAAACTACCTAGCCTCAGAAGCCAAAATTCCCTTTTGACATGACTAAAGGAGGTAAGAGTCCATTTCAAAGCCCTCATGAAATTTACCCTACTGAGATTTACCAAATGCGGTGAGTTGACCTTAAAGTTAGTCCTTCAACAATGTCACAAGATGGTTACTTCTTTATTTCACAGCTGATGCTCTCCGTAGGTTTTGGTTAGCCACTTTATTTGGGAGGCCTAGTCTCATTACTACTGCTGTTCACAGGCTCTTACCCGGAAAAAACTCAGAAATTCAGTATCCTGACTATTCAGTGCACAATAAGACATCCATCTCTTCTCCCAGACTATGACCAGGGCAGGCAGGCAGGCAGGCAGGATCCTTAAGTCTCACAACCAAATGGATCATCACATATTTTCATAAATAAAGAGCCTGATGATGAGAGCTGCGTCATTTCCCAGATTGCCTTTCTGTTTTCTTTGCTTCACTTAACAATTTGTCCTTGTTATATCTGCCTACGTTCTACTTAGAAGTTACTAATTCACAGAGAATGCCCCATTCCTAACTCTGCTTCTATTCCTGTCCTTTCCCCCATCTTCTGTCCTCAATTCCTCTTCCTTTTCTAGATGCAAGGTCATCAAGAGCTGATTAAACTCTCCATGAAAATGACATGGTAGTGGCAGTTGGGAGCCAGCAATAGTAGGCTGGCTAAAGGAATTGACCTGAAATTTGTGTTTTGGCTCAAGCTGTCCCTGGGATCTCCAACTTAAACTGGTTCTGCACCTCAACCCTCACCCTGCCCCATTGAATCTGCTTAGAAATTCCTGTCTTAGTCATGTCACATGTCATCAATCCTGAACAACAGGTTAAGATATTTAGACAAATGCTCTCTTTGTCCTCTCCCCCACCCCCCTGCTCATTTGGACAAAATGTGACCTTTACCTGCCAATGCTGGTCAATAGGGCATCTGGGTGGGCTTTCAAGTAAGAAATTCAGAACCTTCCATTTAAAACTTTAAAATCTAAATAAAACACAAACCTGAATGACAGCTATGCTCTCTACCTGTGCCAGCAGAAGGACCAACATGGAAGGTACCCACTCAAATGAACTTGTCTCAGCCAAAGCAGACTAGACAATGCCTTGAACAACAGGATTCCAGAGGCATCACAAGTCTGCTATACATACAGATTTAGTCCCAAAGATCAACTCTTCCACAGACAGTTAAATAGAATTCTAACTTCTTAGCATCACTTATTTCCTTGCCCTCTTCAAAATGCAAATGTTTTGGGGAAAATTATTACTTTATGCATATCTTTCTCACCTTAGTGTGAAATAATTTGCAAAATAACTTTCCAATCTGATTGCCAACTGAGACAGGCCCCAAGAAAACAGAGAGCAAGGAAACCAACTGCAAATAGAAACACAACATTGATGTGCCCATGAGGGCACTTGGTGGCAAACAATAGGAACCAATTCTAACTTGAGCAGGAAAGGATTCTATTGTATTGATTTAAAGATCAAAATCATTGGAAAGCAATGTATGAAATTTATATGCAATCTGGAAGATCTAGTTCTAGGTATAGACAAAAAACAAAGGGTACTAGACAAAAATGTAGAAAAGCCACCCCCCAAGACTTGCTGCTTGCACTACCATCAGTGGTACAGCCCAGTGGATAGCACCACCAGGTCCCTGGGCCCTTGTTTGCCACATTTCTGGTCTTTTTTCTCTACTGTCACCTCCATCAGTTCTTTATGTCACTCCTTCAAGAGTCTAGGGCCTGATGGGAGAGTCTGGCTGAACCAGTCACATTGTCTGCCTCCCAGAGATAAGTTGCTAGAAGATTCATCTCCACACAGTGGGAGACATGGCCCAACCTCCCATAGATCTTGGCATTTCCCCCAAAGAGGCAGATTACTCAGTGCTGGGCTGCAAAACATGGCAAATGTCCCCTACAGTAGGTAAAACTGGAGAAGATTCTAGAGCGGTTGGACTTCAGCTGCATTAAGTCCGTTTACATAGGTTTACATAGGTTACATAGTTCATTTAATGTGCATGCCCAGGAAAAAAAAATGTGCATGCCCAGGGAGAGTTCATTATATATAGTTTTATGAATGAAGCAGCCAAGATTCAAAGAGATTGAGTAACTTGTTGAGGTTAGAAGGGAGTGAATAAGGATTGCAATGTGTCCTGACTCCAACAGGCCAAGAGCAGCAATGGAGTAGAGGTGGTTTGTTCATCAGGAGCCTGTTTATAGAGCAAGGAGGGTTCTACCTGAAGAGCTGGGCTTGGAGAAGGTATATTAGGTTTCTTGGGCTGCCAAAACAAAGTACCACAGACTGGATGGTTTAAATAACAAATTTATTTTCTCACAGTTCTGGAGGCTAGAAGTTCAAGATCAAAGTGTCAATAGAATTGGTTTCTTCTCAGCCTCTCTCCTTGGCTTGTAGATGATCATTTTCTCTCTGTGTCTTCACAGGGTCTTTCCTCTAGGTGTGTCCATGTCCTAACCTCCTCTTTTTGTGAGGACGTGAGCCAGATTGGATTAGAGCCCACCCTAATGACCTCAGATAATTTAATTACCTCTTTAAAGGTATAGATAGGCTCCAAATACCATCAATCATATCATGAGGTACTTAGGGTTAGGACTTCAATATAAGAATTGGGAATGGGGGAAGGGGAGAAGAGCACAATTCAGCCCATAACAGGAGAGTAACCTGTCCAGGAACCCCTCTTTGCAGAATAATGAGGGAAGAGGAAGATAGTGGGACTAAACAGGTAACACCCTTAGTCCTCATTTTGCAGATCTGATGAATGACTGCCCCACCTGCCTTAACTACCATTCAAACTGTTGGGTTAGTCCTTAGAGCCTAATTAAACCCAAGGCAGTATGTTCTCTCTTCCAGGTTAAATTATCCTTTGTTTGTTTGTTTGTTTAATTTTGCCTGTTTTGTGCATCAGAGTTTTGTCCAGTTTCAACTACTAAATTGCCAGACCTTTGCTGGGAGATTTATGCAGTAAGATAGTGACTTGGATTGAGCTATGTCTCCCCAAAAGTCATGTGTGGAAGCCCCAACCGCCAAGGAGATGGCATTTGGAGATGGGGACGTTGGAAAAACATCAAGTTTAGATCAGGTCATAAGGTTGGGGCCCTCAAAATGGGATTAGCATCTCTATAAGAAGAGATACCAGAGAGCTTGCTCTTGCTCTTTCTCTGCACGTGAGCACACAGGGAAAAGGTCTACAAGCCAGGAAGAGAGTCCTCACTAGAAACCAACCATGCTGACACCCTGATTTTTAACTCCCAGCCTCCAGATCTGTGAAAATATTCATTTCTGTCATTTCAGCCTGTCTGTACTATTTTGTTATGGCCCTGTGAGCACACCAGCCATGCCTCTCCCTGCCTCTGCCTCCACAGCTGTTCCCTCTCACCTCTTTGTCTTCCTGTCTTCCTACTCTTCTTTTCCAGATCTCCCCCATTTCATTTGTTTACTATGGCTGCTGCAACAAGTTACCACAAATCTGGTAGCTTGAAACAATAGAAATTTACTCCTTCAAGGTTCTGGAGGCCAGAAGTCTGAAATCAAGGTGCTGGTAGGGCCATGTTCAGTGCAGAGGTTCTAGCAAAGACTCTTTTTTCCTTCCTGCCTCTTCCTTGGCTATGACAGCATCACTCCAATCACTGCCTCCTTCTTCACATGGCCTTCTTCCCTGTGTGTCTCTCTGGCTCAAATCTCTGCCCCCCCTCCCCCTTTCTCTTGCAAGGACACCTATTAGTCATTGGATTTGGCCTACCCTAAATGCAGGATGACCTCATCTTGAGATCTTTTAATTGATCACACTTGCAAAGACTCTTTCCAAAAAAAGTCTACGGATTCCATAAGTTGACTTGGGCATATTTGGCGGGGGTGGGGGGGGCACTTTTCTACTCAGTACACTCACACTCCCCCTCCCTGCCAGAGCTCATCTTCCCACCTCCACAACCCTGCTGTCTTCCTTCCTTTCCCAGGCCTGGATCACAGAACCTCGGACTGGATTGGAGCCAGATATCACTGGATCAAACATTGTATCCTGTCCCCACATCAGAACCCTCATACCTAGAGAGAACACTTTTTTTCATTCACCAGGTAGGAACATGAGAGCTGTCTTATAAAGAGCCTCTTCACTGGGAAGGAAATAGTTTACATATTAATAGTATTATAATATATAATATATATAATACTATTATATAGTATAGTATTAATAGTGAAATAGTTTACATATTAATACGAGTGTGTTTATACAAAGAGTACTCAACTAGCAACGTCACAGTGCTGCAGACAAGTCCTAACAGCCAGTTGTTAGAGATTTGATTTGTCATTGATTTTGGGTGGCCCAGATTCCATTGTCACCTATGATATGATCAATGTCGGCCAAGTTCCAAATGTCTTTGGCTGTGTTCAAAGCATGAAGAAGAGTGAGAGAGTTAAACAGCCCTCTACATGGAATCCAAAGGCTTTATTCATATGCCCCAGAACTTTTTCTCCACTGAATAAAACATTCTGTACCCAAAGGGAGCCCAGTCCACAGCTGGTACAATTCCCAATGTCCTGCTGGCCTCCTGGCAGCCTCTCAGCACAGAATCTGCAAGGTCCACCAGGGACCCAGCTCCAGGATTCAAACTCTGCCCTATAGCCAAGAGGATGTCTGTTCCTGCAATGCATTATCAATGAGTCTTTGATCACCATCTCCATCAGCAGAAACCCAGGATATAGCCTGTGAATTACCATGTCCTCAGCCTGGGGAAGAAATAGGCACAGCTCACCCATATTGTTCAGCTGAGAACTGGGCTCAGACCAGAAGGGCCACTCTCAGCCAGGATGCCATAGCTCCAAGCAGTTCTTGCCTTTTCTACAAACACCCTAGGGTGGGCTTTCGAGTCCCTCCACCCCTCAATCCTACTTTTCCTCCATTATATCCAGAGAACTTTTTTTTTTTTTTTTTTTTTTTTTTTTAAGCAAAGGGCTAAAAAGAGCAATGGCTGTTCTCTCAGACACCAGAATGTTTTGTTGTGGGACTTTTCCCTCATACAACATCATTTTAAATTTGGAAGCTTTAACAAAAGCTTACGTTGTTATTTAATTCCTTAAGAAAAGTCTGGCATATTCAGAGTTACCTAGACCTGGGAACAGTGTCTAATACTCTAGAGATTAGCAGAGGTTTCTTTATCACCTGCTCTAATTCTGCATAGAAACTGGAGGCTCTTGCCATGAGGTTACCCCCACCACAACTAAGAAGTAAGGCCAATTCACTGGAAATGTGGTGGGCAGTTAGGAGACAAAGGAGTTGTCCCAAATGCGAATGAGAGATACACAGGTGGGTTGGTTAATGACTTTAGGTGTTATGGATTTATGAAAATTTATGTAAACATGATGAATTACACACAAATTCCTCTCTACTCCCTCCCAAAACCCCATTAAAGTGACAGAAAAAAGATAAAAAGACATTGATCCACAAGGGCACAAGAGGACATGAAAGGAGTCAGAGCAGAGGGAGGTCAGAAGGTAGCAGTCATATCTAATGGTGATTAACTGAGCAGACCAGAGGAGTCAGAAAGCCAGTTCTGAGCCCAGGGCTATAGGTGGGTTCATGCCTAGAGGAAATCTTGGGAATAGAAGCATCAGGTGTTTCTCTTGGGAAGAGTCCTGGTGGTCAGGTTGAGAATGAAGTCCCAGTCCCCTTGCTAACCCCACACAGCATAGGACCTGTGGGACCCAAGGAATTTAACAAAGATCCCCTACCCCTGGACTAACTCCATTTTGTGCTGTACCGCCACCTCCCATCTGACCCCCACATGACCTGCTTATTGCTTAAGGCGCTGCCCCACCCTAGTCAGGCCGCTGAGCACACCCTTACCCAAACCGGCTCATAAGAATGTAAACCCGCCTTTTGCCCTCCAAACCTGCACGCCAATTCTGACCAGAGTGATGGGCTAGTTCAAACGGTCACTATAGGGTAAATTGTAATTCAATCGGCCACCTGCGTGTGGACCGACATGACTATGCAACTTTCTGTGTGTTACAAACTCATTGGCCACTGGCCCCTATTAAACTGCTACGCCTCTTAACCTCGGGGTCCAAGTCCCTGCTCCGCTGTGTCGGGTATACTTGCACACAAGCTCGAGCTTGCAAATAAACCCTCGTGCGCTTGCATCAGTGTCGGCTCCTTGGTGGTTTCTTGTATACACAATCTTGGGCACAACAGATCAGCCCTCTGTTATCCAGAAAGAGAGTCACTCTTTAAAGATGATAAAGCAGAGAGAGTCCAAGCCCAGGGACCTGGTAAACAGCAGGTAAGGTCAAAGTCAAGGTAAACAGCAGGTAAGGTCAAAGTCAAGCCTCTTTACTCACTTGGCTCTGAGCTCTGAAAGTCAGGCTTGGACCCTCCCCTCCACCTCATCCCATAGCAGGAAATTAGAGAGTTCTTCTCTGGAAAAACTGATTGACCCCAGATACTTGACTATGAGTAATGACATTTGGGAGTTTCTAACAAAATAGCCAATTACCCTTTGGGACACTACAACAGAAGGAAAACCTTTGCACACAATACAGAGTTTCCTGTACTATTTTAACAGTCACTCTTAAATAAAATGCAAAGGTTAGCAGATACTTGAGGGAAGTCTTTGTGAACAAAGAGAAAAAAAAAAAACAAGAGGAAAAAAGATAACGTAGACATCAAGATATCTTTTTAAAATCTGTAATTCATTTTTTAAGTAAAGAAAGGAGATATTATACTCATAAAACAAGATCAAGATGCCACATAAAGAAGAATTTACGAAAGTAATAACATGAATTTTAAAAACTTCATCATAGAAGTTGAAAGATAGAGTTGAAATACATTTTTAAAATATTTATTTATTTGCGAGAGAGAGAGAGCATGCAGGCAGAGAAGGGGCAGAGGGAGAAGGCGAGAGAAAATCCCTGACACAGGGCTCAATCTCACAACCCTGAGATCATTACCTGAGCCAAAATCAAGTCAGTTTAACCAACTGAGCCACCTAGGTACCTCAAGAAATACATTCTTTTTAAATGGAAGACATATAAAGAAGGGATTAGAAAATAAGATAGCAAATACCAAAATAATTAGACGGTTAGTCCACCAAATTTTAAAGCTAGACTTTCTTCACTCTGCATGAGGAAAATTATCAGAAAATAAAGTAAGAGAATTTCCCAGAACCAAAGTCTCCTGATGGAAAATTCCTACCAACTATTTGGCACGATAAATGAAACAAACAGCAAACAAAATACATCAAGCAGACCACCTTAAGTTTTCAGAATGTTTGAGAAAGAGATGATGCTACTATGTTCTTGAGAGAAAAACAGGGCACCCACAAAAGACCAGGAATTGAAATGTCATTAGACTTGTCAGAACCAGGACTGAAGCCAGAAAAGTAATACCTTCAAAATGATTTCCAATCTAGAATTTTATCACCCTCATCCAAGTTATCAACCAAAAAGTGAAAGTAAAAAATAAATATATTTTCATTTTCAGACATGTAAGCCTCAGAAAAAACCAAAACCAAAAATGGGAAGCTATTGGAAGGGTATAATTCACTAAAGCAAGGAAATATACCAAGAATGAGGAAAATATGGGATCCAAGAAACAAACATTCCAACACAAATTAGAATTCTTAGGGTGAGGGATGAGATCCCTAGGTTGATGACAGTGGCTCTACACTACAGCTGGTCTAAGAAAGAACCAGTTCACCAGAAGTGGAAAGAGGAATCCTCTGGGGGAAAAAGTCTATGGAGAAGAGACTGAGTAAAATAACTCATAGATTGGAACAGAAATCCCCAGAAGGATAATCACCAAGAAAAATATGAATCACATAGATTACTAGATGCGTTAGAATGTTTTGAGAAATGTATACTGTGGCAAAGAATTTGAGGATGAATAAATGATAGGTACATTACAAAATTTTGAAATGAAAATATGAAGCAATTTTTAGCTGCCAGAGAGACAAACAAGTGACTCTGAAAGGAAATAATCATAGTATACCACCCAGCTCAGCTATTTATATAATCCTGATATTAGCAAAAATGAGTTTTAGTTTAACCAAAAAATTATAGAAATAACTGTATGGGGAGAATGTTGGGAAGGGCGTATGAAAGGAGCCAGACTTTATATTCTATAGTTAGAAGTTAGTAGGTGATACCCACCCCCCGCCCTGCCAAATCGTGGGGGGAGATATTTAAGTCCTACCCTAGATTGTGATGGTGTTAGGTGAGGCCTTCAGGAGGTAATTAGGGTTAGATGAGGTCATGAGGATGGAACCTTTACACATGGGATTAGTGCCCTCAGGAGAGTCACAAGAAAGCTTGCTTCCTCTGCTCCCCATGTGAGGACACAGCCAAAGGTCAGCTGTGTGCAACCCCGAAGAGGGCACTCACCAGAACCTCATCACCCTGGCACCCTAATCTCGGACATCCAGCCTCCAGACTGTGAGAAATGAATCTCTGTTTTTTTACAAACTCCCCAATCAGTGGTGCTTTGTTATAGCAGCTCAGATAGATGAGGACAATATCAAAAACTATAAACTTACAGAATAGCAATGTAAGGTTATTATTTTACAACATGGAGATAAACATCAGAAGAAAGATCTGGAAGGAGTTACATTTGCCAGAAGGGTGGGAAGGGGGATGGGTAAGGCGGGATGGGCAGACTGCTTTGGTTTGGATGTCGCAAAACTGTTTCACTTTGTAAACCATGTACGTGTCAAAAAAAAAATGAGGATTTTTTAAAAAGATTTTATTTATTTATTCATTCATGAGACACACACACACACACACAGAGAGAGAGAGAGAGAGAGAGAGAGGCAGAGACACAGGCAGAGGGAGAAGTAGGCTCCATGCAGGGAGCCTGATGTGGGACTCGATCCCAGGTCTCCAGGATCATGCCCTGAGCTGAAGGTGGTGCTAAACTGCTGAGCCACCCAGGCTGCCCAAAAATGAGGATTAAATGGAAGATGTTAGTTGGAGGTCCGTGGCTTTTACATTTCAAAAATATTCTGTTGGCATAAAAAAGTACTTTACCAAGTACTTGCTCACACATAGCAAGTTTCAGGCTTCAGAAAAATGACTTATAATGCACTGCATTATTTTTTAAAAAGGGTTCTTTGGGTTTTTTTTTTAAGATTTTATTTATTCATTCATTCATGAGAGACACAGAGAGAGGGGCAGGGACATAGAGGGAGGGAGAAGCAGGCACCCTGCAGGGACTCGATCCCAGGACCCTGGGAACACAACCTGAGCCAAAGGCAGACCCTCAACCACTGGACCACCAGGTGCCCCTAAAGAAACATTTTTTACAGGCATTATCAGTTTTGTTCATAAACTGTTACAAAGCCCATACATGTCCTGTCATGGCAGGAGCCCTGGGGCACAGAGGTGATAAAGCTATGTCCTCAGGCCTGAAGGGGGATGGCATGGTGGGGAGGCCCACCTGAGGTGCCCCAGTGCCCCACATGAGCCCAGGGCACCTCAGGAAGGGCCTGTGTGTTTCCCAGCGAGCCACACTCCTCGCTGATAACCCGAGGAGTTATCCTAATGGAGCAGACACAGCTGCTACCTGCTTTCTTTCTGGTTCCTACCAAATTTTTACCCTGTTTATATAACCAAAGAAGTGCAACGAAAGGGTGGTTTTTCTTTACACATCTATCAATGCTGAGTTCGCCTCTGATGGTATCATTTGCCCCTCCAAATTTTTACCATAAAAAATTAAGTAATCTAAATATGATCAAATACTCAGAGAGTTCTTAGAGATGACACTGCAGTCTGGACAGCAGAATAAAGAATTATATTATGCCCGAAAAATGTCTCACAACCACAGCTGCTAAAACGGTGTCTAGGGGATCCCTGGGTGGCTCAGCGGTTTAGTGCCTGCCTTCAGCCCAGGGTGTGATCCTGGAGTCCTGGGATCGAGTCCCACATCAGGCTCCCTGCATGGAGCCTGCTTCTCCCTCTGCCTGTGTCTCTGCCTTTCTCTCTCTCTCTGTGTCTCTCATGAATAAATAAATTAAATCTTAAAAAAAATAAAAAATAAAAAATAAATAAAACGGTGTCTAATATAGTCACATGTTGAGTCCAAATGCCCGCTCCCAGGGATCAACAGCAGAAGGAATGATGGTGGGTCATCCGTAGCATCATCCATGTGGCACACCTACCACCCTTGCTCTGGTCATAGCCTTCTGGATCCCCTTTAGGAAACCACTCCTTCTCAATGCCTGGGGAGGTCTGCGGGGGACCTCAGTCCCTGCACGGAGTGGCGGGGCACGGCTCAAGCCCCAGCTTGGGCTGAAAGGGGGCTATTTGAACCACAGAGTCCTCTCTGGGATCTGAGGTAGTGGGCTAGCCCACACTCTTCATTGGAAGCACAGGCTGCACGGCTGTCACATCAAAGCTGCCTCATTCTTGAGGCACCTTGGAGACCAACACTAAGACCTGGAGCCTACTGAACCCTTACAGTAGGCCAGACCCCGTTCCAAGGATTTCCCATGTACTAACTTACTGAATCCTTACTGAGCAACCTTATGAGCGGATTCTAATATGATCCCCATTTTACAGAGGTGGAAACTGAGGCATGAATCCATTAAGTAATTTTTGTGGCCAGATTTCCAGATCTAACTTCTCAATCATCATGCAGAGCAGAAGCCACAAGTGGGAGGACAGGACTTGAGTCACTTGCAATGGAGAAAATTCTCACTCATTTCCAAGCCTGGACTGGTACACACCTTTTGTCTAAAACATAAACGAAGAGCTCTTTTCAACCTATTAGGCTAACTGAAAGAAAACGGGCATTGCTAATGTAACTTTACAGCAAAACTCAGACAAGCTAAGGTGTGGATCCTTCAAAGCCATGTGTAAGGTAAGGGCACGAGCAGCCCAGCTGGCGGCCCCGCTGCCTCCCTCATGCCAGGTATGGGTGAGTCTGGGTGGAATGCAGCCACGTAGGCCAGTGAGGACTGAGGTCAAGGCCGACCTGCCGAAGATGACAAATAGAAGGAAAGAATCTGAGTTCCTGATGGTGTCATTTGAGCCATGAACTTAAGCAGCGGCCCCCCAACCTCCAGACCTAGGCTCCTGATAGATAATGAGTTTCCTCATTTCTAACTCAGTTGCATTAGAATTTTCTGCTAACTGTGGCCAACAGCATTCTATGTGATACTCCTGGCATCCTGCCCCTGACACTTGTTATCGGAATACTAAATATAACTATCATGTATAGCTTCCTTCCAACTCCTGGAGACTCGGTGTCATCCTCTGGAAAATGGGCTCACAGTGCCTGTCCCCAGAGGCCTTTATGAGAGGAAGAGTTGTAGGTAGCAGCTGAAACAGGGCCGACGGTTTCCAAGCAGCTTGTCACACGCACTAACACACCATCCTTCCAGGTTAGTGTAGAACCATGTACGCCTAACAAAGATGCACAATGTGTTAAGCCTGAGGAAAGATAGTGCCGCGAGCAACCTTAGGCTCTGACTAGAGGGCAGAGGGACCCCTGCTGGTGCTCAGATCTCTGTACCACGTAGGGGAGCACCTCCTGAACCCATCCTACCAAGGACAGGAAAATATTCAAATCTGTGCAGCAGAATTGTTCAGTTAGGAACCCGAAGTCTGTGGTGAAGCACATGGCAGGGCTTCTAGCTGGGCTACGGGTTAGAACCCCACCCAGAAAGGCCCACAAGAGCTGCTCATCAGAGTCCGCCCCCGCCCCAAGGTGGAAATGCCTCACAGGTAAAGTATCCGATATAATCAGCGACTGTCACAATCGTACCACATCTGGCTCCTTTGTGTTTATCTCATCAGACAGGCTAACCTTTGAATAGGAAATGGAAACCACGCTCCCAGCCCAACCTCCGTGGGTCCCCTGGTTTCTGACTAAGGAACATCATTAGAGGCTGGAGAAACGCCACTACTGCTCACACCGGCCGCCTCTTAGCCCGTTCTGTTCATCTCTGCTTTGAAGCTAGTCCAAACAATAACCGACTTTAACTTTAAATGGAATATTTTTTTTCTCTTACGATTTGCTCTAAGGGACTATGGACTCATACAAGTGGCTGTGCAGACGTTCTAGACTTTACTCAATCATTTCTTCTTTGGAGATGCCAACCACGAGCTGGGTGGTCTCAGCAGGGCTCTGGTCGCATATCCCTTTGCGCATCACCCCCCCAACATCCCCCACCTCCAGTAGCTAACCGGGTCCCAGGTGGAGGAAGCACCCCTGGCTAAAGGAGCTGCCTCAAAGACAGGTGAGCCCCTAGGGCTGCTTCCCCAAGACTCTAATGGAGAGCAGAAATCGAACACCAGTGACTCCAAAATGCATGTGGTTAGGCCTGCATAACATTTTCAAAAGCAGAAACTTTTACATGAAAAGTCCAGATTTCTGGTTTTCTTGAAAATTAGAGGATCTGGAGACCCCCGGGCCACATCCGTGTGGTGGCTGGTCCTGGTTGTCACAGTGCCCCCAGCACATGGCCCTTGTCACACGTTTGTATTTCCTGCTTGGCCCCCCTACCTGCTCTGTAGAGCGGCAGCAAGAGACTGCCCTGGCCCGAAGCCCCCTAGAGCAAGGTGGGGGGAGGCTTTCCCCAGGGGGCTTCCCCAGGAAGGGGGGAAGCCTGTGCCCAGTGGGTAGGATGGGACAAGTTCAGAAAGTGGCAGAGACAACTGCCTAAGGAGACTGGGAGCCAGACTGAGTGGCATTCAGAGATCAGATTAGGGGGTTAGGGCCTCATGGTCCCATCCAGGCCCTGTCGGCCTCCAGATACAAGTCTTGTTCCTCACCCTGCTCCTCTGCAAAATGGGTTGGGGATAGGGCCATGATCATTGTGTGGCTTGAGGGTTAAATGCCCGGGCTAGTGCGATCTGTGCTCAGGATTCAGTACATGTTTGCTTTCACTGCTACCCCTGGAATGCGCGCCTTAACCCATCTGGACTTTCCAGCTGCAGAAGCCCAGAAATCTCCTTTGCTGCTTAGGCCTGTGTGGGGCCTTCCGTCATTCACAAGTTTAATGGCCATTAATACAAGCACAAATCTTTGTTCCCAAAGAATGTTGCTTTGGACTTCCCAGGTAGAGGGACGCCTCAAAATCACTTTGCTGCAGAGACTCCAAAAGGCTCTGGTGTCATAGATCTGAGTAGGATTTGAGGCTTTTAAAACCCCTTAAGTCTCTGTCCCATCTTTTCTAAGGAGGGCTGGAAAGATTACTCAGGATATTTTAATTTGGAATAAATAACAGGCAACGTGCAAATGCTCTCTTTTGTTCTTACCAGGGACCCAGGAAACGAAGGTGCAGGACACTGGGCCCACGAGGGATGCTCCCCATGGCCGGGCCACTCCGACCAAGGGCCACCTGTTTTCTACTTTCAAGCTCCTCTGGTTCCACACAGCGCCCACTGGGTCTGAGGGCGCAGCCTTCTGAGAGATCCTAGGGCCTTTGGGGTGTGCTGCTGCCCAGACGGCGGGGTGCGCGCATGTGTTCGTGTGTGTGCACGTGTGTGCACGCGCGCGCGCCTCCTGCCCGTTGGTGGATTGAGAGCCAAAGCCCTGGGTGGGTGCATTTGCAACTTCTCAAAGGGAGGAGAGACAGCCCGTAAAGGAACCCGGGGCTTTTCTGGGGCTGTTTACAGAGAAGTAACCCCTGTGTCATTTTCTGCAGCAGGGAGGTCCTTGCCCTGATTGCTAATCGTCTGTGTACTTTAGCCATGTGTGGCGTAAGCCGCGCTCGGCCCGAGCACAGAGGTCCCTCCACCCGCAGCTTGCTTTTAACTGCACAGAACACAGCAGGCTGTGCCGGCCGGGCCACCCAGGGAGCCACCGCAGAATTCTTCTGTGGGAGACCTCCCTGCGTTCTCTGCTCTGCCTCTGCCCACCGGGACAGCTGAACAGCCCTCCCTGAACTCCCACTCAGGACACCTTCTCGTGCTTTCCACCTGGGTCAGCAGTACAGCCGCAGAGCTTAGCCTGCTGAGCCTGTCTCTGAGTCAGCCAGCAAACGGCTCTCTCTTGAAGCTTCACGAATACCCAGAAGGGAAGTAGGCAGAGGAGTGGCCACTGGGGACTGTGGCCTCCGGCCTCACTACCTCCACACTGTAGCAGTGAGGGCAACTCTGGTACCTCCAGGAAAAGTGTGCTTGGGAGCCTCCCATGGGACCCTTGATGCTCGGAGCACTTGGGTCACACTGAGGCTGAGTGCCTGGCTGGATTGAGGGACCGAGGGAGGAAGTAAGGGCCAGATTGTAGCATTCTTGTTCTAAGAATTTGAGGAAGGGATTGATGGCCGAGTAAATTGACATGTCTCAAAGATCACTGTGACTTCAGTATGGAGATGGGTCAAAGGAGGAGCGAGGATAGAAGCCAGGAGACAGGGCCAGGGGCCCTCAGGGTCCTCTAGAGAGAGGGGAGGGGCGGGAAAGAGGATCCTGGCACATTCCAGGGGGCCAAAGCCATGACCTTCTGGGGGGTTTGTTCTAGAGGAGCTGCTAGGTAATAAATCAATACATAACACAACAAGATTTCCAGTTGTGATCAATTCTGTGAATAAAACTAAGCAGCATGAGGGGAAAGTGGTGATGGAATTTGTGAGTACACAGATCCCGGGCCCCAGCTCACCGAATCAGCACATCCAGAGAAGGAGCCCAGAGATAAGTCTGTTCAACAAGTGTTATAGGTGAGTCTTATCGTCAGACAAGCTCTGGAAAGAGACACGTGAGGACTGTAGTTGGTGGGATCAGACACCCTAGAGCTTTAGCACTGCTTCTGCCACTTTTCTTGTGACCTTGGGACCTCACTTAACCCTCCCCAGCCTCATCTTCATATGTCAAATGGGAATCTAAACAGTGCTAGCCTGACAGGGTCGTTGTAAAGATCAATGATACAAGCACACAAACCACTTTGCAGGGTGCCTGGCCCATCCTGTGGAGGATAAAATATGGAGGAGAGGCTCCATGGTTTGCTATACTTGGTTATGTTTTATCAAGTCAATGAGTCTATATTAAGCTTCACTATTCATACTTTACATTTCAGAAATTGAACTCCTTTTCCTTGACCCCCAACCACATGTCCCATCCCCACGGCCGACACTCTGGCAAAGCCATCATCCTACTGCAACAGCCTCCCACAGGGGCCTTCCCACCACTTCCAAGCCACCCACTCTCCACTACTCCACCCTGCTGTCGTCATAATCAGATTGGGGCAGTCTCTCACTTGATTTAACAGTTTTCCATTCTTCTCCAAATAAAACTCAGCATTATTACCGTAACTCATCCAGTTTCACCCTAATTGGGCTCTAGCTCCATACTCTGGCCTTGCTGTGGAAACTTTATACCAGGAATTCTCACTTGCAACTTAAATTTGTGACTTATTCTGAAAGACTTCAGACCCCCCTTTGATACACTTCTATAGCATAAAACTCACCAGACTTAAAATTCGTCAGACTTGCAATTAGTCATTTAACGTCTATCTTCCCTGTGAAATAATAAGTGCCGTGAAAGCAACGGTAGGATCTATCTTCTTAGAGCTGTGGATCGTATTGGGATTAAGAGTACCAACTCACGAGACAACTTCCTAGTTTCAGATCTTAGCTCTACCACTTATTAATTGTGTGATCTCAGCCAAATTATTTGGGTGTTCTGGGCTTCAGCCTCCAAATCTACCAAACTATGGGATTATTTTATAAATAAATTAAATAGTATGTGAGAACTGTGTAGAAGGTTGCCTGATAGCATTCACTAAAATTTTAACTGCTATTCTAATTACTCCAGGCCTGTATTTAGACATTATGTACTCAATAAATACTTGTTCAGTGAAGGATATTGTTTATCTTACTTAGTATGTGGCTTGCATATTCCCAGCAGCCACCATTTAGTGATACTTCTACTTTATAGCTGGGCAGTCTTGGATAGAGAACTCATGTATTTTGTGCAGTATTAAGAATGGAATTCCTATAGGATGATTTGGAAAAGAGATTCTGATTTCAGGAATAGAATATGTGTCATCAATCAGAATTTTCTTTCTTTCTTTTTTTAAAGATTTTATTTATTTATTCATGAGAGACAGAGAGAGAGAGAGAGAGAGAGAGGCAGAGACACAGGCAGAGGGAGAAACAGGCTCTGTGCAGGGAGCCCGACATGGGACCCGATCCCGGGTCTCCAGGATCCCTCACTGGGCTGAAGCGGCGCTAAACCGTTAAGCCACCCAGGCTGCCCTCAGAATTTTCTTAGTAGGAGATGATTTTGGAGTAACTCATCTGCAGAATGCTTTGAAAGCACTTTGGCTTCCAAGTTCTCAAATGGAATTAAAATAATGGAAATATTGTAGTATACTCTAATTCTTTTCCTTAGGGATTACTGACTGCTGGTTAAGGTTTTGTTTTTAGTGTATAGAAAACTATACAATATAGTGACATGGTCCAATAAATATCTTTTTAAAAATCCATGCTCTGCATCATGAGGTGCTGCCTATCTTCACTAACACCATCATAAGACAGAGTCTTTGAAATCCACCTATGTGCTAGAAAAATATCAAGAGTATCCTATAGGCAAGTTCTGCAGAGCTCCCATACACTATTTGGTGCATTTGATGTGGGATTTGGAAATAGTACAAACTGCACAAACCTCCTTCTAGACCTACCCCAGCAGTCAGTTCCTTCTAAACATTAAGGTTTGTTTTGATGCCCAAAAGTTTACCTATCTTGTTAATTATCAGACTTCCATATGCATGACTGGGCCTAAAAGATATACTGGGAAAAGTGAGAACAGACACGGACCAGCCGCAGGCTCCAACAGTAATCCATTTATAGTATCAAGCTGCAACTATAGACCCAGAGAGGTAGGGAGACTATATTCTTCTCATTTCCCAGGTAAAGCAGGGAGGAAATGGAGGGATCGGCTGAAACTCCCACATGCAACCGAGTTTTGACATTAGGAAAGTCTATAAATTGGACACCTGGGTGGCTCAGTGGTTGAGTGTCAGCCTTTGGCTGAGTGGGAATAAAACTGATGTGAAGATCAAGAAATAGTAGTGGGAATAAAACCCCGGAGTGACCCCGGGATCCTGGAATCGAGTCCCACATCAAGGACAGAGCCTACTTCTCCCTCTGCCTGTGTCTCTGCCTCTCTCGCTCTCTCATGAATAAATAAAATCTTAAAAAAAAAAAAAAAAAAGAAAGTCTACAAGTCACTTTTCCTCTAAAGAGACCAAAATGTTGTAGACCACCATTCTGGTACTTAACTACTCACCTTATGTCTCCATACTTTGGAGGACATACTTTCTCAATGTTTTTCCTAAAACAAGCCATACCCATCTGGAATAAACCCTATCACATGGTAATTTAAACTAAAACTCCTTAATCTTGAATAAGCATAGGAATCCCCTGGGGATCATGATATACTGCAGACTATGACTCAAGAGGTCTGCAGTGGGGCCTAGGACCCTGCATTTCAAGCAAACTCCCCAGTGATATTGATGCTGCTGGTCTGTGGGCCTCGGGTTGCCAGGGTTAGCCAGCTAGGTGCCTGCAGGTGTGTGGGGTGCCCAGGAGGCAACAAGATCCTTGAAACAATGTTCATTTCAGTTATAAATCATTTCCCCATTTCCTATTTCCTGATCTTCACACCAGTTTTATTCCCACTCGTGGGGCGAGTCCCCTTCACCCCAACCAGGACTGGTAAAAAATATGTTCGTGTCAAGCTTGGAATGAATTCCTTTCTCCATGCTCCATTGTCTACCTCTGGAGGTGGAAACGACATTGCCTACTTTATTAGCTTCCCATGGTCTTCCCAGACTGTCCTGTTGTTGACTTTTACAGAGAAAATAAGCAAACAACTGGGAGAAAGGGAACTGGTTAACACGGATAATTCTGCTGTTCTGTTAACTTTAAAATTGTGAGGGAATTTCTCCTTTAGCTCAAAGTATCTGCCGACCTCATTCTCCAACGTCAGCGTTTTAAGCAGACCCTCTGCCCTGCAATCCCCACATTTGGTTCTGACAGAGTCCTGATAGTCTTAACGTGTGCAATTGGAGGCCAAGATGTTTGTGTTTATGTCCCAGGCCCAGAATAAATAAATAGCTACATGGTATTGAAATCACCTGTCAAAATAGCCCCTGCAGTTCTGGGGCACAAAGAGAAGTCTCCTGTGATTGGCTAACTTGCTGCAAGAATTCAAAGGCTGTTTATCTCATTTAGTAACAAAAAGACCTATAATTACTACATTTTGACCCCAAGGCAGGCAATTACTTCACAAAAACTCTCCCCAGGAAACCAGACATTAGCCTGGCTAATTAGGCTGACCTGGCTGCACTCTGCTCAGAGGGCCGCCCACACGGCTGGACGCCGAGGCTGGGCTGCGGGGCGGCTGCGGGGCGGCTGCGGGGCGGCTGCGGTCAGAGGAGGCCTGGGGTGGCGCTGCGCCGTGCGTTGTGTGTTGTGTTTTCTTTTTTTACTACTTACTTGTATGTGCTCCTTGAAGCCCGAGACCTCTCCCAGAAACGGTCTCTCATCAAAAAGAAGTGGCTCCCAGACAAATTGATCTTTATTGCATGAGGAGGAGGAGGAAGCTGGCAAAAAGAAAAAAGAAAGGAAAAGCAACTGAGATCGTAAATTCTTTCCAACATAGGAAATCAGTCTTTGCCCCTTTAGGAATATGGTTTGTTGTGTCAGCCGATTAGGCGAATTTCCTAGCCCCCTTTTGTCCTTGAGCCGCTTGGGGGTTGACTTCTATTTGGGTTCTGGGTTCTATGAGGCTGGGCTGATTTTTTTTTTTTTTAAACGTCCGAAGCCTGTAGAATTCTCCTGCTGAAAAATCAGATGAATCCCCAAGGGGTGCTGGGAGGTGGGTTACAAAGTCCTCAGACCCTTTCCACACATGAAGAAGTGCATAGAGAGACGATGTGCTGCACCTGGCTGGGCAAAATGCCTTGAAACCCAGGATACTCTGGCGATTGAAACAAGGATCTGCACAGAGGGAGGTTTTCAAAAGGGTGGAAGGGGAATTGGCAATTCTCTTCTAGGGCTGCAGGCTAGAGGTGTCCAAGGGCGAGTGCACCAACAGGATGTCTTGGAAGGTGAAGAGATGGTTACCTGATTGGGGCAGGTCTCAGCAAGCAGAAAGCAGCCCAAGTCAGCTTGGGCGAACTCGGCAGAGGGATCAGAACGGCTAGGCTCACTCATCCCTTTGAGCTCACACCCTAATGGTGTTAAAGAAAAAATTCATTCTGACGCTTCTAAAAAGGGAAGGAAGACCTTAGCCAAGACTGTGGCGACAGGTGTCCTGACTGTGGCCATGGGAGAGAGACTGGGCTCCACTCTGAAGATAGCCAAGACAGCTGGGATTTACAACCAAGGAGCAGAGCAAGAGGGTCTGTGTATGAAAAAGTACTAAGAGTAGACATCAAGCTCTATCTTGCTAACCTAATCTAAGATTCTTGCCAGAGGAGGACTGGGAGTGATCAGATACAGAGGGGAAGGGCTGAGGAATTTGATCCGATATGGGAGGTACAGTGGGGGTCCTTCTAACCCAACTCAGCAGGACTCGGTGCATCATGAGGCAAGCTGAAGGCAGGGCCCAAGGACGAAGCCTTTTTGAGAAAAGGGTTCAGAGGAGTCTAAAGTTTAGTCAGTGAGAGAGTCTTTGTCCAATGGAAGGTTGAAAGGCAAAAGGTGCGGAAGCACCTGGACCTTTTCCCTAATGGTTTTAAAACAAAGATCAGAAAGGGAAGGAAGGAAGGAGAGGTGGGTGTTCTCTGTGGAAGGAAGGAAGGAGAGGTGGGTGCGCATGTGGTTCCTCTGGTGCTGCTGGCTTCTGAATGGCTTCTGAATGGCTAAGCGGCTCCAGCTGCCTAGCCGCATGAGAACCAGGTGGAGAGCGTTCCAGGAGGTCCTGAAGCAGAACCTCCCCGGCTTCCTACAGAAGAAAGAGTCGAGATGTGTTGTGACTACACTCTGAGCAACCAGCAGCATTTGGTGCTCGGTTGGCCGTCAGAAGGTCTGACCTTTACTCAACTCTTCCTTGGGTGGCACTTCAGGATTTCCAAAGCAAGGTTCCCAGAGCTGCATGGAAAAGCTAAGTGTGATGCTACATACTCATTCTTACTCAAAGGCAGCTGGGAGGAATAAATAATTACAAAGTGACGATGCCAGCATTTTGAATGACCACTTCAGAAGCACGCCACCTAATAACGTGCCAGGTGCATGGCTTGGCCTGTCTTCAGCCCCTGACCTCTATCTTTCATGAAACTAAACCATTTGCTCAGGGTAAGATAACTGAGCCAGAGTAGGGCCTATATATATGTATGTGTATGTGCCTGCGTGGGTGTGAGAGAATTCTTCAAAGGTCAAACCATGGATCTCATAGGAATATCAAATGACATATGCCAATGATTTTTATTTAACTGATTAATTAACGTTGTTAATCAGTAAGGTGTTAGCACTCGTTCAAAGGAGAACCCCAGGGACAGACACATACCTAGGGCAATAAGAATACCAAGATGAATTTGCTTAGTAGATGTCAAAGTGACCCCTTCCACAGTGGGAGACACAAATCAGTGGGACCTCCACCATGTGCAAAATTGTTTGCAGTGCTACAAGTTATCCACACTTTACAGAACTTTAAAAAGCTCAACAACAGCCTTTCGGCCGGAACCGCCATCTTCCAGTAATTCACCAAAATGACCAACACAAAGGGAAAGAGGAGAGGTACCCGCTATATATTCTCTAGGCCTTTTAGATAACATGGAGTTGTTCCTTTGGCCACATACATGCGAATCTATAAGAAAGGTGATATTGTGGACATCAAGGGAATGGGCACTGTTCAAAAAGGAATGCCCCACAAATGATACCATGGCAAAACTGGAAGGGTCTACAATGTTACTCAGCATGCTGTTGGCATTGTTGTAAACAAACAAGTTAAGGGCAAGATTCTTGCCAAGAGAATTAATGTCCACATTGAGCATATTAAACACTCAAAGAGCCGAGATAGCTTCCTGAAGCATGTGAAGGAAAATGATCAGAAAAAGAAGGAAGCCAAAGAGAAAGGTACTTGGGTCCAACTGAAGCACCAGCCTGCCCCACCCAGAGAAGCACACTTTGTGAGAACCAATGGAAAGGAGCCTGAACTGCTGGAACCCATTCCCTATGAATTCATGGCATGATAACTGTAAAGGAAATAAAAGACCTCAGGATTGTAAAAATAAAAATAAAAATAAAAAAATAAAAAGCTCAACAATGAAAGGGGCAGACATAAAATTAAATAATCTGGAAAACTGGACATAAAATCTAATAGATCTGGAAGTCATGCCAGACAACACCTAGTTTTCCATTGAAGTTGCCCAGCTATCTTTTTGGTTCATTTGAAAGCCTTTCACAATTTTTCCCTAATATGTAATATATATACACACACACACACACATACACATATACAAGGGTGTGGTTTTCCACCTCTCTGTTCATGCATATGTTGTTTACGTTCTTTTTTCTTTTTCTAGAGAGAGAGAGAGAATGAGCACACAGGAGCTGGGGGGCGGGGGAAGAGGCAGAGGGAGAGGGAGAATGAGGAGCCCGACACGGGGCTCCATCTCAGGAGCCGGAGATCATGACCTGAGCTGAAATCAAGAAGTAAGACACTTAACCAACTGAGCCACTCATGTGCCCCCAAATGTTTACTTTTTAATTAAAGAATCCTTTCCCATTGTTCCCCACCAGTCCAAATGTGATTTTCCTGACCAGCCCTAGACCTAATAAATCAGAATCTAAGGGGGACTTTGGACTCTGCCTTTTAACCAGCTGCCGCAGCTGAGTCTCCGATGCATAGCATACACACCAGAGTGGTGGGGAGATGGTTCATGGATTAAAATTGAAACTTAAACTGCGGGCAGGATTTGGGAAAGAGCAGAAGGCATTCCATGAATAGGGTCTATGGGGGAAAGGGCAGGGAAGTACAGGGAGGTATGGGAGAGCCAGGGGAGGCAGGGATGCCTGCCTGAGGGAAGCGTGGAGAGGAATAGATTGGATGAGTGGGAGATGCAGGAGGGTCAGACTTAATCCTGAGTTAATGCACATATTTTTCAGCAGAGAATTAATATAAGAAAAGCAGTGTTTAAGGAAGGCTTGTGGGGGGCATGGTAGACAGAATAGGCTCTGTTCTCCAAAAAGATGGAGGCATGTTTCCTGAATGTGCTGCTTCATTTCAGCCTTGGAAGGGAGGGGTGCTTATTGAGAGAGAGAGAGCAAGACGTGGTCAATTTCTCTAGGTGTAATCACTGGGGGACTGAATACACATGTGGGCAATGGCCAGGCCAAAGCCTATATAAAAATGGTACTCTGACCCACAGACTGCATCAGCCACCCAAGAAACCAGCCCATGATAACTCAGTAACCAGCCCAGGATGCCAACGTGCTATCTACACTTGAAACCTTCCCTTCTTGCCACTATAAAGCTTTCCCACTCAGCTGCCTGCCTTCAGTCTCTGCCAAATGCAAGTGATGGTGGCTGACTCCCTTGCTAAAGCACATTCTGGTCTGACAGTTGTGTAGTGATATCTCACAGTAATTTTTCAGAAACGATTTATAATTTGGCACATACCAGTTCAACTACTTTGCATTACTGTCTTCTTCCTCTGAGCCACACTTTTAACAGAGAAAACTCATTCCACATCCGCTTCTCTTTCTTCTCTTCATTATTCCTCGTGGGATTAAAGGAATGTAGAAAAGGTCCCCATTTTCTCTTGGGTCATACTGTCCCAACCAAGCCTCAGTGATGGCCTGTCCTTGCTTTCACCACTGGCGCTGTAGCCAGCAGGGAATGAAGGGAAGACACTGATGGCCAGAGGGCTACGGGCAGTGAGTCTGTCCTTTGTGTCTGTATATATTCATTTTCTAGCCACAGCACAGGTTGTTTTGCTTTCTGCTGCTTGGGGAAAGAAGGAAATGCAAATGTACTCGCTGTTGGTTAAGCCTCCTGGACAGTAAAAACAAAGACAGCTCTACTGCTTTTTTCCTAAATAATGTAGGGTAACCCCTTTGAGAGCCCTTCAAAGATATCTGCACATTTCAAAGACTTTTGAAGTTAGAAGGAGTCCTGAGCAAGACCCTCAACAAACATCACTTATGTGCCTACTGTGTGCCTGGCTCTAGGCGGGGCACGGGGCTAGAGCCCTGCATACGAATGAGCCAGACTCTCCATCTACTGTCAGCAGATACAGCTGAGGCAGGTCACATGCTCAGGAAGAAAGGACCAAGGGCTGCTGGGAGTTGGGAGGACTCCACAGCTCACTGTCAGGAATTGGGGAATGCAGTGATCAACTCCCCCAAAGCTTCTCAAGCCTGAAAAAGGCTGAGAATCATGTGAGATGCCTGCTAAAAACATAAATTCCTGGATCTCACCCCAGACAGACTGAATCAGAACCTCTGGAAGAAGAACCCAGGAAACTGTGTTTTATTTTATTTTATTTTTTTCAGGAAGCTGTATTTTAAAACAAGCTATCCATATGTTCTGCAGAGTGAATTGTGTGCCCCCCTCCCTAAACCCTGAGGGAATAGTATTTGGAGTTGGGGACCTTTGGGAGGTAATTAGGTTTAGATGAGGTCATGAGGGCGGGGGGCCCCCATGATGGGATTAGTGCTGTTATAAAAAGAAACATGAGATACTTGCATACAAGGATAAATGACCATGTGAGGACGCAGCAAGAAAATGGCCATCTGCAAGCCATGAATAGGCCCCCACCAGGAAATGAATCAGCTGGCACCCTGATCTGGAACTTCCAGCCTGCAGAACTGTGAGGAATAAATTCCCACCATTTAAGCCCCCCAGTCTACGGTATTCTGTTGTGCCAGCCCCAACAGCCTTATACAATATGATTCTAGAATTATCCTGACTGAGAACCATTGACCCAACCAAGCCCTCTCATTTGTCAGGTGAGGAGATGGAACACAGTGGGGTACATATCTCACCTGGGGTCTCCATACCTAGTTCATGGCCCACTCATGACTGAGTCCTGGTTCTCTGACTTTCAGACCAGGGCCCCTGATGCCACCTCAAAAATGACAAGTTTCATCTGCAAGTCAACTCTGGTTGATTGCTGGTGGCTGCCTAGAGGACCTTGTCAGGAAGGGTTCTAAGGACAACTGCAGGCTCAGGTGATGTGGGCGAACGGCTGGCAGAGAGGGCATGTAAGGAGTCAGAAGCATCATGGTTTGGGCAGGAAACCTGGACTTGGAATCCAGCTACCCAGGCTGATAAAGCCCCTCCCACTTTTTAAAAAGATTTTATTTGTTTATTCATGAGAGACACAGAGACAGGCAGAGACACAGACAGAGGGAGACGCAGGCCTCCCCTAGGGAGCCCCGATGCGGGGCTCGGTCCCAACACCCCGGGATCAGCCTGAACACAAGGCAGATGCTCGACCGCTGAGCCCCCTGGCCTCCGGCTGATAAAGGCTCTCATCACTTGGCTTCAGGAGATCGGAACCTGATGGTGTCGCTCACGGCAACAGCAGCGGCGCCTGGAGCCTCCTAGCCAGGTAAATCCTGGGGTCCCGCCGGGACTCGCTGGCCTGGGTCCCCGGGCGCGGGGCGCACCGATCTGCCCCAAGGCTGCGCTAGGGTGTGTAGCGGGACGGGTGTGTCTGGGGCGACCCCGATAAGGTGTGAGGCACGAGGAGCTGCTTCGCGGACGGGCCAGCGAGTGCGCGCCACAGCACGGCGGGGGCCCCCCCGGGCCCCACGTCCCGGGCTCCGGCTTAGCCCCGCGCCACCCCCGAGGTCGAGGTCGCGTGTGGCGCAGATGGACTCCGGGGGAGCCCTCCTGAGGCTGTCGGCGTGCGCTCGGCCCTCAGCCCCGGGGCCCCCCAAGACTGGCCAGGGCCGGGCGTCTCTGGTTGGCGACGCCCTGCAGCCGAGACCGCCTTTGCGCGAGCGGCCCTCCCTGTGCAGCCGCGGCCTCTATTACCAACCCTTCCATTTTCTGTTAAGCAACGTGTTTGGAAGCCTGAGTGAATTAGAGACAGTAAGTATTTGATTGCTTACATTATTCTGGTTCAAACATGGCTCCAGGCCCGGCACTAATTTATTTATTTTCATATGGCCCATTTCTACTCCGCTTGGGGATCTGCCACCCCCGGCCTCTCCCCAGCTGCTGTCCCTCGCCCACCCACGCCCCTTGCCACCCTTCTTCCCGGTCCGACTCTCCCGTGGGGTGGAAGGTCCGTGACGGATGCCCCATCGGCAGCCTCCAACCCAGAGGCTCGGCTTCCGCCCACGGGGTTCGGGGTTCGCGCGCCCTGCCCAGCCGGGGCCTCCGAGCTGACGGGCACAGGCCACCTACCAGCGGCTCAGCAGAGCCCGGAGCTTTCCAGAGCAGCCGCCCGCGGCTCTGCGCCTGCACCACAGGGAGGGGCCGGGTGGGGGCGGGGGGGACTTCTTCCAGGAGCCCCTAAACCTGGGTGCGGAGATCGGGGCAGGTTTTGTTCATGGTCAACCTGGGGAGGAAAGCCAGCAACATGGACACGACAGAATCAGTATCCCATTACAGGTCCCCTGAGCCAACCTGTCCCCTGCTTATCCCTGCCCCCATTTGCAAAACAGCCTGCTCTGCATATGGGATGGAAACTGTGTCCTGGCAAAACACAAAAAGTAAATATTTAAAGGGAAAAAAGCACACACAAGGAAACAAAATGCCTTGCGTTTATGTTTCCATGGTCTGCCGCCAAGTACCTCCCAGCCTCTCCGGCTCATGTTCAGCTCGCCATATGGTTTGAGACCAGCGGATTAAACCCCTACACGGTTGTGAAAAACATCAGTCCATTTGGTCTGGCCTTTCTCTGCCTGCATTTGTTGTTCATTTGCGAGTTTCTCACATCCCTCAGCCGACTGCTGTCAGTGTGTTTACAGGTTTTAGATTTCTGATGGAATCGAAAACACCACACCACACAGAGCCTGCTGCAGGCCATCTCCAGGAGGAAGGGAGGCACCCGGAGGCCCTCAAATGAATGTTTGCGTACAGAGCCCTATGACATGCATGATCCAAACCCAGCTCACATTTGGATGCCTCCATGATGAGCACTTACACCCCACCCCACCCCCGCTGCCAACTCAGGCCAAAAGTAAAAAGTGATCCTCTGTGTTGTCCCCCGTAACACCGCCCGGTGTTACTGCTGACCCAGAAACTTGAAAGGTGGGCCTTGCCAGGCGGTGGGTAGAACACTGGCCAGCATTGGAGGGAAAGATACAGGAGAGGAATGTTGGGTAAGCCAAGGCCGTCCAGAACAAAGCCTCCTCTGCTTCTCACTTCCGGATGGAACTAGACCCCTAACTTTTCATGTTGAAGCTATTGTAATAAATTGTCATAAGAAATGAAATTAAAATATCCTACACAAGATCTGACACTTCCTCACCCTAGTCTGGAGGGCAAAAGCACAGCACCTAGGTAATGGTTGAGGGAGACAAACAGATACAGGGAATGCCTGTGCTGTTAAGGAAGCTCAGAGAAACAGTTTGCACATCCACATTGGACTTCCAAGCCTTGGGCTGGTACCCTTTTCGCACCATGCCTCATATTTTGCCTAGTGACTTCTACACACAGGGCCATATGGAGACAATTCTGTTCTCATTTCTCACTCAGCTCTATCCAGTTCATGCTGGGATCTGTTTAATTCAGGCCCTGTTACACATTGAGTTGGTTGCAGAAGATTATTTAGCAGGATTCATAGGCGCCTCTTGGCTGTGGATATCTGGGTGGGCTAAGGAGCCAACAGATGTGTGTTCATCTTTGAAGACAGGGAAAGACATAATACAAACTCGTTGCATTTATTTTTTTTCAGTTTCCAGCCTGGGTCCACAGACAGGCTGTCACTATCATGATTTGGAAGTTCCCTGATTTGGAAAGATAGGAAGTACATTTCTTTATTATAATAAATCATGTCTTTAAGTTGCATGATTAATAGAGCAAAGACTCTAGAGACCTGAAGGAGTACCTAGACTTCTGGTCCTTTCAGTACTAACTTTCAGTTTGGACTTTTCAGGACCCGCGATTTGATCAAATGTCTTAATGTGTCACAATGTGTCTAGCGTCCTTCATGTAAGTGAGCTATTTATCAGACCAGAACTGATTGGACATTAACCCTTGAGTATGTCCTAGTAGAGAGGCTCAAACTCTAAGAGGTGACACCATAAGCTGACACCACCAACATAGCTATGTCAGACTAGAACCACATGCCACAAAATGTAGTAAGTCCCAAAATGGGCATGAGAGACAAGCAAAGGAAAACTGAAGAGAGTGTCCCCAGATCTGAGAGGAAAGCCCCATTTTGACCAAAATAAAGAAGCAGCCATCCTCCTGAAGCTACAAAGAGATAAACAATCCTAACTGTGGAACAAAAGGTCCTTTTGAAATATACTCACATCATTTAAAGACTATAAATTTTCCTCAGTATAGAGATCTGACCATAACTCTTAGGTTTTGACAGGAAGTTTTTCTTTCCTTAATTTTAAGATAATTTATCATTTTTTAAAATTTAAATACAATTTAGTTAACATATATTATTAGTCTCAGGGATAGAATTTAGTGATTCATCAGTTGCATATAACACCCAGGGCTCATTAAATCACATACCCTCCACAATGCCCATCACCCAGTTACCCCATCCCCCCAACCACATCCCTCCAACAATGTTGAGTTTGTTCTCTGTAGTTAAGAGTTTCTTATGGTTTGCCTCCCTTTCTGTCTTCATCTTATTTTACTTTTCCTTCCCTTCCCCTATGTTCATCTGTTTTGTTTCTTAAATTCCACATATAAGTGAAATCATATGGTATTTGTCTTTCTCTGACTGACTTATTTTGCTTAGCATCATACACTCTTCTTCCATCCACATCGATGCAAATGGCAAGATTTCATTCTTTTTTTTTTAAAGATTTTATTTATTTATTTATTCATGAGAGACACAGAAAGAGAGGCAGAGACACAGGCAGAGGAAGAAGCAGGCTCCCAGCAAGGAGCCCGATGTGGGGCTTGATCTCAGATGCTGGGATCATGCCCTGAGCCAAAGGCAGACGCTCAACTGCTGAGCCACCCAGGCATCCCAAGATTTCATTCTTTCTGATGGCTGAATAGTATTCCATTATGTATACATAGACCACTTCTTTATCCATTCATCTGTCAATGGACATCTGGGCTCTTTCCATAGTTTGGCTATTGTGGACATTGCTGCTATAAACATTGGGATGTATGTGCCCTTTTGAATCACTATGTTTGCATCCTTTGGATAAATGCCTAGTAGTGCAAATTGCTGGGTTGTAGTTTTATTTTTAACTTTTTTTTTTTTTTTTTAACTTTTTGAGCACTCTCCACACTGTTTTCCAGAGTGGCTACACCAGTTTGCATTACCACCAACAGTGTAAAAGAGTTCCCCTTTCTCCGCATCCTCGAGACGTATGTTATTTCCTGAGTTGTTCATTTTAGCCATTCTGATCAGTGTGAGGTGGTATCTCATTGTGGTTTTGATACGTCTTTCCCTGATGCCGAGTGCCATTGAACATTTCTTTTTTTTTTTTTATTTTTTTATTATTTATTTATGATAGGCACACAGTGAGAGAAAGAGGCAGAGACACAGGCAGAGGGAGAAGCAGGCTCCATGCACCGGGAGCCCGACGTGGGATTCGATCCTGGGTCTCCAGGATCGCGCCCTGGGCCAAAGGCAGGCGCTAAACCGCTGCGCCACCCAGGGATCCCTCCGTTGAATATTTCATCGTGCGTCTGTTAGCCACTTGTCTATCTTCTTTGAAGAAATGTCTGTTTATGTTTTCTGCCCATTTCTTCATTGAATTTTTTGTTTATTGGGTGTCGAGTTTGATAAGTTCTTTATAGATCTTGGATTCTAGCCCTTTATCTGATATGTCATTTGCAAATATCTCCTCCCATTCTGTAGGTTACCTTTTAGTTTTGTTGACTGTTTCCTCTGCTGTGAAGAAGCTTTTTATCTTGCTGAAGTCCCAATAGTTCATTTTTGCTTTTGTTTCCCTTGTCTCTGGAGACATGTCTAGCAAGAAGTTGCTGTGGCCAGGGTCACAAAGATTGCTGCCTATGTTCTCCTCTAAGATTTTGATGGATTCCTATCTCACATTTAGGTCTTTCATCCATTTTGAATATATCTTTGTGTCTAGTGTAAGAGAATGGTCGAGTTTCATTCTTCTGCATGTGGCTGTCCAATTCTCGCAACACCGTTTGTTGAAGAGACTGTCCTTTTTCCAGGGGATATTCTTTCCTGCCTTGTTGAAGATTAGTTGACCATAGAGTTTCTGGGTTCTCTATTCTGTTCCATTGATCTATGGATCTGTTTTTGTGCCAGTACCACACTGTTTGATGATCACAGCTTTGTAATACAGCTTGAAATCCAGCATTGTGATGCTCCCGGCAGTGGTTTTCTTTTTCAACATTCCTTTGACTATTCATAGTCTTTTCTGGTTCCATACAAATTTTAGGACTGTTTGTTCCAGCTCTATAAAAATGCTAATGGTATTTGGTAGGGGTTGCACTGAACATGTAAATTGCTCTAGGTAGCTTAGACATTTTAGCAGTGTTTGTTCTTCCAATTCATGAGCGTAGAATGTTTTTCCACATCTTTGTGTCTTCTTCAATTTCTTTCATAAGTGTTCTATAGTTTTTGGAGTATAGATCTTTTACCTCTTTGATTAGATAATTTATCACTTTTAATTTGCCTTTTTCCTTTTAACAGCTACCACCAGGTTATTTTCCCAAAGTGTTTGCCAGTTCAGACCCTGCTAGCATCGCAAGGCATGAGAGATAAGTCTCCCCACATCTTCACTGGCACTGATTATTATCATTATTTTTATTTTTTGCCAACCTGATTAGCAAACCATTGGATCTCTTTATTGTTATATAACATTCCTTCAAATACTGGTGATGTTGGGCAGTTTTTCAAATGTTTGACATTCATTTTCATTTCAACTTCAGTGAATTGTGCACTTTCCCTCCTTCCTTTTTTTTTTTCTTACTTTCTCTTTCTTTTTTGCTCAATAATTTGTAAGAGATTCTCAATGTTAGAAATATTAGTGCTCTCTCATATGTGTCAAATATTTTCTCTAGTCCCATCATCTCTATGTTAATATTTTTGTATTGTATTTGGCCACATAAAAATATTAACTTTTTATGTAGCAGGTTTGTCCTATTTTCCCTTAAGACATTTTGGTTTCCTGTCTTGCTTTAAAAAACCTCCTAGAGGTTAAAAACATTATCCTAAATTCCTGATTAGAGTTGCATCAAATTAGGTACTAATTAAGAAAGCTCTGTGTTTACATTCTTGTGCTCCTCCAAGCAAACTATGGCGTGTGGGCCAACTTCAGCTCATCACCAGTGTTCCTAAATAGCATTTTATTGGCCCCAGACACTCTCATTCATTTACATATTGCCTATAACTGTTTTTGCACCACAATGGCAGAGTTGTGTATTTGTGACAGTTGTATGGCCAAATAACCTAAAATATTTATTTCTGGGGCAGCCCGGGTGGTGCAACGGTTTAGTGCTGCCTGCAGCCCGGGCTATGGTCCTGGAGACCCGGGATCGAGTCCCAGTCGTGCTCCCTGCATGGAGCCTACTTCTCCCTCTGTCTGTGTCTCTGCCTGTCTCTCTCTCTCTCTCTCTCTCTCTCTCTCAATAAATAAATAAATAAATAAATCTTTAAAAAAAATAAAAGAATAAAATATTTATTTCTGTCTGGCTCTTGACAGAAAAAGCCTGTCAACCTTTACACTGTTAAGATCTTTGCATGTCTGTCCATTTCTTCAGATCCAATTCATTTCTTTCTTTAAATCTCTGTACGTCTCTCCATTTGTTCAAATCCTATTTTATATCTTTCAATGATGCTTTATAATTTTTCATCATCTTTAAAAGGAGGATCATGATAGTACCCATCTATTGACGTGCAGATTAAGTTAATTAAGGTGAAATGCTTAGGACAATACCTGGCTCATAAAAAGCCTTAAAAAAAAAAAATAGCAGCCACTGTTTTACCTTGGCACAAAGAGGTGCAATAGACAATAAGACATAATTCTCACCATTCTGAATTTCCTGATTACTGTAGATTTTCTTTAAGTCATCAACTGTCTTGTTAGAATTTTTTTCCTGATTGTAAAATTAATAGAAATACATTCTAGAGATTTGAAGAGAGATATCAAGTATGACAATTTTAAAAATTAAAATCTCCTCTGATCCCTCAGCCCACAGAAACAAGTTTTACTGCACTGATGAATATCTAGCATGGTTTTGTTTCTGTGGATACATATCCATGTGTTCACTTGTCGGGTGGAACCCAACTGTTCCATGACATTTGAGTACTAGAGACATCATGTTTCTTTTTCTAAATCAAATCCTAATCTGGCTGAGCTTAGTGAGAAGGCTAATGTCAGTCATTTGGGGGCTCCATTCTATGTCTTATATTAGACCAACTAAGGACCTGTACTACTCTGCTTGGGGAAAGAGGCAGGTATGGTCCTTGCTGGGGGTGGGGGTGGTCACTGCTGACATTATGCACCACCAGTTAATGGTGCTGCTGCCACCAGACAGCAATTCTTCACCATTGGTAGGCACCATTACCCCAGATGGCATCAGGTTGCCCTTCATAGCGGTCCTTCCTGCTGCTACTAGTTAATTTTTCATTTGAGATGATTCTTTAACACTGTTTCTGCAGCCTACTGTTAATGAATAACATGTAGGCATATTTTCATATTCCTAAATAATCTTTAAAATATTATAGTAATAGATAAATATGTGTGTATTATATATCTGTGTATGCATATATAACTATACATATACAATAGTTTCCACTAAATGTAAGAATGCTCCTATATTTGAATTCAACCTTGAATTTTTGCCAAAATCTACTTCAGACTTGGCATCAGCCTTTGGAAGGTCAAAGAGCTGAATGCTGACTTCAACATCATTTCTGGTATCCCGAAACTTGTGTACGACCAATGATTGTGAGAACCTATAGATTTTCATCATATCTAATCAAGGGAACAATAGTAATATGAATAAAGCAAGACATCATGAACTAATTATTAATATCTTATTATTTACCTTAAGGTCTAGGTAAGCATTCTGGATATAACATGAGGCAAAATCTCCTTATCTGTTTTATTTAAGCAAATAATATAGAATTTTTATAAAATTCTATCAGCTAGCTGATACATAAATAAGTAAAATGATGAGATAAATAATATAGATCATGAAAAATATTAACTTCACATGGAAAACAATTATCAGTAACTTTCCAATGATTAAATGGGGACACAGACAAATGGTTAATACAAATGTTAAAAGAGCATGTAAAGCTAAGTAGCTCAAAAAGTTGTATCTTTTTAAAGCACATATACATCAATAAAACTTTCAACAATATAAGGGTAAAGATAACCACTAGATTATACTGTAATTCTCATATTTGGAGAATTATTTGGCACAGGAGCATTACTAATTTCACGCAAAGCAAACTTTAAGAACTATGTTGAATTTTTGGTTACTTAACTCCACATAGACCAGGAGTCTTTCCAGGAAAGTCCCCTACTTAGGAATTCTTATCAATGAGAATTCATACTTTTCACCCTGAAATTCCTTCAGGAGGAAAACAAATCCAGAATCATGTGTTATCACCTACACAGCCTGATAAATAACTGTTAATCCAGATATAATAAAGAATAAAAATTAATTAAGAAATACTGCAGATAAATGAGATACCCAAAGCATATATTTTTACTAGCCATCAAAACAAAAGATGGTATTAATTCTTTCAAAAGATAATTTTTATTGTTTGAGGTCTATGGAAACTAAAATTTTGATCAAAAACTTGTCAAAATGTTGCTCTGGTGAAGACTGGTATCAGTAGATGAAGACAAAGGACTTTTGCAATTTGATTTATTCAAGTGATAAACTACAAAGTTACTCCCAGAAAACACATTTTAAGAAGCTTTTTTTCTTGAGTCATATTCTGCTATGTGCAGAAGGCTTAGTGGTGTTATTAAATGTGTTACTTTTGTACTTTCTACATCAGTTTGAAGTCTAGTGTACTTCATCTATTTTGATGCCAAGAGGCTGATTCTTCCCAGCAGAGCAAATCTTATTGAAGAAATATTTATAAAATGAAAAGTCCATCATGAAAAGTGTTGGGCAATTGCCTCTGACAAGAACAAACACAGCGAAGGCTACAAGTGATTTAGGAGTCACAAGCATCCCATGGTCATTGGCATTTTTCAGTTGCATACTGAGGAAGCTATGATGGCATAGAATTGCTGCCTGCAACCACCACTGAGTGGGCCTTCCATCATTCCTTTCCACTCACAGACAAACCACATGACACAGAAGAGAATGTAGAACTGTCTTATTGTGTGATTTTGTAAAATGTTCCAATAAACTGGAATAGCTGCTATTGCGTGTTCAAAGGCTGCTTGAGCAACCAAAAGCCTTAAATTTGTGCCATGAAGAGAATACCAATTTAGTATGAGTCCAACCAAAGTTTGCTTGCAGAGCAAGTAGCTCATTTGTGGGCCATGCCAAAGAAGTGCACCACCTCATGGGCTTTGAGAAGGCAAGTGTCTCATTCCCCAGCCTGATGTAAGGTCCTCCTACATTCTCGCTGCTCAGAAGGTATTGGGCTTGGCACACATGCAAGGGCAAACTGAGTGGCAGGTGGAAATTCAGATGATAGTGTTGTCTTATAAGCCAATTACCTTGCTCCATGGCTCTATTTTTAGGGTGAACATTTTAAGGACAAATTTTTCCTCGAGTACATGCAAAAGTATTAGAAATAAATATGACCAAGGCTTGTTCTTTCTTTCACCATGGTTTGTTGGAGTTTGGGTTTTTCTTGCTTTTCCTGGGCTATCTAGTTCTTTCCATGCTACTTTGCGGCAAGCTGAGTCTTGAGCACCACCTTCCACAAAACTGAAGATCAAGAAGGAGCTTCAGCCTGTGATTAGGTTTTCAATGGGTTCACAAAAGAAACTTTACCCAACCTGGGCCCCGGAGTCTTCTCAGATGTCCCAAGAAGAGAATTCCTAGCGAGGCTCAGCTGATCTCAAAAGTTTCAATAAAGAACCATAGTAAAAAAAAAAAAAAAAAAAAAGAACCATAGTAAATTGACTCTCAACCCTAGTATCAAACTCCCTTCCCTTCTACAAACAGCAGGCAGAGAGAAGACCTCGCAGGGGCCTGTGGATCGCACACTCAACAGGAGGAGGGGTAGAGTAAGGACATCGTTAACTGCTCGGAAAGAAAGGATGGAAAGGATAGTGCCATTTATTAAATACCAGCGCCACCTCAACCAGCACTCTACACTGCAAAAAGAATAACAGTAGAAGGAAATTGATGTTGAATCAAGGTGAAAAGATCTAGATGTAGCTGTCATTATTGCCTGTATGACAGAGATCTTTCTGAGGATACCAGCATGGAGAATTATGACACAAAGTCGATGTAAACATAAACCTTACTCTTGTACTGTTTTTTCTTACTAGTAATGTTAGGGTCATTGTGTAGCAGCTTGGGAAAGCTGCTCCGTGTTAGGACAAACTGTATAATATTTGGTAATCTATGATGTAAGCTCTGTCTTTTTTGTGTCTTTTCTATCCTGATTACAGTCATGTGTGAAGAAGCCATGTAGTTTGCATTTGAAGACTTCGGTATACTTTAGCTCCACTTTTTGATTTGACCCAAAGAAATACTAATGGGTTTTGAGTGTTGCCTGTGTATTTTCGAAGCCTGAGGTCATTAAGATAAAACCTAACATCAAAAATTGGATGCCAAGTAACTTGTGCAGAGGGAATATATAGAAAACACTGAGAGGTTTGGCTGGAGCACAATTAGGGCAGCGTGCATAAACTAGATTGTCTGGTTTTCAAAAATTTGAATTGTAATAAAAATTTTTGTATGTTATTTCAATTTTCAGTAGCAAATAAATGTGTGTGCATAATCTTATTAAAATTGAGACTTATTTGGAAAAAGAAAGATGAAGTTATATTCAGAAAGTCTCTTCAAACAGCACATTCATTTTCAATTTTGGGGGTCTGCTCCAGCTCCATAGACAAAATCTCCAGGCCCAGGACATGAAGACCAAAGATTTGACTTTAACTTGTTATGTTTACACAGGGTTTCTCATTTGCCTTATTGACATTCAGAATTAATAATTTTTTGTTGTGAGGGGATGGCTGTATTGTGCACTGTAGGACGTTGAGCAGCATCCCTCGCCTCTACCCAATAGGTGTCAGTAATATATCTCTCCCCAGTTATGACACTCAAAAATGTCTCTAGACATTGCCTAGTGTCTCCTGGGGGACAAAATCACCCAGAGAACCATTTGTTTAGAGGAAGGAAATCTTAATTAACGGTACAAGCATTTCTTACATGATAAGCCTCCATAAACATGCTGCCATCAACCCCCGCTAGGCATTAGCAAGGGGGTTCTACAAGACCCAACACTTACAAAATTGCCCAAACTCACCACGTTCCCCAGGCTGATTTCAGTTGGAAACAGGCTTCTGTTTAGCTCATACCCATGAGCACAGAGTCACAGGAGCACTCTGTTTGTTGATGGTGCTAAGATGTCACTGTTACCACACTATATTATTAAACTTTTAAAAGTTAACTACAGGGTTGGGGCGGGGGGTGCCTGGGTGGCTCAGTCAGTTAAGCTTCTGATTCTTGGTTTCTGCTCAGGTCATGATTTCAGTCAGGGTCATGAGACAGAGCCACATGTCAGACTCCACACTGAGCACAGAATCGGCTTCCGATTCTCTCTCCCTCTCCCTCTTCTGCTCTTCCTTTCACTTGTTTGTGCACTCTTGCTCTCACTCTCTCTAAAATATATTTTAAAAGATCTCTTTTTTTTTTAAAGTTAGCTATTGGAATTCCTTAGTGAACATTGATGTGTTAGGTAAGTTTTTAAGTAAAATTTCAGAAGTACCCATGGAGCACAAAGTTCTAAGATGGCAATATGTGGCTCTCACAGAATATCAGTTTATAAATATGTGTATTCAACATTGGGTCAAACTATGTATTTAGAGTGTATGTCTGAGGAAAGTATCCTGAAGACCCAGAATGGACCAGGGCCAGGGCCATAAGGGGTGCTCAGCAGTGTCTGCTGAATGAATGATTCGGTTAGCCAACCCTATATTGTGGAGCAGTGAAGTTGTTTGCAATAATTTGGTTTTATAAATTACTTTGTGATGAACTTTTTAAATCACTATGCAGTTAAATCCAGTTATCCCCTTCAAAAAAATTTCTAGAAGTAGAATTATGGCATCAAAAGATCTGAACAACAAAAAAAAGAACAACAACAACAAAAAAAAGATCTGAACATTTTTATGCTTTTTTTTATACCTATTATTGTGTCCTCCAGAAAAATCTATTTACACCATCAGTAATGTCTTGGAAGACCCTGGGCATTATGATTCTTTTCAAAGACCTTTACTAACACGATAGGAAAACATTGTATCTTCTTTTTATTATTTCACATTTCTTTGGTTTCAGAACAAACAACAATTACATCGCACCAAAACAACCATCCATCACTGTTTCTTTATCTGAGCCTCTGACGACATGGTTGGATGGCAGTTGGGGCACATGAGGTATGAGATATATGTAGCTTTAAAACCAAGAGTCACACGTGGCCTGGAAAAGTGTTTGCACGTTGAGAGCATGAAGGAACTGTAGTCTGTGAAGGAACAGCAGGTGCTTATTCCCCATATACAGATTCACTGAATGGAAGAGTGAACACACTCAATCTGCCTTGTTTGAACAAGATATTTAAACATTCTGCAACTACACACATTTTTAACTTGGTCTGCTTTCGCACTCTCTCCCTGCCAAGGAGGAATAGTTGAATTTGCAAAGCATGAAGTCACCTATGATATAACCATAACACTGTAATCCTTAGCGAGCCACTGCCATGTGTCATGGATATCCTGTGATCCCACTCACTCTTTGAAACAATCTTCCAGGTAGACAGCATCTCTATCTTGTCAATAAGGAAACTGAGGCTTAAAAACTGGTACTGGGGGCAACCTGGGTGGCTCAGTGGTTTAGAGCCGCCTTTGGCCCAGGGCATGATCCTGGAGACCCAGGATCGAGTCCCATGTCACGCTCCCTGCATGGAGCCTGCTTCTCCCTCTGCCTCTGTCTCTGCCTCTCTCTCTCTCTCTCTCTCTCTCTCTCTGTGTGTCTCATGAATAAATAAATAAAATCTTTAAAAAAAAAACTGGTCTTGGGTCCAAGGCTAGTGGAGTCACCAATCTGGGATTCACATCCAGTTCTGCCTGATTCCAAAACTTCTACTCTTTTATTTCCTGTACCATATGGTGCACTGAGATCAGCCACAAATACTAATGTTTCCTCTTGACTCCCCCTCCCCTCAATAATGAAAAGTCCATGGTTTTCTCCAACTTAAGTTCAAAGAAAGCTACTGAAAATAATTAATTATTTTGATGACTATTATAGAACATCTGGTTCTCCTTTGCTCCCTGTTTTACAGCAAGGAAGAACAGGTGGGGTGGTAAGGGAATAAAAGGGGAATTAGATTTCCTGGTACAAGGAATCACAACATATTACAAAAGTAAACACTAGGTCATTTGTTTGTCTCTCAACATCCTCTGGCTTTCAGCTTTGTGTCACAGTGACATGATGTGGGCAGAGCCTGGCCGGTCTGTATTTTCATGTTCCCACTTGAAAATGTCTGAAGGAGTACAATTATTTGCTTCCTCCCCAGTAGGACTTGAGGGACAGACCTGGCTTCCTGGGTTGGTGTCCCTCCAATGCCATCCTCCTATGATGATTTTTGTCTAGTCCTCACGGGCCCATGGTCATTATTGAATGACCATGGTATTCAAACCGCAGAATGGGTTGCCTTGCCAGCTCTACACCAGAATTCCCTGTCTTCCATGGGAGGAGAGTGAGCAGTTCCTGTCCAGTCCCCACTGAGCACCAAAAAGAGACCGGTGGTCGAGTTGCTGTGCTCATTTCTTAAGTTAGAGAACAAGGAAGGACACCCAGCACCTGATGATTTGCATTCCCATTCCAGAAAAATCATTGTGAATCATGTGACCCTGAGGAATTGCCTTACTATTCCAGGCCATTTATTCTTGTGACAAGCACATAGAATACACATGTCCTGGCCCATGAAAATCATGAAGCCTCATGCAAATATAAGTTACAGGTTAATATTGTTCAAATAATACTTTCACCATTTAACCTACTATATACTTGACTTCTTTGTTTTATTTCTTTTCTAGCCTCACATTTTCTGAACTCCCTTCACCACCCCCCAATGTAAGTGTGATGTAAGCCCCATGAAGGCAGGGATTTAGGCACTTGGTTAGTTATTATATCCCCAGAGATCAGAGGAAGGACGGCATAGAGTCAGCACTTTATAAATGTTTGTTGAATGAGTGAATGAAAAAAAATGAATTGATGATAATCCCAGTGGGGACTTACCAGTGTAGCAGGCAAGGCCTGACCAAATAAGTTTAGTGATAATGCTACCTATAGGACAAGAGTGGGTCCAGGAAACTCTGACAATTACATTGAGTCCTGATTCTTTGACATTATGGCTTTCTATCCAGTATGGGTTCCACTGGGCCAAGCCACCACCATGTTCAGGTCAGGATTAAAGGTTCATCAACACCTTCCTTTAAAAGTCTATGAAATTCCAGCTCAGAAAATCGAAAAAAAATTTTATAGATTGATCCTCTCCTCACTTATCCTGGGAGTAAAAAATGCATTTACTGATCATAGATTGAGCTACTGGGCACTCCAATACACCTGGGGCACCAAGTCTGCCCACGACCTTTCTAGGTAGCCTTCAACCTGACAGGCTACCGAGAGGCGATCCCAGGATTCTGGTGACTAGGCCAGCGGAATCCAGGGCTGCAATATTTAGTCAGCATGGAGCTTGTACATTCTGTCCCCTTCCCCCCTCCAGGAAAACATATGGTGAGAGCTGCTTTTTTTGGAGCAAATCCTTAAGGGAAAACAAACTTTTCATCTTAAAAAAATAAAAAAAAGTTCCAGTAAACCCTTCTTACTGATTTCTAAGGAAATCACTTCAGAGCTTAATTTTGCATTTCCCATCACAATGATCACTCCTGTTACAGGAGAAAGTGCAACTGACGAGAATTCTGAGTCAGCAGCAAGTGTGGGCTTGCGTGCCCAGGTGCAGGTGTATGCACATATACATGTGTGTACAGACCAATGTATACAGTACGCTTATTAATCACTGAAAGCAAGGCTCAAGAATAGTCCATTTGCTTTTCCAAAAATGGCCAAATCATGACACTTTTGACAGCCCAGCTAGGCAGCGTCTGCTGGAATGTTTGGCTCTGGAAGTGTCAGGTGTTGATGACTCCGTCCTTCCTCAATGCTTCTGAACACTAAAAGGGTTCTCCTGGGTGGCCCAGTGGTTTAGCACCTGCCTTCGGCCCAGGGCATAATCCTGGAGTCCTGGGATCCAGTCCCGCTTTCGGCTCCCTGCGTGGAACCTGCTTCTCCCTCTGCCTATATTTCTGGCCTCTCTCTCTGTGTATCTCTCATGAATAAATAAATAGAATCTTAAAAGAAAAGAAAAGAAAAGAAAAGAAAAGAAAAGAAAAGGAAAGGAAAGGAAAGGAAAGGAAAGGAAAGGAAAGAAAAGAAAAAGAAAGAAAGAAAGAAAGAAAGAAAGAAAGAAAGAGAAAGAAAGAAAGAAAGAAAGAAAGAAAGAAAGAAAGAAAGAAAGAAAGAAAGAAAGAAAGAAAAAAGAGGGTTCGTGTGTGTGCGAGGAGCAGAGGGCACACGTAGATGCACAAGAGAAGGCAAAGGTGGGTTCTTTGGGTCCCTGCTTCCTTAGCTTCTCTTAACAAGGGCAGGATTCAAATGCCAGAGGCAAACTGAGAGCAGCCAAGCATCAGCCCCAAAGACAGGAATGCCTTTGAAATTTGTGCCAATGCTAATTGTGCGAAAGAGGATCAAGCTCATTTTTGTCTTGGGTCTGGGGGCCACGCCCATAGGAAAGCCCTGTTTCTCTTTTTGTTTGCGGTGTTTAATGTAGGCTTCTGTTTTTCTCAAGAAATAGATGGAAGTTTAAATAACACAGTTTGTTCTTCCCCCGACACCTGCAATGTCAGCTTCACCAACACAGGAGCTACTTCCATTCACTTTTCGAAAAACAGAGACTTCTCTTCATGGCTGCAGGCATGCCCAGCCCTCAGAGCCAGGCTGGGTATTGTCCCTCAGCAGTTGCCTGATGGGGAGTTCAGCCCTGATTCTTTCTGGAACCTCCAACTCTTCAGAAATGCAGTGACTCCTGAAGAGAGCAGCAGGAGTGGTTGGGTAGGTAGACTAAGGCCATGTGTGGGGCAGTGATACCGGGCACCGCAAGCTGCAAGAGCGAGAGGGAAATGTCCATATCGAGAAGTGAGTATCACGCCTCATGCCTCAATAATGGACAGCTTCAATTTTTATAAGATATTGAACATTCTGGCATTTATCATAGTTTCCTCCCAAATAAAAACACCACTGTTCTTCCAAAGAAAGAACAGAGCTAAAAGTCAGATAGAGGGAAGTGGGGTGAGAAGTGTGCACATATGTTCTTGACCAGGCTTTTGAAAAAGCTCAGGAATACCTTTGGGTCTCCACTAGGGTTTCCTGTGTCAGGTAACACGAAGGAGACGTCATTTGCTTCTTAATCTCCTGGTCCAGGATCTTTAGGTAGCTGGTGTAGCAGGAAGCTTCAGTGGATCAAATTCACAGCCATAAACCTGTGGGATACATTGTGAGGATGAGAGAAAAAGCATGCCCCTTGGGCAGCCAAAATCCCCCACCCAGAGGGCATGGCTTGCTGACCACAGCAGGTGGAAGTCTAGGCCCTGCTCCATGTGGGAGCCTTCATGTGGTCCTACAAATGTACAAATAGGCACAGCAAAGCTCAGAGATTTGAAGTTGAAACTAAGGAAGAGAGAAAATACAGCTTTTCCATTAGCTTAGGATGCTACCAGCAAGGGCTGGTCCCACAGGAACATTTCAAAGAATTCCCCAAACTGGAAAATCTGACTTTCATTACCACCAACCATAGCAGTGGTCTTCTTCAGTTTCCTGCTTCAGGAATCAGAGTCCACCTGGCTTTCTCTCTGTCTTCTCTCCATTGCTGGTACCCTGTCTAACACTTAGTGGTGCTCTGGTACAAAAGTGCTTAATAGATGTTTGGAATTGGCTGAATGCGCTTGTAGCTCAACATTGTCAGAGGATGTGAATATTTTCCTCAGGCCAGGTTTTCCCTCCTGGATTCCTTGACCCCTTTGCTTCAGAAGACTGCATACAGGGGTGGTTCTCTGACACACATCCTGGTTTTCATGAAAATCCACAAACAACAACAGGTGAGGTCTTTGCTCCACACAGTTAGCACAGCCCAGACCATCCACACTTCCAAACAGCAGAGGAAAAAAAAAAGTAAAGCAACAGGCCAGGAGCAAATTGAGTTCATCTCACCCTGGCAACACTTCTTACAATGGAGTTGAAGAGAAGTAAATGTCTCTAAGGAAAGAAGTCTGGTGACCTCCTACTGGTCCTGGAGGTGATTCAACCACAACTCCACGACAGCCCTGCCTCCCCAACCACTCACGGCATCTGCCTCAGGAGCCTTTGGTGCAGTTGTAGTTGGTATTTTTTGTGGTTTCTTCTGGGGGAAAAATGCAACTCAGATGTGAAGAGACAGATGCAGAGACATTTCTTGGCCACAGCGAATCAGTTCCCCTTCTGCTTAGAGCAACTTCTCTAATGACTAAGCTGTTGATAGAAAACACTTCAGTGAATGTGGCTTTTCCAACAAGACCAACCCCAGGGAGACAGCACAGACATTGGTACCTGTGCCATGTTAACCTCTGAGCCCACTGCTTAGTGAAGCTTTAAAGGTTAAGCTATATTGAACTCTGACTCACCACTTCAGGGTCACACAAAGTCGGGGGCCACCCTAACATTGTCATGAATAGAAAATAGAAGCAACAGTTCTTTTTTTCCCCTGGGAACTAAACCTTGTTTTCACAGCATGTTTAAGGCTTTAAGTGCTAAGTATGTTGATATACATTTCTGGATGAAAATGGTTATTGCAGTAACCATCTCTTGATACATGGTCTAATTTCTCCCTTACCCTACCCTACCCTGTTGTTAGCAGTGGCAGGAGAAGATGGTCTCACCAGTGAGTCACCTCAATAGGAGCTCTGAATAAAAGGTTCTTGCATATCTTCTGGTGCAGGACTCTCCCAGAAGAACACCATCAAGCTGGTGACTGTGTTGTAAATGGGAAAACACCTTTCAACATGAGAATCTTCACTGTGGGGCACAGGGGGGAGGGGGGGGTTCCTGGTTTATATCCGCAGGGCTCGAGCATGCCTGCAGGCAGAGAAAGGACCTTACTGATATGTCCAGGATAAAGAGAGAAGGAGAGGGGAGACAAACAGAAGCATGAAACCAGAGATGAGTGATCCCACTTCCTGTCCCATGTCACCCTTACAAAACCTGCACTCCAAAGATGATTCTTTTTTTTTTGTCTTCTTGTTCCTAATGGGGTTTTTAGAATATATCTTTTTTGTGGTTCTTAGCTAAAGTCTACACTGTTTGATCTGAGACCCCACCTACACAGAACCATTAAAGTCTGTTTCCAAGGCAAGAATTAGAAGAAATCCAGGGACATATCTAAGAAAGAAGTCAGAGAAGAAGACATACTGGGAGAGAAAAAACAGTAAGAATAACAACAACAATATCAGTCCCAATTACTATGTAATATGTGCAAAGCACCATTTTATGTGCTTCACCACATCTCTTAGGAAGGGACCCTCCTGTTACAATTTTACAGATCAGGAAACTGAGGCTTAAAATCATCAGCTTAGGGGCAGGGGAGCCCATGTGCTTGCAGACGGTGATTCTAGAGCTTCTAAACTCAGAAGACAGAACATCTAAACACAAAGCTCACTGCAGTGAATGCAGACCTCTGGTGGGTTTGCTGATTTCTCAGACCACCTGCATTCTTGTAGCTTTCAACATGTTTCACCCCAGAAGCTCTTTCTTCAAGTAAAATCTTGCATAGAAGCCACAAATCTACACTAAACAGATAAAATGGAGGTCCTTGGGTCAAATGAGGAGGAGAAGCAAGGATTTCTGCCTTTTCCCATCCCTTGCTGGTGTCCTAGAAGGTTCCCCAAGGTTTCTGTGGAACACAGTTGGAAAACCCCTGGACTGTCTCTAGTTAGTCTCCTTCCACTGGTAAAATTGCCAGCTCCAGAGTTTCTTTCCAATTTGCTTCCAAAGCTCCAGGGTTTCCTGTTGCTTCTAGGATAAGTTTTGAAATTCTGCGCTGGGAATTCCAGGTTTTCCCAATCCTGTCCACACCCCATGCACCCAGGCTTTCCTTCTGTGCCCCCTTCCATCCAGCTGGCCAGGCTTCCCTGCCGCCCCCGAACAGGCATCATTCTTTGAACCATCTGAGGTGACCTCGACTTTCTTCTCCTTTGCTGAAATTCTAACAGCGAAACCTGAGTAGAGTGCAGCTTCTCTATACAGCCCACCTGCTGTAGTCCTGCTCACGCTGACTTCCCATCATAAATAGAAACAGGTTCCACTCCTGGAACAGAGACCAAAACAACAATGACTTAAACAAGATACAAGTGTATTTCTCTTGCAAGAGCTGTCCCAGTGGGTTACCCCTGAGGGCAGCCCCACAGTGGGGCCCCCATGCCTCCTCCACCGTCGCTCCGCCATGCACCTGCAGCAGCCCGGCTCACCACCACCAGGAAGGGGGACAGGACAGGAGGACACATCTTTTTTTTTAAAGGGATCCACCTCTACTTCGAATTGTATCCCACTGGCAAGATGAGAATGAGTATTTCAGAAACTAGCAATCTCTTCCACGTTGAGCCATTTCAAGGAAAAGAAAGAGGGGCATCTTCTCTAATTTGCCTAATAAGCTCCTAGAATAAAGGACCTCCGTCCTACACATTATATTCCCATGGTGCCTGCCTAGCCATGGCATCTTTCCATATATTTTAAATGTACTCAATATATATTAAAGAGTGAATATATAGATAGAGGTATTAGGGAATGAGAAAACGAAGACATGGACATTTTTGGAAAAGTTAACCCTAAGATGGCCCAGTCTGTGCCGCCGGTGCGTGTGCATGTGAACAGCATTTCTACAGAGGCCCCACCAAGGAGGCTGCACAGAAACACCCCCTCAGGGGCACCCAGGTGCCTCAGCCATTGAGCATCTGCCTTTGACTCAGGGCATGATCCCAGGATCATGGGTCGAGTCCCGCATCGGGCTCCCCATAGGGAACTTGCTTCTCCCTCTGTCTATGTCTCTGCCTTTTTCTCTCTCTGCATCTCTCATGAATAAATAAATAAAATCTAAGAAAAATAAGAAAAGAAAAGAAAGAAGAAAAGAAAAGAAAGAAAAAAAGAAAAGAAAAGAAAAGAAAAGAAAAGAAAAGAAAAGAAAAGAAAAGAAAAGAAAAGAAAAGAGAAGGAAAGTCCTCTCAGGGACTAGGAATCTCAGGAGACCCTGGGTGCCGCTGCTCCTCTCCCGAGCCCCTGGGCAGGGTGGGACAAGGTGACACAGAGATGCTGACACAAACCAGACATGGATGGAAGCATGCTCCTCAGAGGAGGCCCCATCCTCCCCGTCCTCCCTCAGCGAGGCATCGCCTGCTCTACCTTCCCCGCCCCTGAGGCCTGCTCTTGCCCTGGAGTCTGGGCTCCTACACAGCCCAAGTGAAGCCCACCCACGTCCTCGCTGCACTGTCACTGCCACCCTGCAGCTTTCACAAGGTGACATCGTAGTTGGAACGTGATGCTTCTGACAAGGACTGATGGGCAAGGCCTGGAGACCCCAGGCAAGGTGCAGCCATGCTCAGCAGAAGCCCGGCAGCGTCTCAGCTTATATGCTCTTCCAGGCCCCTTGAGGAAGTTGTGGGGATTTTCACCTCTCCTCGCTACAGAGAACCTGGCTGTGAGAGACAGGCCTACGGTCATGCATGCATGAAAATATTCTAGGATTTAACTCTCCCCTGATGTTAGGTTTGCAGGGTAGGACACAGGCCAGCACATCTCAAGCAGACACGGGTGGCCTGTGTCTGCAATGTGCTCCTCAGGGGAATGGAATCTCTCACAGACCTCCTTCACAACACTGGCTCTCCCATGAGCCTTATCTTGCAGTCTTTCTCCAGAAGTTTCTATCTCTCTTTCTGTTCTTGCCCAGAGTCACTCGATGGTGGTACTTTCAATATTTTAGGTCAGATAATTCTTTGCTGTTCAGGCTGTCCTGTGTATTAGAGGATATCTAGCGATATCCCTGGCTTCCCCCCCCCCCCACTAGATGACAGGAGCACCCTCCCTGTTGTGACAACCAGTAGTGTCTCCAGACAAGGCCAACTGTCCCTTTGGAAGCAAAATCACCGTCTGAGAACAGCTGTCTAACTGGTTGAATGCCGTCCTATACTGAAGGCCTCAGGCTGCTTTTCTCTGAGGCCACTGGAGCACCCCATCCCACTAGGGCCTCTCAACATAGCCTTTAGTTACTAAAATTCTTGTATGTTTGTAAACACTTGTAATGCAGGTGATCCTGAGTTTCAAGCTCTTTGAGCTCATGCTTCCCCACCAATCGTCAAGTGGCTCCGGTCTGCTTGCCCTTTCTGTGGAACTGCAAGAATATCCTTTCATGGGCATTTCTGCAAATAGCTGTCTTCCCACTCCCCCCAAGCCCTGTCATCACTGCTGTGCTGCTTCAGATTATCATCCTGTCTAACCATAGGATTAGGGTATTTCTTAAGCCATTCTGGAAGGAGACAGTCATGCTTAACGATCTTAACTAGCAACCTTGAGGAACCTTCGGAAGGAGCCACACCAGCTGACACAGGCTCAGCCAGGACCCACTTCACGACTGGTGACCTGAAGTATAATCAAAATCATGATGACCTCGGACCTTGCTAGAAGGAGGATGCCAAGAGGAAGAACCCAAAGGGCTCTCCTAGACTAGGGCAAGAGCGCCCCCACCCCCCAGAACCACCAGAGCATCCAAAGTACACAGCAGTCAACCATGGAAGGCTTTGGGTAAGACTTTGTTCTTATCCTCCAGAAACTTAACGTTTAACTGGAAGGAAAAGTAAACCTGCTAAGTCACATAGTGAAAATTTCAGTAATGTGGTCAAGATAACAAGAGACATCATGAGATCGTAAATAATTAATTGTGTCTTAAATAACTTTCCTAACACTTGTTACATTTTATTTTATTGAAATTATTTAATTCGCGGTCTTCCTTACTATAAGAAAGAAATGCCACGAGCACAGACAGAATCTTTTTTGTTGACCGCAGACAACCCCCCTCTGGTGACTAACAGGTGGTAGGTGGTCAGTGGTCAATATCTGTCAGGGTAGCCCCACTCTGTCCAGATGGCTTAGGCACTAACTAGTCACCAGGTGGCAGGACGTGAATGCTTGACTGTACTTGGTCAGAGACTTTTGAAGCACTTTTAATTAAAAAAAAAAAAAAAAAATCCCTTGTTTTCCAGGCAGAGTGTGCATGAGAGAGACAGAGACAGAGACAGAGCTCAGCCATGTAATGGAGATTTTTCTGGGGAGGGAAGATTTCCAAGGCACCCTGGGGAGAGGGACCTCTTCTCTCTCTCCATCACTGACCTTTGTCTGCTTTTAATGCTCTCAGTGAGGCCAGTGCGGGGCAGATAGGCCAGGACAGGCCAGGCAGGCGGCGGCAGGGATGGACTCGGGCAGAAAGGCCGACGCTCCAGTCCGCGCCCGTCAGCCGGCGCTCGGCGTCCGTCGCTCGTTCCTTGGTGCAGGGCGCGTGGAGCACCTGCCCGGCGCCGCGCAGACCCGCCCGACCGCGCCACCGCGAAGCCCTGCTGCAGGCGGCCGCACGCGGACGGGGTGGGAAGGGGGCCGCGTCCGCCGGATCCCGACCCGACCCGACCCGACCCGACCCGACCCGGCAGGCGGGGCCGCCGACGCCCGGGAGGGGCTGCGGGCGGGCCTGGGCGGTGTGGGCCCCGGGCAGGGAGGGCTCCCGAGGGAGCGCCGGGAACCCCGATGAACCGCAGCCCCGCGGTCCTCCCGGCTCGGGACGCAGGGACCCGCTGTGTGTCCGCGGTGTGTGGCCGGGGGGGCGGGGGCTCGGTCCGGGTCCGCAGGGGAGCTTGCGGGGTGAGCGGGGGCAGCGCCGCCCGCCAGCGCCTCCGCCGGTTTATTTACTCAAACGGCAAACATCCCGGCTTCGGCGGGGCCCGGCCCAGGGCAGAGCCTGCGAGCGACGCGGCCCCGGGACTCCGCCGAGGCCCACCCACGTCGCCGGAGGCCCGCGGCCCCGCCCCGCCCGGGGAAGGAAGGACGGGGGGGGGGGTGGGCGACGGCCCCTCCGCGGGGGCGCCCCTTCCCGGTCCTTCCCCTCCCATCTCCGCCCCTTCCCCTCCCAGCTCGGTCTCCTTTCATGTTTCCTGCGGAGTTTCTAGTCCTCCCGGCTGCGGTGCTGATGCAGAAACACAGATAAAAGGGGGGTGGGGGCGGGGGAGAAAAACAATTGTAAGCTTTCTCCCACAGAAGGGAAAACAGAGCTGAATAAACAGAATGTCACTGAAAAGACAAACAAGCTGTTTCTGGAAGACCCAGATGGACTTCCCAGTGGCCCGGGGGGGGGGGGGGGGGGGCTGCGCTGGGCGGGCGGGGACGGGGACGAGGACGGGGACGGGAACGGGGACGGGGACGCGGATGGGGACGGGGATGGGGCCGCGGGCTGGACCCTCTGGGAACTCGGAGCAGGGTTCCGGGCCCGCGTGTCGGCCTGTGAAAATGCGGGCGACCTCGGAAACCTCAAACCCACTGAAGTGAAATACAATATAACAAGCCCTGTATTATCTTCGGTTTTTTCTAGCATGTCCTATATCATTACTTTCTTTCTGACAGATCATCAACGTCTTGAATAAGGAATTGCTGACCTGATTTTGTGTTTCTTATTCCAAAAATGAGGGAAAGTTGGGTGTTTGTTTTTGTTTTCATTTTTCTGTAGCTTTCCCAGACTTAGCTGAATGGCCATGCTCATAGCTACATGGATCAGTTTCACCGGCCCTTTCACCTTATCTATTTAATTGGGTCCTTTACCCACTAAAACAACTATGTTTTTAAAAACGATATCTAACTAATACTCAAATTCCTCTAATAATTCCAAACAGCAGGGAGATGTATGCTACACAGATTGAAGGGGAAAACATTTGCCTTGACAACCATTTTTCCATTCTCTAAGGATAAATTGTATTTTTTTGAAAATAGACTTTCCTTTTTGAGCAATGTTAGCTTTGTAGCAAAATGGTGCCAGTACAGCATTTCCCACATAACTCCTTCCCCCCCACACACACACAGTCTTCCCCACTATCCACACCACAGCAGTGGATTTGTTACAATCCATGAGCCTACACTGACACAACATTATCACCCAAAGTCCATAGTTGACACTAGGTTCATTCTGGGTGTGTTACATCCTATAGGTTTGGACAAATGTGTAATAACATGTATCCACCAACATAGTATAATACAGGGTAACTTCACTGCACTAAAAATCCTTTCTGGAATCCACCCAGGTAAATTCTATTTTTCAAAAATAATCACATTGGAATGTATGAAGCATCTCCTACTTGATATTTATATGCCACTCATTTATTAAGAATTTTTTCTTTTGGTCAAGTCTTTTTGAAAGTTTTGAAGAAGGGCAATAGCTCTCCGAGTTCCTAGAATAAGTGCTGGTGATATTCCCTGAAATGAGTGTGATATATGCTGCCAACATCACTTGGGGTGGAAACCTAGGTCCCAGGCATCAGGGGAAACTCAGGTTCTAAGGTCTACCAGATCCACACTGTTCTAAGAAGGATGGCCTGGAACCCTCAATGCCCCACTGGACAATTGTCACTTGGAATTCTACCCCTTGGAACTTCCCTCTATACTATGGATGTCTCAGAGCTTACCTTCAGAGGCTCCTCCAGCAGCACATTTGATAGGGACACAGAAGGGTTGGAAAAGAAGGCAGTACCTGAGAAGATAAAGGGATGGGGCCACCAATAAACCCAGCCCACCTTGGAGTAGCCTCTAGACTCAATTCTCCCTGGGCACCGGTGAAAATAGGCTAAGCAGAAGGTATGGTAATGGCAGGTCACAATGTATAATCTATAGGCATGCATGCAGCTGGAGGGCAGAAGTTGGGAGTTCATATATTGGCTCTAATTCTGCTACAATTTACCAACTCCGTCTTGGCTAGGCCGCTCTTCTCTCCAGGCTGTGCTGTCCTACCTGCAGAAATGAGCGGTCAGAGGCATCACTGGTTGTGGGAATGTAGAACACTAGTGTCTGTAAGGATTCCTTCACCATGATACATGTTTTCTTTGAATGAATGTTTATAAAGCAACCTTATTTCCAGGTATGTGGGATAAATGTAGATTAGCATCTGAAGACAGAGACATGACATCAGATTTAAATTTTTGATGTAAAATCAAAAAGAAAGGAAGGAAAGAAAAATTAGGGCAGCCCTGGTGGCGTAGCGGTTTAGCGCCGCCTGCAGCCCGGGGTGTGATCCTGGAGACCTGGGATCGAGTCCCACATCGGGCTTCCTGCATGGAGCCTGCTTCTCCCTCTGCCTGTGTCTCTGCCTCTCTCTCGCTCTCTCTGAATGAATAAATAAATAAATCTTAAAAAACAAAAAAAGGAAAGAAAATTTTAAAAAAAGGAAGGGAGAGAGAAAGGAAGGAAGAAAGAAAGAGAAAAAGGAAAAAGGGGAAGAAAGAAGGAAAGGAGGAAAACAAAACCCAAGCAAAACAGGTCATGCATTTTTGGCAGCACTGATAGAAAGGTTTTTCAGCTATGCCCTCGTTTTTTAGGTTGAATCCATGCCAAGGAGCATTACTTTCTAGTGTCAAAACCCCATTACAGGCTATAGTTAAGAACTAGAGTCAAGAGGAAAAATCTTCATCAAGGCTCATAAACTTGTTCACAGCAAAATTACAACATTACCTCATGGCTTAACGATTCCAGAATTTCCTAAATGTGGCCTAGCTTCAAAGGACATGGTGACATTTCATCAAAACATAAATTCATCGTTTCCCCAATGTGGCCTCCTTTTCACTGGTTAACAAACAAAGAATTTTTTCTAAGCAACAGTTTGTCAGGCACGTTTTATGAGCCTTCCCACACAGGAACAAAGCCACCAAAACCATGCCCAGCTGTGTTGTTCACTTGTCTATGTCCCATGCCTAGAGCAGTCATTCTCCTTCTTTAGGGTTGCTTCAGAGTCACCTGGAGGGCTTGTTAGGACATGGACACTGGGCCTCATTCCCAGAATCTCTGCCTCCAGGGGGGCCTGCGGGTTTGTGTCGCTCACAAGTTTCTGGGTGACACTGATGCTGCTCATCTGGAGGCTTCATTTGATATCCAGGGCCTTGAATAAGACTTGGCACATACCAGGTCCTTAATGATATGTGTGCTATTTGCATGAAAAGACAGTGTCTCAGATTGTGCTTCTGCCAGTGAAGGGTGAAGATGGCTTAGTGCTTGGGTTGCACTACAGCATTTCTGGAACTTAGGAAAAAATTCATTGGTCCTCAGGGCCAGGTTGTATTACTCAACTCTACTCGATGACCAAAAGAAGAGCAACAGCACCCAATGACCTCCAATTCTTCCTGCTTCCACTTTCCCAAAGCTAGTTAGCCTTGAGTACTTAGAATTGTCACCCTCTTGTTCCATTTCAACTACTGAGAACTAGTTCCACAGCAAGGCTTCTATGAGTCTTCATCGCCAACTTTGCATTCATTTCTGATTTTAGGCAAGTTCCCAAGTTCTCTAAGGATGAAGGAACTGAGGCAGTTACCAGAGATTTTGAGACTTACCCAAAAGCTATACAAGAACTAGTGGCTCACAAGCCTGTGATGGAATTAACTTCCTCTTTTTAGCCAGTAGCCCACCCAACTGTTGTCCTACTGCCATCGATTACACACAGGCCTGGTTACCTGATGAGTCCAAGGAGGCACCCTGCTTTTCTAATGAAACACAGTGTGCCCCATCTAGGTCCATGAATGATAGAGATCTGACCAGAATATTCCTCTGAAGATAAGATAGAAGCATAATATCTCAATCTGCCCAGGCAAGAAGAGAGCAGTTTCATCTCTCAAGATATGTTAATATTAAGCGTATTGCCCCAGTCTTTGAGCCAGACCACTTCCTGTGAGGCAACAGCACAGAACTATTGCTATTCCAAGCTCTTTCAAGTAGCATCTTCCAAGCAGATGCTGAATAAAGGAATGTTTGGGGGTCGATTGCTATGTTTGAATGTCCCCTTTGAACCTAGGTTCCATCTTTACAAGGAGCAAATCTTTGACATTCTACCCAGAGCCTGAAAGTCTTTGATGATAAGGAAAGGAGAATAAGCATAAGTTTGGTAGTTCAAACAATAGAGCCTACCACCAGGCCAGGGAAAAACACTTGCAAGGGCTTGGGAAAATAAGAGGGAAGGATGGAGAAAAAGGCAGGCCCTATTGGAGTACTCCGTATAAAATCACCGTTTTTGTAGGTCAAAAGTGATGTAATGTTGACAATTTCCTGTGGATCCACCTAACAGATAAGACAAGTGCTCACTTATTACCCATCTGGCACAAACAATTTCCCCTTCTCAGGGTCTGGGCAGTTCTACCTCTAGCCACTTGCTTACAGCCACGTGACTACTATTTCCTCAGTGGAACAAAAACACGAGGCCTAAAAGCCCTAGATCAACTAACTCACTTAGAGCAAAAGTAAGGAGCAACATATGCTAACTTCAAGCAACTTTCGGTCTCTCTTTTCCTTTGGTCTTCAAAACATCAACTGCTTATAAATACCTCTTTTGGTTAAGCTCAAGCAGCATATGGTTAGTATTTTCTGAGTAGATACACCAACTTGAAACCAGTCATGAGCTGAGTGGGAAAAAGCATCCTTCATGGAAGAAAACCTAAAGCTTTATCTTTGGTAAATAAGTACATGACGTTAGTAGAGTTAAGATTCTACAACTATAACTGTAATAGAGTAACAAGATAAAGAGACATAAAATGTGGGATGGGACTATTTTGAGCATGAGTCTTATGTAGACCAAGAGGCAAGATCCTACACCATGACCAGCTTTGTGCCCTTGGGAGCTTTGTGCCCTTGGGAATTCATTTTGCCTCCCTGAGCCTCAGATCCCTCCCTCATCAAAGGAGAAGACTGGATCCAGATCACGTAAGGCTGCCCCCTGAACCACGCCCCCTTTAGAACCCATGACCTCCTGGAGCTCTACCGTGAGTGTCCTGAAGGACACCACTAAATGATAAGCAGGTACCTACCTATAGGGTGACAATCATGGCATCAATGACCACTACACTCCCCTTTCCCCTTTAACTCGTATTGTTTCAAAATCATTCATTCCAGCCTCAATGAAAGAAAACTCCTATAGACTTCCAGTTTGAGATGCTTATTTAAGAAGAGCAAAGACAAAAGGCAATCACTCCCATTTGAGTGACAAGTTTGCCTCCACCACATATGTCCAGTGTTTGCCTGTTTGTTCATTTGTTTGTTTCAAAGGTGATCAGTCCAACCTGGTACAGCAGCACATAACAGGTAAAAAGTAGAGTCAGGGCCTTCGGCTGATGGCATGAAGTGATACTAGGGATGAACTTAACATAATGAAAACTTTTCCTTTCAAACTTTAATAACTTCCGTCTTGGACATGATGGCAATCATCTCTTTCTGGCAATTGAAAGCAAATGTATTACAGCACAAAGCTGTTTAGCAATTGAGGTCAGAAGGTGATAACAACAATGTCAAAATTGTAGGCTCGTTTCCTAAATGGCTGCATAGTGTTGATGGCACAAGATGGGGCCTAGGCCCTTCTGTCATGTTTACCGCTGTGTAGCCAGTGTCCCCACAGAGCAAACCCTGGTTGTTGAATACATGCATTACCCGTTTCACAAGATGATACACAATACAAATGAATCTCCAAAGTTTTAGAAATAAGATATCTTGAGTGGCTAGCAGAGTTGAAATCTCTCTAAACTATGGCAAGAAAATTCAACTTAGGGGATGCCTGGGTGTTAAGCCTTTGGCTCAGAGTGTGATCCTGCAGTCCCAGGATGGAGTCCCACATTGGGCTCCCTGCTTCTCCCTCTATCTGTGTCTCTGCCTCTCTGTGTGTCTCTCATGAATAAATAAAATATTTTAAAAAGAAAGAAAATTCAACTTAAATGGCATCTACAGATTGTTTCTATCCCATTTTCAGACTAAATTTTTACAATTAAGAAAAATTGTATAGGGCGCCTGGGTGGCTCAGTCAGTTAGGAGTCTGTCTTCAGCTCAGGTCATGATCCAGGGTCCTGGGATCAAGCCCCACATCATCAGGCTCCCAGCTCAATGGGGAGCTTCCCTTTCCCTCTCCCTCTGCCTGCTGCTCCCTCTGCTTGTGCTCTCTCTGTCAAATAAATAAATAAAATCTTTTTAAGAAAAGAAAAAAAAGGAGAATTGTGCAATGGTTCAAGGTAGATCTTTTGTTTAAAATATACTTGTAAATAAATTTGAAAAAAATGACTAGCCCATACTCATTTTTTACCACCTTTGTCCCCAAATATGCAAATAATAAAGTTAATGATTAATGTGAGAAGAAAGCATGTTGTATTTGCATTTAGTATCCTTTTACTGTTTGTTTTGAACCTATTTTTAACACAAAGTACTGATGAGGTTGGAGTTTTCTAATTCTAAGCTCTTTGACCAAATATAGAAACCAGCTGAGGACAGAAGGCTCTAAACTTGTCCTGCTTAGAAAAATACCATGAAAGGAAACAGGGGTTATGCAGCTAACCCTGCCCATGAAAGAAGAGGAACCCTATTGGGGTGCATGGGTGGCTCAGGCGGTTAAGCATCTGCCTTCTGCTTGGGTCGTGATCTTGGGGGTCTTGGGATCCAGCCTCCTATAAAGCTTCCTGCTCAGTGGGGAGTCTGCTTTTCCCTCTGCCCCTCCCCTCACTTGTGCACTCACATGGTCTCTCTCTCTTTTTGTCTCTCTCTCTCTCTCAGAAAAATAAATAAATAAAATCTTTAAAAAACAAAAATTAAAGGAATCCTACTAGTTCTTGGAATTTAGACACAATTAATCAATTATTTTCTGGAATTAGCAGATAGCAGCTAGGGAAAGGTTATCTCAGGACATTTGAAGATACCAAAGGAAATCTAAATGCCAAAGAGCTGCAAGCTTTCCAAATCTACAGTACTGAAAGTGAGAGAAAGACCTAAAGATTCTTTGCTCAAAACAATATAAGAAAATGAGGGGGGAAACCATAACTATCAAATTTTAATTTGAGATTTGCACCCAAGTGCTTGTTTCCCTTTAAATCTTGCTCTACAGTACATTACACCTTAATTTAAAAGGCATTTAAACATTCTTTTAAATGCCAATATAAGTAAATATTATGTTTTTAATTTTAATAAGTTTTATTTTGATTAAAAATTTTTTTTAATGGGAAAATGCTCTATATTCTATCATTTCAGTCAACAACAACTATGGGAAGAGCTCTCTTTGGATCACTGAAATTAGCACAGGAGCCCCCATTCACACATATCAACACATATAGGAAAATAAATGTTTCCCTTAAGCCTGTCTCATAAAAGCAGGAATGAGGAGAAATATCCCCAGTGCTATCTACATGGCTTTGAAATTTCCCATCTAAACTTTTAGTCTTCCTGGCTAAGTTAGACAAGCCACAATTCTCAATACAAGCATAAAATATGATTCAAATAAACATCTACTGAGTTTCCAGTTTTAAAATTTACCTAATATTTATTGAATGTCTATTATATACAAGGGACTTGCTGAACATTTCCAGAGAAACAAAGATGACCAAGACATAGATCTTGATCTTCAGGGAAGTTACAGCTACCAGAGAGGAAAAAACAACAACAAAAAAAAAAGCACAAATAATATTAAACCCATATGTACTTTCTTTAAGGGAAAATATTCAAAGCTATCTTCTTAGTATTTAGAAGATGACTTCAGCTGAATGATTGGGGATGAGATGTGAAGAAACTGTCATGTTATCTGGATCTTGACAAGTCAGAGATGATTAAGAGAAAGGAACAATGACACAAGCAATGGAGTTTATTGGTTAAACATGAAAATCACAGACCTGCAGCCCATGGCCAAATCCAGCCAACAGATGTGCTTTCTTTGGCCTGAACAACGTTTTTTTAAAAACAGCATTTTAAAATTGAGATGCCACATAAAATTCTGGATGATTTTGCAGCTTCTCTTGAAAAAAAAAAAAAAAAACATGGAAGATGTTAATAGTAGGTCCACAGGCCCACATACCAACAAGAGTCAGCTCGAGCTCTGTCACAGCTGTTCACTCCAGAAAGGGCACCCAGCTCAGCAGTGTACCGTGAACCCCACTCAGCCAACCGCACCCTCCATGTATCCCGTGAGCCCCCTGTGGGAGATTGCCAGGAATCCTGATGCAAAGTGGGCATGTGGGTCAGACCATGGTATGCTGGTGAGTGTTTGTTTAGCTATAGATATCCTAAGAACAAAAAAAAAAGTCCCTGATTATAGCATTTGCCAGCCTCTGTGGTGGATGCTTACTATGGTCAATTTCTAGCTACCATTTTGTCACTGAACATGGAATTGGGAAGAAATGCATACAATGGGCCCTCACAAACCAGTAAAACCAACCCCAGCATATTGCCAGGTCACACAGACCTGAGTTCAAAGTCAGGGTTTCCTGGGGAGGTTTCTTACCTCTCTAAGCACCAGTGTCTTCTTGTGTTAACAGGGAGAAACAATTGCCTGCCTGCAGGACCAAGGTGAGTTATAAATAGTTCTTCAGATCTGTCTACCAATTCAGCTGTTCATAGTTGTGCCTAGCCTCCCGTGTAATTCTGGTCCTGAGTTTTTCATATCATACTGCATCTCTTTTTTTTCTGGAATTCATATTTGGCTCTTTTTCTAAAATTTTCTATTATCTTAAAATCTTGTGAATGGATAAAGAGGATGTGGCATATATATTGGAATATTATTCAGCCATCAAAAAGAATGAAATCTTGCCATTTGCCATGATATGTGGATAGAACTAGAGGGTATTATGCTAAGTAAGGTAGGTCAGCCAGAGAAAGACAAACACCATATGATTTCATACATGCATGGAATTTAAGAAGTAAAACAAATGAGGGACTCCTGGATGACTCAGTGGTTGAGCATCTGCCTTTGGCTCAGGGCATGATCCCAGGAGTCCTGGGATCAGGTCCCACATTGAGCTCCCTGTGGGGAGCCCTCTTGCTTCTCCCTCTGCCTGTGTCTCTGCCTCTCTCTGTGTGTCTCTCATGAATAAATAAATAAAATCTTTTTTAAAAAAGAAATAAAACAAATGAGCACAGGGGCAGGGAAGGAAAAATAAAATAAGATGAAAATTGAGAGAGAAGCAAACCATAAGAGACTCTGAACTCTAGGAAACAAGCTGAGGTTGCTGGAGAGGAGGGGGAGGGGGACGGGGTACCTGGGGGATGGGCATGAAGGAGGGCATGTGATGGGATGAGCATCGGGTGCTTCATGAAACTGATGTATCACTAAATTCTACGTCTGAAACTAATTTTTAAATAAATAAATAAATAAATAAATAAATAAATAAATAAAATAGTATCTCACTTTTGCCTTCTGTGAGGTCATTATTTCTGTCACCTCTTTAAGGAGGATGCTCCAAGTGACCCTTTGTTTGTGCTGTTGGAATGTGAGATCTCTGTGTCACCTCTGCACACTACTTCACTGAGGGCTTGTTTTCTACTGCAGTTGCAAGTTCCTCATGAGGGATCAGCTTCAGGAGTTTGCAGTAGAATTGTTGCCTTTGCTCTGTCACAATGCAGCTGTGCAGATCTAGCCTGCATTTGATATTAATTTTTGGGCGCAGGATTCCCACACTGCAAGAGTAATGGAGACTACCAACTACATGGACAGCCTGAAGTTTAAATTTTAGCAAAAGTTTCTCTTTCTTCCTCAGCCTTGAATGAGCAACCCTTCCTTACCACAGCCCTGAACTTGAGAGTAGAATTTTTTTCTCCATTGGGGAATGGACAGTCTTCAGAGACCCCTGGCTTTGTGCAGGGGGCTCACTTCTAGCCCCTTGTTATTCCTGGACTGAAGGCCTTCACCCATACATGACATTCTTGGTTCCAATTCTCTCTGACTCTGGATTTAGCTCCTGCTATCCACTCTGGCTTTGTTTCCAGCACCCAGGAATTCCCTTTCTGAATTTTGAGTTTACTTTGAATTTTTGTGTTAAATTTGTTATATTTGAGTAGTAGGAGGGGACTGTTGACTGCCTGTCTGTGAAGAGTAATGAGAGAGTGGTAGCTAAGTACCTGGGACAGCTCCTGGCACACATTAGGTGCTCCATAAATGACGATTATCTTCATGGAGACAGGAAAAGTTGCAGCACCGTCTGTTGTGGGAACACAGGGACATGAAGAGAGACCCAAGGATGGGACTGCAAAGGGGGTTTCATCCAGATCGTGAGAGGTGAGGGAGCCACAATTAGACTATAGTACAGCCTCAGACAAGAAGGCACAATGACGAACTTTGAGCAGGAAAAGATGAGAGTCCTGGTTTTAGAATTCAATTCTGGAAGCAGATCTGAGAAGGTTAATTAGGAGTCTCTTGCCACAGTAAAAGGAAGAGGCCATGGGAATCCAAGTGGGGGGGCGAGCTGGAGGGTGGAAATGAGAGAAGAGATGCAGGATCAGTACTTCTGGAGCCGACTAGCTGTGGACTGTCGTCAGCAGGGGGTGAGTATAGGAGGCTTTGAGAGGGAGGACACTGAGGGTTTGTTTAATTAAATTTTGGCTAAAGTCCTATCAGTAGCAGAAAACAGGAGCTGAGGCTGGTGAGGAAGCTGATGCCACCTTGCACTCACTCACTGTGAACTTAGTGTAAGCACGTGGCAGGCACCGGGGCAGAAGCCCTTCCATTGGCCTCTCTGGGTCTATTCTCAACCTTCTCCAATGCATTGGGTGCCCTGGAGGCTGCTCTATGGCAACACCACCAGATTACCTACCTTTATGGTTCCTGTTGAGTTTGGATAGCAAGGAGCCCCAGCTGGATCTAGAGGGAGGGAGGAGGTGAGGCTTGACATATATTCACTCCTTCTCCCTATAGGGTCACTTTAGTCAGTCTGTACCCCACAACTACAGCCTCCTGTCAAGCGGGCCCTCTTATAAGCCCTCTCTAGCTTCTGGCAGTAGGTCCCTGCCCTCATCAATTCAGCTCTCTGTTGCTAGGCTCAGGTCCTACATGTTCCTTGTGGTTTCTCTACAAAGTGCCCCCATCTTTGTAGAGTCCCTTCTAAGTTTTTCCAGCTGATGAGAGCCCCAGAAGAGTTGGTCATTTTGACCAACTTCTGAATTTTATTGGAGAACAAATTGGAGCCAACCATTATGATTTGCACAAAGCAGGTCTGTGGCAAAGGAGGAACCAGGTAGAACCCAGGTTCCCTGAATCTTCACCCAGAAGTGTCCTTCCACTCCATAAGTCCTGGCCTCCACAGTGGTGACATCATCTTTCCAAAGCAATGAGTGAGCCCATTGTATGTGTTATGTGTGCACCTAACACACGTGTAGACATACACATGGATCCACACACATAATCAGACGTACACATAGAGATAGATAAACACACACACACAGAAAACGACACACAGAAACAGATACACATATACAGACACACCCACAGATACACACAGTGTTATGTAGGTACAATCAGGTTAGAGAAGTTATCAGAAGCCTTATTGGGAAAATAAGAAAGGAGCACCACAAGGGGTATACCTGAAAGGAGAGTAGAACTGGCCACTTGCCACCCTGGTAGTGAAGATGCCTAGGGACTGACTCAAGGCCAGCCTCAGGCCTCTTCTTGCGCCCACTGGTCATGTCACTTCCTCCCTTTGCTTGCTTCCCAGAGTCAGTGGAGTGAGCACAGGGTCCAATGGATATGATAATAATGCCTTCCAAATCCCAAATAAGGACACATGCGTCAACACAGACCCATGGAGCAGCTTCCAGGTACAAAAAGCAGAGAAATGTGATTTAAGCACTACTCTACTGAGACTTCTGGCTATCCCAATGTTTTATGGAGGAATAAGTAAAAAAATAGAATTCTAGGGTTTTACTAAAAAATTCAGGACCTGCTGGAAGCAGGGGCAGTTAGGAGAGGGAAAAGAATCATTAAAACAAGGCTAAGAGAGTCCTACTTTTTCATCTTAGAGAGAGAGAGTTCTATAGATAACTGTGCTTTATTACACACCCTTTCCAGGGCTGACTACCCAGAAAAATGCTGCCATCAGAGTTTCTTGTTCACCCACATTCTTCTGGCATCCTGAGCATCTGAGATCTGACTGCACTGGGAAATTCTAGCAATATAAAGAGCAGCCCAAAAATTTGTTATTGTTGTTATTGAGTACTTGTCATGTACCATGCATTATGCAAAGCATTTTATTATTTTTATTTTAAATTCCAGTTAATTAACATATAGTGTTATATTAGTTTCAGGGGTATAATATCCAACAATTCTATACATTACTCAGTGCTTATCAGGGAATATCCCAAGAATTTGAGGGGAAATTTATTTTTGTAACTTAAAACACATACAAAGCAAGATTTACATTTCATGGCTAAAATCAAGAACACAAGAACAACAGGTGTTGGCAAGGACGTAAAGAAAAAGAAACCCTCTTGCACTGTTGGTGGGAATGCAGGCTGGTGCAAGCACTCTGGAAAAGTGTGAAGTTTCCTCAAAAAGTTAAATATAGAGCTAGCCTACAACCCAGCAATTGCATGACTAGGTATTCACCCAAAGAATATAGAAATACTAATTTAAAGGGATACATGCACCAGGATGTTTATAGCAGCATTATCTACAACAGCTGGATTATGGAAACAGCCCAAGTGCCCGTCAACTGATAAATGGATAAAGAGAATATACATATATATGTATGTATATAATGTATGTGTATGATGTATATATAACATGTGTACACATACACACCATAGAATATTGCTCAGCCATGAAAAAGAATAAAATCTTGCCATTTGCAATGACATGGATGGAGCTAAAGAATATGATGCTAAGCAAAATCAGTCAGTCAGAGAAAGACAAATACCATATGATTTCATTCATATGTAGAATTTAAGAAACAACAAACGAGCAAAGGGGGAAAAAGGAAAAGAGAGAGAGAGAGACCAATAAATAGACTGTTAGCTATAGAGAACAAACTGATGATCACCAGAATGGATGTGGGTTGGTGGTCCAATGATAGAAGCCAAATTTTTTATCTTGGGTCTATTGTTTCTATATGATTAAAAAGCAAGCCACTCCTTTCTCTCTGAGCCTCAGTTTCCTCACTTATAAATAAGGTCTTGGTTCTGACCCCATTTCCATATGCTATGAAAATAGGTTAAGAGGGAAAACAGTCAGTACAACTCCTTACCCAAGAAAGAAATGACAGCGGCTCCTGGGAGCATCGTCGATTAAGGTCTGACTCTTGATTTTGGCCCAGGTTGTGATGGCACGATCGTGGGATCCAGCCTCCCGTCTACTTAAGACTCTGTCTCCCTCGCCCTTTGCCCCTTCCCCCATTCTCTCTCTCTTTCTCTCTCTAATAAATAAATCATAGAAAGAAAGAGAGAAAGAGAGGGAAAGAAAGGAAGAAGAAAGAGAGAAGAAAGAAGAAAGAAAGAAAGAAAGAAAGAAAGAAGAAAGAAAGAAAGAAAGAAAGAAAGAAAGAAAGAGAAAAAGAGAAAGAAAGAGAAAAAGGAAAGAAGAGAAAAGAAAAAGGAAAAGAAGGAAAGAAAAGAGAAAGAACGAACTACTCACCTGGCAGGCTCAAGGTTGAAACATGCCAGGTAAGAAATTGTCCTGTATAAGGAAATCCTTTCAAATCTTTTTACTGGTCACACAGTCTGTACAGTTATTGTGGGCTCTCCATGAGACCACCATGACAGTGCTGTGAGAAATACAAAAGGAATAAAGACACAAAGCCGTGAAGGCAATATTTGTGCCTCAATTTTACCATGGCCCCACTCAGCACCCTCTTCACCCACTTGGGTGGCGACCTTTTTCTCATTCTTACCTACTCACTGTTCTCTTGCTCTCCTCTGCCTCCCTCTAACCCCACTTCTTCATGTCAAAATCTGCTTTCCAAAAAAAAAAAATATCTTGGTGCTCATTTGTACTAGTGAAAATGACTGATAGCAGTTTAAAATACCCCAATACCCCAGGGAGATTTAAAATTTCTAGGGCTTTAAGGATTGAGGCTCTAATGGTGGGATCCCAGCCATCACAGTTCCATGCAAGAGGCATTTTGTGGGCCGGAAGCCCCATTCAACACCCAAAAGCCACACTACAGAGGTTCTACTGAGACCAGCACTATCCAAAAGAAATAAAATGAGTCACAGGTGTACTTTAAAAGGTTCTAGTAGCCACCTTAAAAAAAAAAAAAAGAAACTAAAATTCATTTTAATAATATATTTTCTTAAACCAAATATATCCAAAATATCAATTCAAGAGGTCATCTACATTAATAATATATTGTACATTATTTCATCCATACTACGTCTCCAAAATCCAGTGTGTATTTTACATTCACACCTCATGTCAGTTTGCACCAGCCAAGTTCCAAGTGCTCAGTAGCCACCTGTGGCCAGTAGCCACCACACTGGACAACAGAGCTCTAAGGAAGGAGATGCCCTCCAACTCTGAAAACCTGCAGAGTAAATAGCTGATAAAGCTGCCCTTTCCCCTTCTTGTCCTGCATCGCTCACCCTGCTGCTTCGTAACGGCTCACACTCAGTGAGCACCCACACCCATCTGTCCTTTTCTCTCAAAGGAGAAGCAGGACCCTCTGTCACACACTCAGAATACAGAGAAATGTAGAGCACGAGCCTGCCTTCCAGGGGCTTTTACTCTCGTTGGGTAGACAATGGAAAATACACCACATAACTCAGCCCTTACAGTCAATAAGCAGATAAAGAACTCAGAGTAATCAAGGTAGACTTCATGGAAGAGAGAACCTGGGGCTGAGCCAAGAATGAGAGTAGGAAATCTACTCTGGGAGGCTGTTTCAGGTAGAGAGAAGTGCCAAAGCCAAGGATTAGAGAGGAGGAGGAAGAGATGGGCTGCAACCCAGGGGAGGTGAGCCCCTGGTTATGACAGGTGCCAACCAGCTGTAGGGTATCAGGCTCTCAGTAGAAAAATGGCTGGAGCTATTCCTCTTTTTTTTTTTTTTTTTTTTAATGATAGTCACATAGAGAGAGAGAGAGAGAGGCAGAGACACAGGCAGAGGGAGAAGCAGGCTCCATGCACCAGGAGCCCGACGTGGGATTCGATCCCGGGTCTCCAGGATCGCGCCCTGGGCCAAAGGCAGGCGCCAAACCACTGCGCCACCCAGGGATCCCGCTATTCCTAATCTCTGACCCTCACTCCCACCCACCCTCAGGATGAGAGCTTCTGTCTTAGTATTCACAGAAAATATCCAGACATTCCTCTTGCTTAGATCACACACCCACTCCTTCATGAAACACTCTGCCCTGCAGTCTGGGCTGACATCAGCTCACCCAGAATCCCCTAGAGATCCAGAAGCAGCTGTTACAAAGAGGGAGAAGAGAATGATAGAAGGATAATGGAAATACATCCATCAAATGTCCAGGACACTGAGTCCCTTGGGTGTGCATATCTTGTCCAGGTTTTAAGGAGAAAGTATTGTGGGTTTGGCTTGGTTCCTGAAGCATTTTGTGTACAAGCACTTGGGCCGATGTTGCCGTGAGTGAGGATTTGAGGAAGCTTTTCCATCCTCCCATCTTTAGGTATTCACAACAAAGCAAACCACATTAAACTTTCATGCCACAAAATCGAAGCATCTACGGCAGGGTTTTTTCACCTCAACACTATTGACAAGTATAGCCAGATGTTTGTCGTGGGGGCTCAAAGTGTAGGATGTTTAGTAGCATCTCTGGCCAGTTGCAAGTCATGACTATACAAACCATCTCCAGACATTGCCAGATGGTTCTTAGGGGGCAACACAGCTCATGGTGAAGAGCCAGTGCTCTGTGAAAGTTCCTCTCTGGAGGCAGCGGTTGCCACTCGGCCAAGGGCCAAGTTCACAGACAAAAACGCTGCAGCGCATGGGGTCAGGGACCTGAGCTCTGGGATCAGCCCCATCCTCTTCTCTGCAGCACAGGGTTCCACAGTTCCTGCCTCTCGGGTCAGCTATAAACACCGCAGGAGATCGTGTGCATGTAATTCATCCAGAGGTACTTCTCAATACCATTAGCTATTTTCCTGGCCCTACAACGAAAACATATATTTTTTAGATTGCGTGTTTCTGGAGAATATTTGCAGGGGCAGGGGGAGTGTTTGCTTGTTTGTTTTTTTTTTTTCCTTTCAAATCGGAGCCCTTCTGGGGAAAAGCAACAGAGAAAACTTCTCTACTCACTGTTATTGTGGTTAGACCTCCTTGAGTCTTCCCTCTTCCCTCTTAGAAAGGACCGGCCAGTAGAGACAAAAGTCAGACAACCTGCTGGTGAGCTGACAGCTCCAGAGGCCACCCCACACAGGCCCTGGTGTGTGCTGGGAGGTGGGGGGCAGGCGGCCCCAGGCCTTGCTGTGATCACCCCGCAGCACCCGGGCTCTCCCTGTGTGGTCCCAGCTGCGGGTTCCCAGGCCCTGCGGCCTCCACTGCCGTTGTGCAAGAGAAGATGGCAACTTTGCCTTAAGGAATAGAACCCTTCTTCCACATAAGGCGTATGCTTCCTCTAAAATGTCAGCCATCGCCTTATCAGCCTCCCTGTCCCCTCCACTGCTTTCTAAAAAAAGTCACACTCTCTCAATCTCTGAAACCCTTAACAAAGACTGTTGAAAACACGCAGTGGTACCAATCAGGAACCTCGGGGCTGCCCAACACGACATGGAAATCTGGGAAGCCGGATGTGGCAACCGTACTCTGATTTTATGAGCCTGACTTTACTGCCAAGCACAGAGGCAATAAAGAGGAATAATCAATGAAACGGCAGCCCAGCTCAGTCTGCACGCGAGCCTCACCTTTCTGCGCGCAGCTCCCTCTCCAGGGCTCCTTCACACAGACCTTCCAGGTGGCTTCATAAAAAAATACATCAAATGCTGTGTTCCTGGGAAACTGTGCACAAGGGAGTGGCATGGTGATCAAGCCTCAGGAATGGAAAGGCAGATGAGATAGGGGTGGATTCTCAAAATTATGAGCTGGCAAACTGGAATATTAAAACATGAAAATGCAAAGAAATTTTGGGGGGTAGGTGTTACATCATGTACAACTGTTCTAAGTGAATTATCATCAGTCTTGGTTACTAGTGTATTTTAAGAATTTGATTCACTAAGTTTTTATAGGAAGGAGAAAAGATCCATTATTTTCTCAGAGAAAATCCTTGGAGAAGAGCATTTGTAAATTAGATTTCCATCTTTGGGCTTCCGTTTTCTGATTTGCAGAATGACATGAAGCAAAAAAAAAAAAAGAATAACAATAATTTAAGGTCTCAGGACATAAGAACAGTTAGCAATTGGCTCATGTTTCTGCTTTTTTGGTTTCTAGAACTGTTTATTTTAAGATGCTCTGCTTACATCCACATGACAGTGATAACAATATGTGACCTCATAAGGGGTATGATCAGTAGACACTCAAGAAATGGAGAACCGTGTTATTTGTCTCAATTTTTTTTAATTCCATAGAATCCTCATAGTATTGACATTTACTATTAAATAAATGATACCACACACACACACACACACACACACACACACAAACTATAGAAAAAGGGATCAGATATGTGGCGGGGATAGAGGAGGGGAACTGGATGAAGGTGATCAAAAGGCACACACTTCCAGTCAGGAGAAGAAAGTCCCAGGGATGTGGAGCACAGCATCGCAACCGCGGCTAACACTGCCGTGTGGTACATGGAGAAGCCAGTAAGAGAGGAAAGGCTACAAGTCCCCATCACAAGAAAAAGATTTTTTTTCTTTTCATGCTTTTGCTTCTTCATTGTATCTGTATGAATGCTGGGTGCTCACTCCACAGCATATGTAAATCAGACCATTATGCTGCACACCTTACATGTACACGTGAGCTGCGTCAGTTAGATCTCAATAAAACTGGAAAAATATTAAATGGGTGATTCCAACTGGGAATCAAGGAACAACAGAAAACTGAGATAAATCTAGTAGAAATGTGTGCCCAGGTGTATGTATGTGCATATTGTGGAAAGGATAGCTTAATAAGCATAACTGAAATGTGCTCCACAAAGTGTTGATAGTAAATTATAAAAACTCCCCCATATAAGGGAGATTAAAAGAAAGACCAAAGTGCAGTCATTCAATCTGGAAAGTGGAAATCCGAGTTGCCATAATTAGTCTCTGGTTGCTGGCAATGCCTCATTCTTGTCAGAGACACAGTAGCGTGACCTACTGTGACCATGGAATTCAGGGCCGAGAAGGGCTGGACGAATGACCAGGGGAAGAACCACGTGGACACCATTTACCTCCGACTTTTGGTTGGCCATCCTGCCTTTGTCCGTAGGCCCCTCGCCTTCAGAAATGAGGATAAGATCCTTCAGCTAATTTAAGAAGCGGTTGTAAAACACAGTGCAGTGGAGGGAGTCCAAGTCACACTGCCACTAGGAGTGGCTGCCGAGAGTCTTCACACGATGTTTGTCCCAGAGCAAGACAGCTCTGCTCCCACTCTCATCCTGCCAGAGAGGCCTTTCTCTTTTGTTCTGGAGTCTTCTTAAGCACTCATTTATAAACTCATTTTGTGACACACAGGAAAGAAGCCAAACCAGAGGTCATCCTGCCAGCCCAGACGCCTGGGATCAACACAAGCCTTATCTTTTCATGAACTTTTATTATGAAGAAAGATCATGAATTTTTACTGTTTCTTATCCAGAAGCACCACCCATGTTTTTGTTTCAGAATGGAACCAGTTTTCAAAATCAAGATGACATGGATGCCAGATCCAATAGGGGTCTTGTCACAGCTCTGGAGTTAGTATTTTGTTGTGTTTATAGAAAGACCCTGAGGAGATAATTCTAAGAAACATTTGTATGCGGGGCCTCCTGACTAGCTGCTGGCGACAGGGCATGTCTCTTGTCCCCCTCTGGGGCACTGGTCATGACCCTCGTGTCAGCCATGGTTGAAGGACCTGGCCTTCTGCAGAGAGATGCCTGGGACCCCAAACTCTGTAGTACTGGAGTCCGCAGTAAAAAGACCATTCTGTCCCAGGGTAGCCAGATGCCACCCAAGGGGGAAGCACAGGCCTACAGAGCTCTCCTCACCCCCCCCCCCCCTTAACTTGCTGTTCCTTCCCTACTCACAGTGGTTATTATTTGGGACACTATGGGACACTATGGGACCTGGAGATAGATCCTACCTGGGCCCATCTAAAATGCAGCCCACTTCCCACCTTAGATGTCCTTGCAAGGTGAGATCCTCAGGTAGAACTACCATGTTTAAGTCTTATTGGCTAGCCAGTCCTCACCTCCACCATGCTCTGTTTCCAGATAACCAGTGGGAGATTCTGTTTCCTTGGTGTCCAGTCAACCAAAGGATCAAGTTATTATTATTTTGTTTAGTTTGAGAAAGAGAGAACACTTTAGTGGGGGAGGGGCAGAAGAAGAGGGAGAGAGAGGGAGAGAATCTGATGCAGACTCCCCACTGAGCACAATGAGGGAGGCTCCATCTCAGGACCCTGAGATAATGACCTAAGCTGAAATCAAGAGTCAGATGCTTAACTGATGGAGCTGCCCAGGCGCTCCCAAAGGATCATGCTCTTAAGGAGATATTCTCCCTGAGGGATGCCTCACAAGGGAGCCACAAAGGTCACTCCCCGGTGTTCAGATAACAGATGGCTTCACTGCCATGTTCCATACCTGGGCAAGGACCGTAGGCAGTCTCACCTGGGACTGTCACACATGTGGCATCTGTGACCTGGTGAACCCCAGGAGGGCCTGTTCCCGCTGCATTGCTTATGGAGGCCCAGCCCACTCTACCATACCCCAGTGGCCAAAACTGTCACCCATCTGCCCAGACTCAAGGGCTGGGGACATGGAGTCCACCTCCCACGTCACATGCACCAAAAACCACAAGAGGTCGCATCTGCTGTTCCTGAGAAATATTCCCTCAGAATCCTGTTCTTCTGGTCTTCTCAGTGGCAGAAGGCCACCCTGTCCCATGTTAGAGGGCTCCTCCTCGGAGAACCTCCACCTCCCACCCAACCATTACCCTCTGTATGTGTCACTAGTGACTTGTACCAGGCTCTTCTTCAGAAAAGCAGTTTGACAAAACTTGTTCAGATTCCTCTAAATACATGAATGAAACACAACAAAATGAGTCTTCCTTATTCTTTAGATTGAAAACCTTAATGATGTCCCATCACACACACAATAAACAGGCCCTGGCTGGCCTGACCCTGCCCACCTCTCCAAGTCTTCGTTTCTTGTCACACTTCCCCACTTGTCCTTGCGAGCCACACTGGTCTCTCTTTTTTCCACCTCACCAGGTTCATTCTCCCCTGAGGGCCTTTGCACTTCCTGTTGCTTCTATGGGAATGTCTATCCCTGTTCTCAACCTGGCCATTCCCGAGTCCTTCAAGTTCATCCCACACATCCTGAACTCAAGCCTCTCCTCACCACCTGTTGTATTCCTGGTTACAACACTCCATTCTACTGATATCACACAGATATCTAACATCATGTCATTAGTTCAGGCGAACCTGTATGAGACTACTAGCCTCCTCACATCCCGCTCAGTTCCTGACACATGAACAACACTCAGCTAATACGAGTTGAGTAAATGAATGAAAGAAACAATGAATGTTATTCCCCTGGCTGACTTCCCAACTCCATTGGCAGGACATGGGCTCCTTTTGGGCTCAGTATAAGATGCCACACAACTAGGTCAGAGCCCTCTACTGCCAGAGTGATGGGAAGGAAGTCGGTTAACTTGTCTCACCCTTCCCAGATTCAGAAACCTGAGAGGCTGAATAATGCCTTTCAATGGTCCCCCAGGAACAAGATACAAATGCAGTCCCAGAAGTCTGGGCATTAATAACACTTCAAGGTATGTATTCACCAAAACTGTTAGTAGCCCTGTCCATCACTGAGAACCCATCCACCACATCTGTCAGGGGAGCCCTACAGCCCAGAGGGCCACTGAAACAACTTAATCCTAAAAGGGGCAATGGAGCAGAGCTGATGTGGGTTCATACCCTGCTCCTCACACTTTCTCCAACTTAGCTTCCTTCATGCTCAGTCTCCTCAGATACAAAATGATGTTGACAATGATATGAGAACTAAAGCATAGATATGTTCAGTGCTTAGAACATTGCACAGCACCTAGTCAGGGATGAGTGAGTATCCATGATTATTAATCTGATTTTCAAAGCCTTGCATGAGCCAGCTCCCACTTATGCTAAAATCTCTCCTTCACTCTATGAAAATCTCTCCTTCGCTCAGTTTATCTGCCTCTCTGTCCAAGTTAGACCAGTCTTCTTGGGGCCTGAGAAGGTCCCAGGTGGGTTCCAACATCCGTGTTTTTTCCCTGCTGGGAATATGCCTCATCAATACGTAGGCTGACTCCTCTGGCCACTCTACATTTCCAAATTCTACCTTCCTTTTTTCCCTGAACCAGTTCAAACTCCAACCCCTCCAGACTACAAAGAGTTGTGTCCTTCCGGCAAAGCATAATACATACAAATCATTGATCAGTTAACCATGAGGCAGCCACTAGTTTCAAATCACTTAAACCTTTGATTGTAGTTTCAGATTTTCACATGTTGAGGTTTTATCTCTTCAATTAGACTAAAGCTCCTTGAGAACATCACAACTGAGTCTTCTGCCGAGTGGGCACCTGGATCATCATTCTGGAATTGCCATGATTGCAACCTGAGATATGCCTAGTGTTTTAGACACATCTGGACAAATAGCCTAAGTAAAATTTAAGGTCCATTAAAACCTTCAAGTCCAATCGGAAGAGATTATTTTTAAATAACAGCTCCGTGTTGACAGGTCCAAAGACCCCAGCAATCTGTCTTTAAATAACCAGCCTCCCAGAATTCATCCTCAGAGTCGTAAGGCAAAACATGTATTATATTCCCAGTCAATTGGCTGACTCTAGGACTTACACTTTACTGATTTTAAAAATTAAAGCTAAAGAGGCTCATTGATTATATGAAGCAAAGGTTTCATACCACCCAACAGTCTGACCCTATGAAAAGAAATACTGATGTTCCCCAAGTGGAAGATTCAATGGAAAGACTGCCAGCTGACAGCTCAGGAAAGAGATATCAACTTACGGGGTGAACGGGGGGCCACAGCCATGGACAGGCTGCTCTGCTGAGGGACTATCCCTCTCCTGAGGATAAAGAAGTTTAATAGCTAACAGGAGTGTTATTGGAGTGTTCTGAGTGCATGTGGCTGGTACAACTGGGGCAACTGCCTCAGCACATAACAGGTTTGGGATTTTTTTTCAGAAATGCTTCTAAAATTGTAGAACTGTACTTAAACTCAGTGCCGTCTTCCTTTGAACATTGCTTGCCCAGAATCACAAAAGCTTATTCCTTATTTTATAAGATTTATTTATTTGAGAGAGAGAGAGAGAGAGAGCACCTCTTCACATCTGCAGCCCCCTCAGCTTCTGGCCTGCCCCATGCACAATCCTATGTCTCTAACTTCCTTTCCTGAGAGAGTGCAGTGAGCTGGGGAGGGGCAGAAGGAGAGATAGAGAGAAACTGCAGCAGACTTCGCCCTCAGCGTGAAGCCTGATGTGTGACTCCATCAAACAACCCTGAGATCAGGATCTGAGCTGAAACCAAGAGCTGGACACTTAAATGACGGGGCCACCCAGGTGCCCCACAACAGGATATTCCTAAAGCACCCCTGGAAGGTCTTCAGATATTTTCTTTTATGGTTTTGCTTTTCTCAGAATTAATTTTCTGTGGTCAGCATCCTACTATGTGGCCATGATCACAAGTCAGGAGCCCTGCTGTGTAGACACCCTACAGACTACAGACTGGAATATGCTTCTTTTCCAATATATTTAGGTAAGGATTAAAATCATTTTGGAAGTGAGTTGCAGCTAATGAGTGTCCATCATTAGCAAGCTTCTATATATATGATGGACATCCACTCTTCTTGCCAATCCCAAAATATCAATGGGCACAGACAAAAACAATCTGAAAGAAAGACCTTCTCTCTCTAGCCAAAGGACCAGGAAAAGGGCAGCCCATCAAGACAGAAACTTCTGGATGACAACAATTCTAGTCCAGCCAAACCATAGAAAAAACTAAGACCCGCAAATACTTCTGCCAGCAAAGGTTGGATAGCCTAGACTTCCATCCTCATCAAACTATAACAAGGCACCCAGTCCCTCAGCAGGGTGGTACCAAAGAAGGCCAAACAGGGAGCCAGAGCTTTCAATCCACTGGGCAATAATAAGGCCCTCCCAAGATACCCCACCCCTTCAGTGTCAACGGAGAGCCTGTGGGGAGCCTGGACTTCCACCTGCAGCTGCAGGACCCAAGGCGCCCCTCTCAATCCCTGCCAGGGCAGTGTCAGGAGACCTAGCAGAGAGTCAAGGCTTTTGCCACTGCTCGGCAGTAACAAGGCCACATCTCCCATGGTCAGTGGAGGCCATGTGGGGAGCAATAATAAGGCAACCTCCCCCATCCCAAGCAGAGTGGTATCACTGGAGGCCTAATGAGGGGCCTAAACTTTGAAATTTAAATATGGCTTAGCCTTTGAGAAATTGCATGGCCTTAGTTGGTGAGCACATGGGTCTGATGATGACAGATAACAGGCCACAGGATGATTTTCTCCATGTGAGCCTTTCCCACCATCTTACAAGATCTTATTCATGCAGCTAGAATAGCCCTAAACATACCCTCACAACTGCAAAAATAATTCCAACTGTAACCTAGGCTTTCAGATGTGCCCACTTTGGGGAAGCAATCATCAGGGCCTCAGCTCCCAATTTATCCAACTGAGTCACCTATTTACCAAATCCTACATTTACCAAATCCAAAACCAATGCAAATTGATGTCCATTGGTTTGGGATTTTATTTTAAGTGTGATGGAAACCACTGGAGGGTTTTAAGTGGGGTTAAATTTGATTTATGGTTCTTAAATTTCTCTCCTCTTAGAGCACTGTGGATAATGGATTTGGGAAAGGGGGGCAGGAGACCAGCAAGAGCAATACTCAGGTCACAGATGAGGGTGACTTGAATAAGGGTGACAGAAACAGGGGGACAGGATCAGATGTGAGCCACATTCCCATGGCAGGGCCAGAAGGACTGCTGTTGGATTAAACATCAAGTGTGAGAGGAGGTGAGAAACCAAGTGTTTCTCATCAAGGCAGCTGGGTGGATGTTGAAACCATTAACTGAGCTGGGAAAGGCCAAGGAAGAAAGAGGGATAGAGACCTTCCAGAAGCAGAAACGGGGAGTGAGGAGTCGACTAAGCTGCACCTCGAACCCTGAGGAGCAGGAGTGTAAGAGAACAAGCTGCCTCCACCACAGCAAGTGGGGAGCTCTGCACTCAGAGGCAAGCTGGCCCACACAAAGACTGAATGCCATGATGATGTCAGAAGGGCCTGAGGATGTGGGGGATCAGTTCATCCCGGGCCATGAGCCCCTGGAGCATGGGGGATGGTGGGGGAGAGAAGGCCCAGAGCCATGGGGCTCTAAGGATGACAGAGGTGCCCAAGATACACAGGAGTATGGGGGCTGTCCCAGGTCTGGAAGAAAGCTCTAGTTGCTCTCTTCTGAAGAGTTCTGCTTTGGGGAAGGCTTTTTCCCAAGGCTGCACAGGAGCTGAGGGCATAGGGGTGTGATGGGTGAGGATTACCCCTGAGGCCTCCCCCTGAAGGAGTGCTCCCCACTCTCTGCCCCATTTCCTGCCCCATCCACCCCTTCAGATGAGGAAAGCCCAAGCCTTCATGTTCTTGGGGGCTGAGGTCTGGGAGGGAGATGAAGGAGCAAGCACAGGGAAATGACCAGCAGCTTCCACTGCAGCTGGTTTGCTCTGAAAACATCCAGAAGCCAACACACTGGCCTCAGTGAGGATGGATTTCACTTGTAGATGCTCATTTCTTACCTGCACCAGAGACTCATGTTCCTTCAATTAATGTGATGTTGGCCATATTTGTTATGGAATAAAAAGCTTAACTTCATTTTGCTAAGGACACATGCCCTCCTTGCTCTGGTTATGTCACAAGGTGTCCTCTTAGTAATTGTTCATTCATTCATTCATTCAACAAGTGCTTCATGAGTACCTACTACACAACAGGCCCTGTCTTGAGCACTGGGGCTACTGAAGTGAACAAAATGGGAAGAAAAGTGTAAAAAAAAAAAAAAAAAACGAGATTGAAATCTCTGCTCTGGAGTTTATATTCTAATGAGGGAAGCTGGGAAGCAGATAGAATGAAACAATAGAAAAGAAAAGAAAACAGCAAGAGAAGCTACCTGTAGGCAGGGGACCTATGCTGAGGGGAAAAGCAAGGCTGGGGGCAGTCAGGGGTTGGTGTGGGGGCAGGGTGGCTGGGGAGCTTCTGTGAGGAGTGCTCTGAGCAGAGCCGAAGGACAGGCTCCCTCCTGCCCACACAACAGCTGAGGAACCCCTCAGTTTCTTTCCCAGCTATGCCCGAGGGGAGGAAGAAGTGTGCATTCACCCCACCTCTCGAGCCTTCTGGACCAGGTCCTGGCTGGAGCAGTAAATGCACAGCCCTGTTTTCCATGTTACCACCTACCACCTCAGAATTCTCTCCCTGCCCCAGGGTCCTGCTTCTCCCACCTGCCCCCTTCCTGCCAGCCAGCCCCCGCCCCCCACTTGTATGTATTGCTCTTGGCCTCTGGGCCCACATGGAACTGATGTCTGAGGAACTGTGGGGTCCTCGCAAGGGCAGAGGGAGAAGAAATCCTTCCTCCCCGAGACTTACATGTGCACTGAATTATCTCCCTGTAGCAACACTCTTCTGGTGGCAGGACCTTCCTGCACAAGCGTCCTTCTGTTACTAACAGCTATTTCCCATGTTTACCCCTTATCTGCCCCTCTTTTTTATATGATTTTTAAAAAGATTTTATTTATTTATTCATGAGAGATACAGAGAGGCAGAGAGAGAAGTAGACTCCATGCAGGGAGCCTGCCGTGGGACTCGATCCTGGAACTCCAGGATCACGCCCTGGGCCAAAGGCAGGCACTAAACCACTGAGCCACCCAGGGATCCCCTCATCTGCCTGTCTTGCTGCTCCTACAACTATTGGCCTCTCCCCTCTCTCTCTTTGCATCTCTCACGGACAACTGCTCATTGTTGGGCACAAGGGGACAGCTGATGACGAGTCCTGACTTCACCGAATCCCTGAGGCCCTCCCTGAGCAGCAGACAAGCCTCTCTGGTCTCCCTCCGTTCCACTGGTTGGAAAGCCAGAATGATGAGCAACACTTCCCTGCAAACCAGAAATAACATCAACTTCAAGCAGAACCCTCTTGGACTAATATATTTTACTGAAAAGACAGACCTTCAATTGCCAAAAAGAGCATCTTGCGTCAATCACAGACGTGAAAGGGCTGCCCCATGCAAAGCTGGACTAAACCTTCAGGGAGAAGGAAAATTGCTGGAAAGAAATGAGAACATGTCAGAGGCAGCAAGAGCAGCTCGGAGGGGCCACGCTGAAACAGAGAGAGTGTGCAAGACAGAAAAGAGGGAGCAGCACGATAGTCATGGGAGACAGAAGGAGGAAACACTCGAGACAGTGAATAAACATGAGAAAATGGAAGTTAATAAGAAAAGAAAGTGGGGGGGGAGCTAAAATTGGGTTATAAACACATTAAGGTTCTTTTCCTGCAGCAATTGTAATAAGTAACATGCAGCACAGAGCAGGCTCCTCCGAGCTGCCATGAGGCCGGAGCTCACAGAGGAGAGTTTCCCCCATTGGGCTTGTTTGTACAGAAGTTCAGTTTCCATCCCAAAGAAACATGTCGAGGTCAACCATGAAAGGTGTAGTGAGCAGGCATGTAGCTACCACTGACTTTCTTTAGCATACGTATAGACACAAAACCTCTGTCACATACTTTAGCATGGAGGGGGCTCACCTCTGATAGAGAAAAGCAACTGGTAACAGGGGCTGGTTGGGGCACAGCAGTAGTAGGGCAGGTTACTGTTCATTATAGACCCTTTTAAATACTGCATATGCTTCTTGAACAGTCTACCTATTACCTCTTCAAAATCAAGATAGAGGGCAGCCTGGTGGCTCAGAGGTTTAGCACCGCCTTCAGCCCAGGATATGATCCTGGGGACCCAGGATAGAGTCCCACGTCAGGCTCCCCGCATGGAGACCGCTTCTCCCTCTGTCTCTGTCTCTCATGAATAAATAAGTAAATAAATCTTTTTAAAAATCAAGATAGAGGAAAAACTCATGGCTATTTTTTGAGCCTCATTGAGGGATAAACATTGGCGGCAAGGGGAGGGGGGTTGGAATCTACAAAGCAAATTTCATTCCAAACCCTACATCCTCCATATTACCCCCAAATCCCAACAGCAGGAGCCGTAAGATAAGAGAGCACAATGCCACAAAGGGATCAATCCCAGCTTCCTTCCTTTGATCCTTTGGGGGGCACATCTTGGCTTATAATATATAATATAAAATAAAATCATCTGCTCAAATGTGAATTTAGTCAGGGTTTGGACATGTCACATGGAATAATAAATCACTCACTGTCTACAAAAATTATCTGTGGAACACAGTACCACTGTGCCTATTTTTTTTTCAAAGTATCTAATTGTGGTTTCTTCATGTCTCAGGCATCATAAAAAATGTCCTAAGTCCTGCATTTCTATAACCATGTAAGTGGACTGTGATCTGAACAGTAGCCACCCTACATCTTTATTTCTTGCTAGAGGCCCCAGGTCTCTTTCTCAAAATCAGCATTTTCTTTTCATTCCCCACTAACTATAGCTTTGCATATTCCATAGTGAATGAAGAATTATAAAATAGTAAAACTTTCTCCCTGAGAGATAGATTCAAACTAAGGGAGGAAACGAGTAAGACCTTTGCCTCTACACCTACCTGAAGGAAGTAGCCTTTTACTCACCCAGACAGTAGACAAACCAAGGATGCACAGTCAGGTGATACAGTGAGTCAGGACAAGCCTCTAAATGAGGAAAATCATTAAATGTAAAATTCAATGTCAACGCACAGTGTGAAAACAGACTTTAAATATGTGGTGTGAGAAAGTACACAGAAGACGCCTTTGGGTTCCTCCTCACCATTACTATTTTTGGTAAGCAGTGATTCACACGGTTTTCTGGAAGGTTTTTATTTGGCTGTGGTGTTGGATAGATGGCCCCAGGATGTTCCTGCCCAGGGTGCCCCTGGGAGCACAGGATCCTTGAGTTACCCCAGGAACCTTCAGCGGATGCTCCCTCAGGGCAGTGCTCCCTCAGCAGGTGCTCCTTCAGCAAGGCACTCCCTCAGCGGGGTGCTTCCTCAGTGTGGTGCTCCCTCAGCAGAATGTTCCCTCAGCAGGTGCTCCCTCAGGGTGGTACTCCTTCAACAAAATGCTCTATCAGGGTGGTGCTCCCTCAGCAGGTACTCCTTTAATGAGGTGCTCCCTCAGGGTAGTGCTCCCTCAGCAGGGTACTCCCTCAGGGCGATGCTCCCTCAGCAGGGGCTTCCTCGGCAAGGAATGTTCCTTTCCTGGAGCACGTGTGCAGACAGCCCAGTGGGTTGTTCTTCCCACATCCAGGCCACGGGCTGTGCAGCCAACGGAGCCACACACGTCGACGATCTTTTAGGGTCACTGACGCTGGAAGTGCAGCCCTGGGGGCTCTGGGCCGACCCAGACACACGTTCTCAGAGGATCCTGTCAGTCATGTGGGTGGACCCATACCCCCCCCCTTCCTGGCCTGGCCCCTGGCACCTGCTGGAGGCAGCCCACCTCCTGGGGCTCCCCTGGCCCATTGTGTCACCTTCCTAACCCAGCCTGCTTGCCCTGGGCGTTTCCTCGTCCATGTGTCCCAGGGCAGCTTTGGCCAGGCCACCCCCAAACATGCACCCTTGTGATAGATCCCTGCCTGGTGGCCACCCCTTACCCTTGTCACCCCATCTAGACATCTCCCTCACACTACACACTGCTGGGCTAAGACAAAGTGGTTGATGTGAAAGGCCAGCAAGCATGTTTTAGGCTGTAGCCACACAGAGCTAGGGCAAAATGGGAGAGTGCAGAGACCAGTGTCGTTGGAAGATGGTAAAGAAGGGCCGGGACCACCCAGGGACAGACCCCAGCCTGTGAGTGTCACAGAGAAGCTCATGGAGGGGCTCCCAGCCTAAAGCTGGAATGGCCTCATTGATGTGGAGATCCCAATGGCTCCATGTGGAGAAAAGATCAAGACAGGGTTGGGATGGGATGGTAGAAATGAGGGCTTCCAGAATAGTCTGGGGTGAAGTGGTGGCAGCTTGCATCCCACTAGTGACCACGAATTTGGGGGAGCCCACACACTCTAGACATCTGTGGGAGGCAGACAGGAAAGGATTTGCTGGTGTAGCAAATGTGTGAGGGGCAGGACAGATTGAGGAGAGAGGAAGAAACCAAGATAGACATCCAGGTTTTGCCTTAAGCAGAGGGAGAGGGTGGCAACCTCCACTGACATTCTGGAAACTGCTGGGAAGGTGAGCTTCTGAACTCATGAGTTTGGTTCTGGACATGGGAAAGTTGAGATGCTCATGAGACACCCAAATGGAGGCACGGAGAAGGCAGCTGGCTGTGTGGTGGGAGAGAGGCCTAGGGAGGCCGCTGCAGCCAGGTGCCCGGAGCCACCAGGCGGGGCTCTCCGGGCAGCGGCAGGGAGCGGGAGCAGCGGGACACCCCCGGATGCGCACACCACCCGCCCTGCGGCAGAGCCCGGCGTCCCTGGCCCCGGTGCCCGCAGGGCTCACGGAAATGCACCTCTGTCTCCCCGAATCCTGACACACTGCATGGGCTGCCCTTTCCAACATGCTCGAAGCTTCCTAAGCAGATGTGAAAAAAGATTGATTTTGAAATCCAGAGTACAAGAAAAGCCTGGCGAAAATGGGAAGGGTCCGATCTGACAAACCCGAGATGGGTCCCAGGGGCTGGCGAGGTTCCAGGCCCCCGGCCCACAGGGGAGCTCCAGGGCGGCTCAGCAGCAGGACTGGCCTGCGGGGGCACATCCCGCCCTTATCTAAAGGTCTCGGATAGCAGCCCCGAACTGCCCGCCCCCAGGGCCTCTGCACACCCTTGTGTCTCCGGAGAGACCGCGCGGCGCACTCACCGGTCGGAGCTCAGAAGGGGCCTGGCTCCCAGGACGTGCTGAAAGGAGGCCGAGAGAGATGGATGGAGGGCGCCGCGCGGCCGGGCATGTGCTCGCCAGCTGTCAGGCGCAGGAGCCCTGCCAGCCCCTCCGCTTACCCAGCACTAGAAGAGCGCTCGTGAGTTTGACTGACACCCGGGGCCACCTCAGCCGAGAGAGAGAGAGAGAGAGAGAGAGAGAGAGAGAGAGAGAGAGAGAGAGAGAGACGGTTGGGCTCTGGGGTCCAGATGGGACGCAGGGACCCCTGGGAGGGGTCGGCAGGGCCGGGCCACCCGGGGCGGGCGGAGCGTGTGGCCTGGGGCGCTGGGCAGGCCTGGGCCTGACCTGACGGGACTGGGCGTGCGCCTGGGCTTCAAAGGCAAGGGTGGAGCTGACGGAAAACGTCCTCCGCACCGCACTGCCGCTGCCGCTGCGCTGCGTGGGAGCCTGGAGGGAACAGCGCGGGCCGCCCCCCCCCCCCCCGCGGTGCTGCAACCGCCTGCGGGCTGCCTCCGAATAACCACCCCTACACCTGGAGGCTCCGGCTCCTACAGGCCATCCTCGGAGTCAGCTTCGGTCCAAGGGCTGTGGGAAAGCCCCTCTGCACGCTGGCCGTGCCCCCGCCGCGCCCTGAGGCGACCCTCCCATGGGGGAGGGGGCACGAGGCACTGTCCCCTGGACGCAGGAGCGGCCCGGTGACCTGCCCTGGTTGAGGCCACGCGGGCAGCAGGCCGGGTGGCCAGGGCGGCCTTACGGCTTTCCCCGCGCTCTGCCGGCCAGTGCCAGACGGAGGTGCTCGGCAACCCAGGCTCCGCAGCAGGAACGGGGCGCGGCCAGCCGGAGCAGGGAGTGAGAAGCAGCCTCTCCTGCAGCCCCGAGAGGCCGGTTCCCCGGCTGCCGCGCGCCGCCCACCCCGGCCAGCGCCGTGCCCTTCCCACGCCCTGGGAGGCGGCAGGAGTGTCCGCTGGTCCACAGCAACAGACGTGGAGCGTCAGCCGGAGGAGGCGGTGTAGTCAACGCCGATGGCTCACCGGGTGTTCACAACCCGCACAAGCCCCGGGCCTGCAGCCACAAGGAGGTGGCCTAAGAGGCGCTGGGTTTGTGACGGAAATCCGTAAAAACCGGAGACTCGGTGAAAGGCAACGAGCCCCAGACCTCTCCAGCTCTGATCTGGGCGCGAGGCCGGGAGAGGGGGTGCAGCACGTCGGGGCGACATACCCCGCCTGTGTCCGCGCTGCACACGTGCGGGCCCTGCTGCGGCTCAGGCTGTACCTCTGCGTCGGCCTTGGCGCCGGACCTCTTCTCTCGGGACGTGGAGGGGGAAGACCAAGCTGCCGTCGTGCCTACTCGGTTAACGAAGAAAGAAGCATTCCGCTCCTTGAGTCAGCCTCCAGGCTACGGGGGGCTTTCAGCTGTGAAAACTGCCTGCCGGCTCCAGGCCGCCGGGAGCGCTGCCAGGGGCGGGTGGCCGGGGGGGGGGGCTCCCGCGGGGGGACCCGGACGCTGTCACCCCGCGCCCAAGGCCCGGTGTCCTTCCAGAGCTGTGCCCCAGACGCTCCAGTTGGCTCTCAGAACCGGACCCCACGCTTTCCCCTGGGTAGCAGGTCCCAGGGGAGCAGGCTTGTGGGGGGGGGGGGAGGGTTGGCAAAAGAGGCCCTGAGAAGCCTGCGTTGGAGTCAGCGTTGTCCCAACAGCTTGGCGCTCCACCCAGGTGGAGGTCCTAGGAGGTGGGGGCACGCGTGCTGTTTGCACCGACACCCACGGCCACACGCATCCACTGGCAATGCCCCGTCTGCCGCAAGGAGCAGGCTCCCCAGGGCCTTGCAGACGCCAAGACACGCGGGTGTCTCTCCACGCCGACCACAGCGCTCTGTGGCAAACGGCCCTCATGAGAGGCTCTGAAGTAAGGAAATGTTTGTCTTGCCACAAAACTTTTATCTGGCAGGATATTTTTTTTTTCTTAATTTTCACTTTCTCCTTCCTCCTTCATTTCCTTCCTTCCTTCCTTCTTCTTTCCTTTCTCTTTCTTCCTTCTTTCCCCTTCCTTCCTTCCTTCCTTCCTTCCTTCCTTCCTTCCTTCCTTCTTTCTTTCTTCTTCTTCTTCTTCTTCTTCTTCTTCTTCTTCTTCTTCTTCTTCTTCTTCTTTTCTTTCTTTCTTTCTTTCTTTCTCTCTCTCCCTTTCTTTCTTCTTTCTTTCTTTCTTTCTTTCTTCTTTCTTTCTTTCTTTCTTTCTTTCTTTTCTTCTTTCTTTCTTTCTTTCTTTCTTTCTTTCTTTCTTTCTTTCTTTCTTTCTTTCTTTCTTTCTTTCTTTCTTTCTCCATCCTTCCAAGTATCAACCTGGGAGGCCATCGTGTTGCCCTCTCATCCTCATCCTAAACACATACAACCACACACACCATCTTGCCTCAGCTTACAACCACTAGAACCTCTGGTTTTATTATTTCTACCCATGAAGAAGCCTCAACTACCTAGCAGGGAAAAAAAACACTTGTGGTAAAATCCAATGCTCTGAAGGGAGTTAATAGCAGTGTAAAAGGGAGCATGAAGAGAAGTGTGCTCTACCACCACACTTTGAAGTAACTTAGAAGGAAGCACAAATAATGGGAGAGGCAGAGAAGGACGTGCCCTCTGGCTCACCTAGAGCATGCGCAGTGCCCCCCGGCAGACAGGTGTTGAACGCTGAGCCTCTCCGGGGCTTGCTCTGTGTCACGTTAAGATGCTGCAGCTGGAGACTCCTTGGTAGTTTTCTTTGCAAGTGGCCTTGGCCTTAATTCTTCCCTCTTGGAAGGAGAGCACCCTTGGGAACTACAGCAATGGGGCTTCGTGGGTTTTAGGCAGGAAGTCATGGTTCTCCCCCATACCCCTGCCCTCTCTCAGGGCCCTCAGTTGTTTTGCCAGGGGACAGAACCATGAGTGGGGTCTGGCAGAGGCACCCCTATGCTGGTTTGAGGAGTCACTTGGATTAAGAACAACCTGTGCATGTGTCTTGAGGCAACACCAGAGAAACCTTCCCTTAAAATTGTCTAGACCTGCTAGTCTGACACTTCATCATGGGGAAGGAAGGGTCATTCCTTTGGGGCTTCTGGATTTTACTATGCACTTAGTCCCTCCAATAGGAAAAGTTGTGATAGGTAAATCAAAGACACCCCCCCACACACACACACACACCCACACACATAGCTTACAGGCAGCAAGCAGTAGAGCCTAATGGTTAAGGTAGAAGGTCTTGGAAACAGAAGGCCTTGCTGCATGACCTTAAGCAAGCTACTTAGCTTTTCCTTTTTTTTTTTTTTTTTCTGTAAAATGGGCACAGGATAACTCACTTCTTGGGTTTGGTGTGATAGAGAAACAATATAAGGGAGGCCTCGTGCTCATTACCAGTGACTGGGTCCCTGAAAGGGTCCAGTGGACTTTTCTTTATTCTTAGATGTGGAGCTTGTGATTGGAGAAGCCGATAAATCAGGGGAGGGAGCTTCGGAGTTTCCTCCTCCTGCGGCTGGTGGAGCGGCAGCTAGGAGTTAGGTAACTGCACAACAGAATACGTCAGTGCTTTCTCACTCACAAGCTGGGTGCTTAGTGGGGGCTTTCTATCTGGAGCAGCACCATCCCATGGAACTGGCTATAGTGAGGACAATGGTCTCTATCTGCCTGGCCCAACATGGTGGTCATTGGCCACACATGGTCATCGAGCATTCAAAGTGTTGCTACTGTAACAGAGGAACTGAAATACTAATTTTATTTAATTTCAATTAATTTTATTTTTAATTTAGTTAGCCTTGGTGGCTAGTGGCAACCATATTGGACAGTGCAGCTCTAGAGATTCATCCATAAAATCAGATAAAATTTCTTTTTATTTTTTATTTCTTCTCCTCCTCCTGGTTCCATTTTTGGCTTCTTCATATTTGGACACCCTTAATTGATTGTCTTGTGTTTCTTATATTTTATTTTTTCCTACCTCTGCCTTTTCGTTCTTCCTTTTGGGGCATTTAATTTCTAGTTCAACTATTCGATTGATTCGATTTTTGCTTTGTTTTTTTTTTTAAGCTTCAGAAGCTCTTCTTATTGTCTGATTGGTTTTTTATTGCATATTTTTAAAAAGGTCTTATACTTGTCATACAGATGTATTATATTACTTTATTTCTCAGAGTTTTTGTGGTTATTTTGTTGTTGTCTTTACTTTTCTTGTGTCTGGCCTTTTTTTTTTTTTTCTCTCTTTCCTCCAGATTCTTGTATTCTGACTCTGTCACCATTAGTGATATTCCTTAAATGTCTGATGATCCAGGACTATGTGCTTCTGTATAAGACTTGGGTGCTGAAGTCTGCCTGAAAGCTTAGTGTGGGAGCAAGAGCTTCTCAGTCTGTGGGGTTTCCCTTTGAACCGTTAGGCGACAAGCTCTCCTTTTTGATGGAGGTCCTTCGTACAAGTGTCAGGAGGGCTTTTCTCTGGGGCCATTTGCTTTCTTAAGACAAGCTCCTTCAGTTTCCTGCCTGTGATGGGGCAGGAGCAGGGCCAGCAGCGGGTCTGCCTTCTGATGTTCTGAGAATAAGAAGTTTCATTAAGAAATCTGGAGCTCCTACTGTGTGATAGGAAGCCTTTCCCCATATCTTCCCATTTAAAACCCTTATCTGACCCTCTTCTCTGCTGTGCCTACTGTTCCCTAGCCCAGAGCTGATCTGGCTCAGTGTCTCACAGGATAACCTCCAGGCTCCTCAGGGAAGAGGGCTGTAGTTGCTGGGTGAATGGGCAGCTTCATCCACACCTTTATCAACCCTTGGCTTTTGGCTCCACCTCCCATGGTACCTGGTAGGCCTTTGAGATCTGACAGCTACTGGGCAACGAGTAAACCATGTTGTCACCTGTCTTCATTCTGCCAACACTTGCAGTGGACAATGTGGGCCCTGCTCTGTCCATTATTACTTCTCTGGCAGCTGTCTTCCCAAGATGTTCTAAAATCTCTCTTCTACTGATATGCTGGCCTTTGTGGGTTATACTCTTGTATTTCCTTTACTGTCATCTTAGTGATTTTTTGAGGGCATAAGAGATAAACACATGCAGTCAATCCACCATGTCTAATAAGAAGCCATCTTTGTTGTTTGAATCAGAGTGGAGTTCTCTACACAGCTTTTATCCATCAATGGGCCCAACTTACACATTCACTCTGATCTCCCACCCTGAATTCATACAGGCATTTACCTCTAAGCAAACGCCACACCCATTCCCAACTTCATTCTTTTGTTCATTTGCTTTCTTCATTTGATATCACTTCCATGTTTAGTTTGAATGAATCTGACCTCAAATATCACTACCTCAATTAAGCATTCACTGATTGGGTCAGCCCATAATAACATTTTGGTTCTACCCTTTTTATGAATTTCATCATACATTCATTCTTTTAATTTTAATCTATTAATTGGGAACTTGTTTCTAAAAGTCTCTAAGTGGTTTATAAGGGAGCATAAAATATAATGCTATAATTAACACACTTTAGAATGTGGGGGGAAAAGGAGAAGCCAGAGTATAGATGTAAAATGGAACCAAGATAAGAGTATATACTATTGTGTATCAAGTTCTGCAATCTCAGTGAGTGCCCCTTAAACTCGGCTTCCCATGTTCTAGCAGTCAATATGAACGGGGAAATGTGATCATTTATTTGAAACTGAACACCTAACATGACAGAATCCACCTTGGGAAAGTTAGATTATCCAGCCTGTGCCTACTACTCAGGAGAATATCAATGGCTCATCCGCTGAGTTTTCATGAAGGAGATCCCTGGACAGGGAATGAACAGCCACCTCAGCTACACCATCTCTGGATCCGCTACAAAGGACTCCACAGGACCATTATGGAAGTGTCACTAAATTTTCATAGCTAATACGGCAGAGAAAACATTCTATCATATTCTTGTATCAAAGAGTGGTTGATACCCTTGTGAGAAACAAGGAACTGGACCACCAGGCTAAATCAGGACGGCATTTTCACTGGAACACCAGTAGGTCTCTAGGAAATATTTCAGACCTGAGCTTCAGGCCCAGGTGATCACTTTTCACATGAATCCCTCGTTTTCTCTGAATTTCAGTTTCTCTCCTTATGAAATGGAGTTATCCTGCCTGCCGCTCAGAATGAATGTGAGAACCAACTGAGTTAAATCCAAACACTATGAAAATTTTAAAATGCTGTACAAATGCAATGTATTATTATCTTGTCATTGTCTCTGATTTTTCCTGACATCTAAATTACCTTTGTGAGAAGTTGTACTATCAAACCTCACATGGTTTGAAGATGACACACTACAAGGCCTTACAATATGCGGCTGACCTGAGTCCTGAGAAACAAAGCCATCTCTCACTCAGATCCAAATGCCATGAGCTTAGGACAGAGAACCTCACAGGGCAGATGCTCAGTACAAGCAGAAATACAGTCAGCCAAGATGGCAGTGATGTAGGGAGGGTAGCTTCAGAGCCCTTCCACATATTCTATCTCATTAGATGCCTACTGCAATCCCTTAAGGTATGAGTTTTACTCTCAACTTACAGAGAAGTTCAATGAATTATTTAAAAATCACTTTGTAATGATAGGGCACTCCTGAGTCTTAAATTTTGTTCAGCATCCATCACAGTCTAAAGAAGTTGTCTAATCAGGGACTAGGATGGGAAGTCAGATGGACAGGGGAATCTGGAGTTCTCCATTATCTGTAACAGACACCCCTAAGCACACACGCATGCATTCATGCATGCGCGCGCGCACACACACACACACACACACACTCCTATGCATGAACACACATGTACACACACACAATAAAGGATCCAGTGCAATCCAATGGCTCTAAGAATAATTGTAGCAGGCACAAAACAGTAATAATAAAATGAAATTCTCCCTTCTGGGCATGGGCTGGGCAAGTTCTTTAAAGGTTTAAAGCTAGATTGAGGGAAACATGCTTTATGGGATCTTTGTTTAAAGCCTTGGCATATAAAGTCCTTTGTTTTGAGTCTGTTTCATGCCTCAGGAAAAGAACATTTCTTTCTTGAGCTTTGTCTAAAACCCCTAGAATAGAAGCCCCTCTGCTCCCAAACAAGCCACTTGAAACATCTCAGGCTAGGGGGTGGAAGGAAAAGAAGGCTATTTTCCCACAACCACCGGCACCCTCAATACCAACAGCTCACTGCTTGCCCCAAACTGCTGAGCACTTAGGAATCGCTTGGCTCCTAGGTCACCCTGTAGACAGCAAGACATGGAAGGTAGAAGGCAAAATCCACTTGGAGGCAATATAATTTTGCTTACTAGTGTATGCCCACATGGCTGATGGGGTGCAAGCCTGGGGGGGCAAAAGACGACCAACATAAAGGTCTCCATGTGGAATTCCTAAGGCTCTGGTACCTCAGCTGGGTGGTATTTAAACCAACTCTCCCACTGAAAACAACCAAAAAAATGCTGATTTTTTTTTTTTCTTCTGTATAGCATCAAAGAATGATCATTATCAAGCCAAATCTAAATGAAAGCAGAAACCCAGAGAGATAGCTGTGATCTGAAGCTCTTTCGCCCCAGGGCCTCTGCTGAAGTTGGCCCATTTGAGCCCTAATTTTCACAGCCTCCTGGAGCACTGGGGAGATGACACCTAGGGACCACCCAAGGTGGGAGGTCTAATATAAAAATGTGACCAAGGAGGCTGCCCCCCACCCAGGAACCGCAAGGAAACATTGCCTGGTGCTGGGGCGGTGGGGGGGTGGGGAGGTGTCAGGAGGGAACCAACCCTGAAAAGTTGTACCAACAAGCCCACCCTCACGGGTGTTTGCTTCCAACTATACAAAACCTCAAGCTGCAAATTTAGTTAAGAGTGTTCCAGACAGACAGTGGCCTCAGGTGGCAGGGTAAAGCACAGATGCTCCCAAAGACACTCCCTTATTCCCAGCCTCAAAGAATTACCACAAATAACTTTCTAAGGGAAAGAGTGACAGGGAAAATAAGTATGCTGGGGAGAAGGATCCTGACTGAGAAGCAGCAGAAGCAAAGTCAAGGTGCCAGGCTTTGGCGGAATGCCTATTCCAGAAGAGCCCCCATGGACCCGATCTGAGCACGCCAAGACCTGACAACACTTTAGGCAAAAAGAGAGCAGAGCTTTAGAACTGGGATTGTCCCCAGCATTCAGGAGCCCATTGGCTGACTTGTAGCTTAGTTCTCTGAAATTTAAAATCTCTGGAAAAGTAAAGATGTGCTTTGGGCAGCCCTTCCACCCCTCCCCTTGCCCCCCACTTCTTTACTCCCCCCGAAACCATGAGAGAAACTGTCTACACTCAGTTCCAACTGCTGGGCCCCTGCTGCTCCATCAATCATCGGCCTGCCCACCATTTTTGGGAACCCACTGGGGCCTATTCTTCATGCCCCAAGACCTGGAGGGCCCCCCGAATTCAAGATACCCTCAGAACTGATCTGGCCAAAATTCACTCCATGAAAACTAATGAGTTTTCTACTAACACAACCAGTCTGATGAATACTGAACAAAAACCATTTTTATCTGCCTCAAGATCTTTGCACTCTTTCATGAATAACCATCTTCCATTCCGTATCAGCTTCTGTGACCCCAGGAGGTCTGGCTCTTAGTCCCTCTATTGTCACGTCTCCTACAATGTTCCCAAGCACTGGGGCCAAGCACCCCCAGTACCACTATACACAAGTGCCCAGAGGCAAGCAGGACTCCCTGGCCTCTCCCCCAGTCACCCCTGCAGCCTGATGGCCTCCCACTCCCCACCGCCCCTCAACTCCCTGGGTCCTCCCCTCAGGCTGGAGCCTAAGGACTCTGCTCCTTCACCTCCCCTTATATACTGACTTCTCTGCCTCCTCTGAGTTCCTGACCTGTCCCCATACGACGGCCCCCTCTGGGGGAAGCTCTGCTAGGTTTGCTCAACTCTGAGCTGAGACGCAACTGCCAAGCAGCAGCGGTCAGGCCCAATCTGAGGCAGGAGACTTCCAGGCAACATAGTAAGCAGGTGCAAAGACCCTGCAGTGGGGACAAGCTTAGTAGGTCCCAGAAACATAACCAGGCCAATGCCTGGGATGCGGGAGGGCGGGGGTTTGAAGGAGGTGTGGCAGGAGAACAACATGCAAAAACTCAAGGATAGGCTCAGTAAAATCGGATTTCCTTTCCTTCTCTGACCTATGGCACCCAAATACTCCCAAGCTTCTTACACTGAAAGTGTGGACATATGCCGGCAAATCACGTGAGAATGAGAGACTGGGGCAGAGCATTGCCATTCACCCCAAACCCACGGAGAGCTGCTGGAGGGCTTCACACAAAGGAATGGCTAGTGGGAATCATATTTTTTTTTTTTTTAATTTATGATAGGCACACAGTGAGAGAGAGAGAGAGAGAGAGGCAGAGACACAGGCAGAGGGAGATGCAGGCTCCATGCACCGGGAGCCCGACATGGGATTCGATCCCGGGTCTCCAGGATCGGGCCCTGGGCCAAAGGCAGACGCCAAACCGCTGCGCCACCCAGGGATCCCGGGAATCATATTTTTTAAAACTCATTTTCGCCACTATGTGGAGAAGGGATCATCAGGAAGTGAGACCCATTAGGAAGCTATTGCCTTAGGAAAGTGGCCAGGGACAGCGGCTGGGCTAGGACACTGACCTCAGTAGCAGTTGAACGGAAGAGAAATGAGCAGACATTGTAATGTAGAGCCCAGTGGGCTGCCAGTGAGGTAAGTCTTAGTGTCCCCTGGTCCCCCACAACCTGGCCCCCCGCTGCCAGCATCTGCATCTTTGGCCCAAGACTTCTCCCCCAGAACCTCAGAAGTCACTCTGCCAGGTTCCTGCAACAGGCAGGAAGGTGTGAGGGTTTAGTCCACACACCCCTGCCGCCCCACTGAGACCCCTGAGTCTGTTACTCTCAATTTGAGTGTGTCAATCCCCCAACTCCCTTCGGCCTTGGGTTGGCTAATCTGAGATGTGGGTGTCCCTGAATTTTCACGTGGGACTGCCCCAGCCCTCCACTGGGCTAGTGGGCTGAGTGCTCACCTGCTATGGGCCACCTCATTTCTTGCCTCTCAGGCCCCTCCAGGGGCATGGGCAGGAAGTCCCAAGCTCCCTGGGTGGCATGCCAGGGCCCAAGGCCCTTCTGCTGCCCACGGGGAATGAAAGCCCATGTTTCTGAGTGGGCTGCGTTCATTCTCCCCAGGGCTTTGATTTTAAGAGAGGCTGAAAGACTTCTCCCTCCTCTCTGTGCCAGACCTGCAAGTTCAGTTAGAATCACACATCTGTCCACAGAGTCCCCAGGGAAATGGCAAGAGAGCCACATGAGCACATCAGCATAGGATCACATCATTTCCGGCTGGGTCTGAGGATTAGCAGCAGAAGACAGCAGAGACTCCAGTGAACGTAAGAGGGTAAGTACTCTGTACAAAACAGCGCTGATCTCTGGGTGGGGAGCTGGGAGTGAATTTTTGCCCTTCCCCTTGACTATACTTTTCGATTATCTAAACTATATAATGCATATAAGAAATGGGATAGTCACAAAACACTAATTCTGAAGGCGGAAATTATAACTTTACATTGGAGAAACCTAGAGGACACCACTTCATCAAGTGAAAAGTAATTTCCCCAGCAGTGTGCAAAAGGACATGATCTGCCTCCTGACAGGATGTCCTGGGAAGAGCCCCGGGCCGCCTCTGTGGGGTTGTGCCCTGTCCCATCACAAGAGAACGTCAGACAAGCCCAATTCAGGGACTTCTTACAAAATAACTGACCTATACTCATCCAAAATGTCTAGCTCATAAAAGACAAAGCCAGACTGAGGAACTGTTCCAGATTAGAGATGCCCTAACTAACCCAGAGTGTGATCCCAAAATGGACGTTCGCGGGCAATGGGGTCTGGAGATGAAATACTAGTTACTGCCTTGGTGTTAATTTCCTGATTCGATCGTTAGACCGTGGCCATGCTTTTAGGCAATACAGCCTGAAGCATCAAGAGGCAAAGGGGACAGACATCACATCTGCAAGTCACCCTCAAATGCTGCTATTATTGAGGGGATTTGAGTGAAAAGTAAACGGGAACTGTTTGTATAATTTTTCCACTTTTATATAAGCCCCAAATTATTCCAAAATGATAAATTAAAAAATAAAACGTGCATTAACTTTATAATAGTAAAACTTTCCAGAAAGAAAAGGTGTCCAGGGATCCCTGGGTGGCGCAGCGGTTTGGCGCCTGCCTTTGGCCCAGGGCGCGATCCTGGAGACCCGGGATCGAATCCCACATCGGGCTCCTGGTGCATGGAGCCTGCTTCTCCCTCTGCCTGTGTCTCCGCCTCTCTCTCTCTCTCTCTGTGTGACTATCATAAATTAAAAAAAAAAAAAAAAGAAAGAAAAGGTGTCCATATTCAAAGCCTGTGCTGTGAACCCATGGGAGAGATTTTTGCTGACCGCAAAGCTCCCAACAGCCGGGGAAGAACAAGGAACAAAAGCCGGGCCCTGCCCTCCGAGCTGTCAGAGTGCCAGACACACACAAAGCTTGGCCTCTGAGGGCTTTACTGAAAGATAAGTGCTGATAAGGCCTGCAGGTCATCTTCATCAGCGCAGGCCCCCCAGCTAGTGAGAGGAGGCCAGCCCTGCTGGAGCTCTGTCCAACAGAAGCCAGAGTAGAACAAGTTTCCTTTAAGTTGAGAGCTGCAGCTGTTCTCCCCACCCAGTCTGAGCAGCAGGCCCTCCTCGGGGCGCCCCGCTGCCAGCCTGGGGCACTGTGGCTCCCCGTTCTGCCTTCCCGTCTCCCGGAGAGGCCAGGAGGTCGCTGCCAAAGGCTCCTTCAGCTTTATAGGGATGGCGTCCTGTTTGGATGGGTTCAGGAAGTGGAAAGAAATCCCAACGTCTCTCTTAGTAAAAAGATAAACTACCAAAACCAACCGGTGCCCAAGCCTGGGTCTTTCTCATCAAGCCCGCGCTGAGCGGGCGGGGGAGACCTGGCCTGGGACGGCGCCTGCTGACCCGTGATGCTTTTCCTGTAGCAAAGGACCAAATTTCCCCTCCCAATCCTGAAACTTTCTTCCCCCGCGGGCTGATCACACCGACTACTTGTCCCAGGAAGTGTTACTTTGACACATTGTCCGGTCAAGGCCTGAGCCCTGACCCTTCTAAGCAGAGGCAGTGGCTAGACATCTCCCTGGGACCCTGGACACACTGACCTCAGCCACATCAATAAAAGTAAACACAGGCCCTGGTCACAAAAGATGTAAGACGCTGCTCTCTCCCACTTATGGGGGCCCTCGTTATCCAACACCCTCGAATTTTTTCTAACTTCTGGAAGGTGTTCCGATGACTCAAACCCATTCCCACACTCCTTCCCAACCTCACTGAGGAAGGGGGGGCTCTGGGGTGGGGTGAGGGCCTGGAGCACTAGCACGGAGGCACACTGCCCCCGTGTGGTGGCTCCCAGCGCGCCCCCGGCCTACAGGCCCACCGGGGGCCCTTGCCACCGCTTCTGCCCCCCAGGCTGTGGGAGTTAGATTCTCAGGACGGCTGGCCTGTGTCCCAGCTACAGATGGCTGGACGAAGCATCTGGCTGACTGATAACTGGGTAGGACGGCGTGCCAGACCCGGAGGTGAAGCCACAGTTGAAGCTCTGGCTCTGGTGCTGGAATTCTCTGTTCTCTTCTGCAAAGGCAGGAAAATAGTTGAAAACTGTGTTGCTTACATCCAGAGTAATTGTAAAGGTTACACGAGGTAATAGGTGTGATACAGACTGTACCACACACACATGCACACTCACATGCACACACACACGCTTGCACACGGCAAGATAGTCACTGTCCAGTTTTAAAAGGACTTTAAAGAAACACATTGCCTTCCGACATAGTGCAGCCTGGCTCTGGGGCTCTCCTGGGAGCCTTCGGTTGTAAGGAGCAGATACTCCAGACAAGGCGGGGGTACTGTGGCCTCACAGTGGAAACGGGCCAAATCTAAGGACAGGACCGCCCTTCCACCGCAGTGCAGGCTTGGCCCTGTGGGGTGTCCCCTTGGCTGCCATGCTACATCATAGCCCCTGACTCCTCCCTTTGTCATTCACATGGCTTCTGGCTCCGAGATCTGTGTCCCGCTTGGGCTGTCCTATCTGTTCACAGTCACACGTTTACAAAATGCGGCCACCAACCTCAGTCTCCCTTTTTCTGATCCCCAGGCTCCTGAAAGAGAAATCTGATGAGCCCTTGGAGCACCAGGACACTGAGGGCACTGACCGACCTATGCAAGGATCACACCCAGACCCAGGGAAATGGTGATTTTTGCATAAAATATGCCTGTGCCTTGAAGGAGGGCCATGAGCCAAGCAGTGCAGTAATGAAGGCCAAAGACCCGGGCAGAAGGTGGGGAGGCTGGGGGCGTACCCCCTGCTTGGTGCCAGTGTGTAAGCTCTTCTGTTTTATTTTCCTTTAGTTTCAGGGGCTTACAGAGGTACCCTGAAGCAGAGAGCAAGGCTTACTGTTAGTTTTTATTCTCAAAAAACTGGCCTATTCCAGCGTAAGGTCCAACCTGGCACTACCAAAAATGCGTTCTGTGAAACACTTCCAATTATCAAGAACTACTCAGAAGTGGGAATCAACATAGAAAATCATCACACCTGATTCATATTCAGAAACCACTAGTTCTTAAACTTCCAGTAGGTTGAAAATGTGAAGCAAGCTTTGTGGTCAAAATAAGCTTGCATCTTTTTATTTGATGAAAATTATTTTTTAATAAATATAACTTTTTAAAACTAAAAAAAAAATACCGTTCATGGCTATTAAAGGTAGGGCTCAGTTGCACCTCGCCCTGGTTCTCTGAGCCTCTGGGAGGCAGGGGCCTTCCTGGAGGCAGGTGGAAGTTGGGCTCAGGGTCTGGGCTGGGGAGCAGGGTGGCCTGCCTTCCAGCGCCCCCCAGCAGAGCAGCAGCTCTGAGGACGGGCACAGGTCTGTTCTCAAACTTGCCAGAGGACAGACCTGAACCCTCAGCCCCACACAGTTTGTACCTCCTCACCCCCAAATGAAAGATTCCAATACATCAAGTACTACTCTTCCTGAATCCCATTATTTTCAAAACTTTTTGCTCACAGAAAAACATCAGCAAGTTTTTCTGTGTCCTTTATCTCCAACTAAATGTAAAAGAGAAGCAGCTGGAGCCGAGGCCACTAAATCTAGGAACTTGAAAGTAGGTACCCCCTATGTTCTGCACTCTGCACACCTTGTTTGCCTTGCTAGAGTCTCAGCCCGCTTCTCAGCCTCCTGACTGCTGCAAGTCCCCAGGAGGCTTCCCGAACACTGGGTGCCCTTCTCTGCAGCGCTTGCCACAGCCATACTTCTCCCTCCGCTTCTGTGGGGTTTGGCTATCTGTCTCCTCCCCAGGACCACAGCTCCAGGGCAGCTTACACCATGTATTCAGTGTCCTGCACACCACCAGGCATACACTAGCTACATGGTGAATATCAAATGGACATAACAGCATATTTTATCAAATGTTTATCAAATGGGGAGAAAGGAAAAAAAGAAAAAGAAAAACTTGAAATAGGGTCAAAGTCTCCAGACAGGGGCTCCCAGGAGGGCAGAGCCCCATTCAGTGACTCTAGTAGTCCCCAAAGGGATATAACCCAAACTGTCCTAGCCCAGAGAGAAGGATCTGACTCAGTTTCCTCGGGTACACTCCACTATGCAGCACATGTTCATCAAGCACATGCTGCTGGAACAGGAAGTCGCATGTAGGTAATAAAGTCAGGTGGGCTCTTTTCTTGCCCTTGAGGGGAAAGATGCCAAGAGCATGAATGTCTGACTACAAGGCAGATTGCTACTGTAGTAGCAATGTAGGGAGATGGCATTCGTTGGGTGCCTAGATGAGCCAGGTCCTAGAGGCTTCACCTGCCTGTTATTTCACAACGACCCCAAGGATTGCGTTCTTTATCTTGTTTTGAAGATAAGACAGCAAATATAAGAAATTACATAATATTTAAAAGACACGTGTACTTAACCCTGAACCGTATATCGTTCTTGCAGCATCATATAAAAGAGGTGCCAAGTGGTAAGAAGGTTCTGAGAAAGAAGAAAGATCGAATTTCAGATAGGCTTTGATGTTTTTAACATCAAGATTTCGACTGGCATAGATAATAGGAGTGTTCTAGAAGAAAATAGCTGAGTAGATTTTTATGTATTTAATTATATTTAATGGACCCTAGTCTTTTCATTTTAATTTATTTTATTTATTTCAGGTAGGTCCAGAGGACATTGTTCTATAAGGAGAATGAGGATGTTTGCAATGTCAAGCAGTGAATCTGCCGCACACAAGCTATAGAATTAAGGGAAATAAAAAGAAAGTTGAAGTATCTGCATGGCCTTCTACTCTCCTCTTCCACCTCACACACATTCCATAATTTTTGAAATGACCCTGTTTTGAACTCTGCTGCTTTGCCTGAACAGTGAGATCTCTCGGATCTCACCAATCCCAACAGGAGATGCTGCATCAGGTTCAGTCTCCCACATGATCCTTGGCTTCTTCCTCTCCACCAGGTTGATGAGCTGACTTCCCAAGGTCTACAGGTGTTGTGCTTTCCCACATAACTCTTTTGAATCTTTTGAACTGCTGGCACTCAAATCCAGATTGGTGCCCAAGTGGTTTGCACATGTCTTCACTAACTTGGTTCCTCTTGTGCTTCCCCTATGACAGAGGGCAATGATGATTGACAATATTCTCCTGGAATGCATATCCACACTACATCTCCAATAGAGAGCTCTGGCCCTGGAGCCCACCTCATGGGGATAATGCTGATCTTTCCATTGCGTTTCCCCTGTGATATGACCTGAACTGTGTCTCCCCACATTTCATATGTGGAAGTCCTAATTCTCAGAACCTCAGAATGTGACCATGTTTGAAGATAAGATCTTTAAAGAGGTTAGCAAATTAAAATGAGTCAATGGTTATGGAATAAGCTGTCTTAATTAAGAATCATCTCCCTAAAATATGCTGACCCAGGCAGTTGTAGAGGTAAGTTCTTTCAAACCTTCAGGGAATTGGAAATGTCTTTGCTATTTAAACTGTTCTGTAGAATAGAAACAAATGAAAAACTTCCAAGTTCATTTTATTAAACTAGCACAATCCTGATGCCATGGCTGGTGGAAGGATAAATTAGCAGGCTTGGGGGCACCTGGGTGGCTCAATGGTTGAACATCTGCTTTCAGCTCAGGTCGTGATCCCAGGTCCTGAGATCAAATCTCACATCCAGCTCCCCACAGGGAGCCTGCTTCTCCCTCTGCCTTATCTCTCTGCCTCTCTCTCTGTCTCTCAAATAAATAAAAATAAAAATCTTTTTAAAAAAATTAGCAGGCTTGTTCTGGAGCAGCCAGTAAGATAGAAGGAAATAAAGGTGTGATATCATGAAGTCACATAGATGACAATCAAAATAAGAACCCAGGAGAAGGACAAACATTATATGGTCTCATTCATTTGGGGAATATAAAAAATAGTGAAAGTGAATAAAGGGGAAAGGAGAAAAAATAAGTGGGAAATATCAGAAAGGGAGACAGAACATGAAAGACTCCTAACTCTGGGAAATGAACTAGGGGTGGTGGAAGGGGAGGTGGGCGGGGAGTGGGGGTGATTGGGTGATGGGCACTGAGGTGGGTACTTGACAGGATGAGCACTGGGTGTTATTCTATATGTTGGCAAATTGAACACTAGAAAGACTAGTTGCAATTCCAATCAGGGGATGATTTTATAAAAAAATAAATTTATAAAAAGAAAAAAGAAAAAAATAAAGTGGAGATAATATCTAAAAAAAAAAAACAAAAACAAAAACAAAATGAGAACCCAAAAGTGACTGCTGGATTAACAAAATAAGGGTCATTGCTGACCTTAACAAACATAGTCACAGCAGAGGCATGAGAACAGAAGCTGAATGGAATTGGCTGAACAGAGAATGTGAAGTGAAGAAATGGAGACAGTGACAAAGGGAAACTCTTTCAGGAAGCCCATGAAAGGGAACAGAGACAGGAGGCAGCAGCTGGAGGATGATGTACAGACAAGTAGGAATATTATTTAATGGTACATACTAGAGCTTGTTTGCATCCTAATGAGAATGATCAAGGAGTTGGAGAAAAACTGACAATGAAGAAAGGAGTAGAGACAATTATAGCCAAGATGATATGGAAACCAAAGGACAGTGGCCTTGGATGAGAGCAGGAATCTTTCATTTATAGTAAAAGGAGGAAAGCAAAGAATGTGGACATTTAGGAGTGTGCAATAATGATGTACATAAAGCTTTAGCCATAAGAACATTTATTGAAACATTGTTTGCAATAAAAATAAATAAACAAACTGAATGCCCAATAGAGGCATTGGCTAAATACACTAGAATATTAAAAGTGATGTAATATACTCACAGCTAACATTTACTTTATTGTAAAAACTGAATACTTCCACTTAATCTCAGAAACAAAACAAGGATTTTTCTCCTTTCTTTTTTTTTTTATTTTTCTCCTTTCATTACATTTCCATACAGATTGGAAATGAAGAAAGAAAACTGTCCTTATTTGCAGATGACATGGCTGTCTATGTATAAAATAAAAAAGAATCTACAAAAAAGTTCTTTTTTAAAAAAAATATTTACTTATTTATTTTAGAGAGAGAGAGAGATCATGTGTGTGCCCAAGGAGGGAGGGGCAGAGGGAGAGAATCTTCAAACAGACTCTCTGCCAAGTGCAGAGCCCAACATAGGGCTTGATATCACAACCCATGAGATCATGACCTGAGCTGAAACCAAGAGTCAGATACTCAACTGCCTGAGTCACTCAGGCACCCCACAAAAAAAGGTTCTTAGTACTAATAAGTGGCCTTAGCAAAGCCACAGAATTTAAGATCAGCATGCAAAAAATTAATTTCTATATTTTAGTAATGGAAAGTGAAATTTAAGCCACAATACCATTTATAATTCCCGGGGCCGGGCGGGGGGGTGGGGGGCGTTGTGTAGAAGAAGAGAGAGAGAAAGAGTTAAGTAACTGTAACACAATATGTACAGGATCTGTGTGCTTAAAACTACAAAACTCTAATGAAAGAAATTGAAGAAGATCTAAATAAATGAAGAGACATACCATGTTAATGAACTGTGAAGACTCAACATAGTAAAATATTAATTATTCTCAAAATGATCTACAGGTTTAGCATAATTTCTATCAAAAGTCCTGGCAATATTCTTTGCAGATTTAGATAGACAAGCTAAATCTAAAGTTTATACAGAAAGGCAAAGTAACTAAAATGATGTTTTTAAAGTATTACCTGATTTTAAGACTTACTATAGCTATAGCAATAAAGCTAATATGGGGCAGCCCGGGTGGCTCAGTGGTTTAGCGCTGCCTTCAGCCCAGAGTGTGATCCAGGAGACCTGGAATCGAGTCCCACGTCAGGCTCCCTGCATGGAGCCTGCTTCTGCCTCTCTCTCTCTCTCTCTCTCTCTCTCTCTCTGTCCATCATGAATCAATAAATAAAATCTTAAAAAAAAAACAGCTAATGTGGTGTCAGAAGAAGCATAGACACATAAATAAATGAAACAGAGTAGAAGTTTCAGGAATAGGCCCACACAAGGGTGGCAAACTGGATCTAGACCAAGATGCAATAGGCACCAATGGAAAAGGGGTGGTCTTTTCAGAAGATGACTGACCCATAATAGTAAGAGGATAAAATGACAAGCCCACAGACAGGAGATGGGAGAAGCAGAGGATTGCAAATCATATCTGCAAAACTCAAAGGACTTGTATGCAGAATACATAAAAATTATCTAGACCCTACAGTAAGAAACAAAAAAAAAAAATCTATTTCAAAAATGGGTAAAAGACTGGAATAGGTGCTTCACCAATAAAGATACATGGATGGCAAAAAAAAAAAAAAAAAAAAAAGAAGTCCATAAAAAGATGTGCAATATCATCTATTTGAAATAAATAGAAATAACTTTACACCAGTTTTATTTTTTTTAAAGATTTATTTATTTATGATAGACATAGAGAGAGAGAGAGAGGCAGAGACACAGGAGGGAAAAGCAGGCTCCATGCCAGGAGCCCGAAGTGGGACTCAATCCCGGGACTCCAGGATCGTGCCCTGGGCCAAAGGCAGGCGCTAAACCGCTGAGCCACCCTGGGATCCCCTACACCAATTTTAAAAAAACATATTCTACAAATTCACTGGGACACTCTGTTGAAGCTAAGTTGCCAAATAAGACGATCTCTATACTGTGTGGAAGCTCACGCAGGGAGGCTTCAATCAGCTCCAGCTGAGGTCCTTGCCAATAGCTCACATTAGTTGCTAGATGTGTAAATCAAGAGACCTCCATATGATTCCTGTCCTCAGCCATTGTCACATCCATCCATCAAAACTTCCCAGCTGAAACTGATACCCTGAAGCAGATATGTCTTTTCCACCATCCCCTATATGAACTCCTAACCTGCAGAATCCATGAGCACAATAAAATAGTTGCTCTAAGCTGCTAAGTTTTGGAATCATTACCCAGCAATAGTAACCAGAGCAAACTGGCCCTCTTTGTTCTCTCTTTAAAACCTACTGACTGCAAATCAGTGAGTATGCTTACTAAACATCTACTACGAAGCATTAAATTCCTCTCTGCTATGCACCCTTTCGTTTCTTCCTACCCATTGGGTTCTGCGCTTATGAAAAGGCATTATGTTGTTCCCAAACCTGTTTATGTCAGTTGTATTTATTATTATAATCATACAATTGATTTTAAAATTATATAAACCAATAAAATTTTGGCATCAAAAGAAAAAGCATTATTATAAGGAAAACTAAGGTGAATTCTTTGGAAATAATAAAAGCAAATTGATAAAAATGACTTCACTTAAATTAGATGTCGACAAGACAACTGTAAAAGATCGTTGAGGGGTTGAAAATCCAAAAGGATTCAGCATTCAGATTGTTTTAAAATGTCTTTAAGTTCTCATTCCCTTTTAAAAAAATAAAACCTACATGTTGTAGTTGATGCATAATATAGATGTGATTTATGTGAGAAAGACTAGTTGCAATTCCAATCAGGGGATGAATACTTAAAAGAAAGGAGTTGGCCCTACATCAAAAGGTTGGCAAAAGAATATACTTTTATATGTTTTAAGTTAAAATAAAGTGTTTAATACACTAACCTAGTACATTCACTCCTGGGTATAAACCTAAGAGAATGGAAACATATGTTTAAAAAAAACAAAACAACTTTGGGCAAAAATGTTCATAGAGTACTTATCATGATAACCCAAACTAGAAAACTAAATGCTTATCAAGAGAAGTATGAATAAGCAAATTGTGATATATTCCTACATGAAATAATACTTAACAGTAAAAGGAATGAATGCAACAACATGGATGAATCTCACAGACATGATACCAAATAAGCCAAACATAAAAGAACCCATACTGTAGATTTCATTTATATAAAATTCTAGAACGCAAAACTAATCTATAGAGACAGAACTTAGGAAACTTTCTGGGGTAATGAAAATGCTCGATATCTTGATAGGACACACCTGTATCCATTTGTCAAAATTGTATAGCTAAGATTTGTGGATTTTAATATAAGTAAATTTTACTTAAAGAAAATGGAATTTTAAAACTTAAGTGAGGGATGGGCAAGATAAAACAAGAATGGCAAAATGATGATAATTATTGATTAGTATAATGAAGGCATAATATACTATTCTTATTATTTTGTGTATGTTTGAAATTTTCCATAATAATTTTTTAAATTAGGGACGCCTAGGTGGTTCAGTGGTTGAGTGCCTGCCTTCAGCTTGGGGCGTGACTGGGGTCCCAGGATCGGCTCCCACATCAGGCTCCTTGCATGGGACCTGCTTCTCCCCCTGCCTATGTCTCTGCCTCTCTCTCTCTGTCTTTCATGACTAAATAAAATCTTTAAAAATAAATAAATAAAAATAAAATTTTAAATTAAAATGTTTAAGGTACATATTAAACTCTGATTCCCAGATTTAGCCAACTTTTTGATGAGCTGCCCAACTTCCTGCCCAAGTCAGGGGCCTCTGCCACACAGATCCTGTGTGCTCTCTCCAGAGGGCTGAGTCACAGCTCTGGTGTGAGGTCGGCACATGTGTGCTTTTAAAACCACAGCCTACTGCTGGGGAGAGACTACTGCTCTCTGCCACATATTCTAACACTTAACAAATATCTGCCTTGTTTTATAATTGATTCATGCCTTGGTACCTCATTAAAACTTTAAGTGAAAGGTAATGTGATATACCAGGAGAAGAAAACTTGAATTTTGTTATCAGGCAGAGTAAGGGCAAATCTCAGGTCTCCCATTTTTAATCTATGAGGCTTATGACAATTTAATATCCATGCCCTTTTCTGGCATGGGAGGGCCATGTAAAATGGGAGGGCAAAAATTGTGCACAGATTGCTGTTGTCCCCCTCTCTCTATTGCCCATTTTTTCATAGTAATAGAAGTCTTAGAATGTGTGTATGGTGTTGCAGAAAGCCAGCCCTCCCTGCAGCCAGGGGTGGCGGGATGACTGAGCTCTGTGTATGAGAAATAAAAGAATGTATTATGTGTCAGCTTCTAGGAATCTTCCTTAAAGTGAAAATGGCATACACTCTCTGCTCCTTTTTTATCATTCCTTTCCTCCATCTTGCTGCCTGAATGTGAATGGATGGCTGGAGATCCAGCCACACCAACTGGACACTCTAGGAGTAGGGTAGTGGTAAGCCAGCTGGACCCCAGGCACTTCAAAGCATCGTTCAGCTGGGCTACCATTCCTGCCCTCCACTGCCTATCTACAAACCTGCAGATAAAAAAGAAATGCATGTCTTCCTTTTTAAGCCACTGCTGGAGTCTTTATTACACAATTACAAGTGAAATTAAACCTAACTAACATGATAACAACTTCATATTGTGCAGTGATATGTGGAAATGCATATGTCCACAACACATATTAGGTACCAAAATAATACTAAATAATAGTCAGCTTTGTATCCTTTGAGTTAAAGTCTTGTTGGTTTTCTGTAAACTACTCTGGGTCTAGCATTAGATAACAAATAATTGTGGGAGTAAATTAAATATATCACACACAGTTTTTGTTGAAGGAAGACATACTGATCCAAAGGAGAATAATTAAAAATTACCATGGTTTATCATTTGGCCAGGCCAAGAATTGATGGGGGAAAACAATCATATATTGAGACAGACACCCTCATAAACATCAGTTTATGTTTCTGTTCAGTGATGTTTCTCACATCAGGACCATTGACTTTTGGGGCCAAATAATTCTGTCTTGGGTGGAGGGACAAGGGCTGTGCTGTGCATTATAGAATAATTAGAAGCATCCCTGGCCGCTACCCATGAGAGATGCCAGTAGCATCCTCCTTTCCATTTTCGGACAACCAAAATGTCTCCAAACTTTCTAAAATGTTCTCAAGGGGACAAAATCACACCCCTGGTTGAGAACCACTGCTAAAGATGGAGGTATAAGTTTATACAACTTCCCTAGAAAACAATTGATAATAAGTACTAGGAACTTTAAAATGTTTAAATGTTTTCATCCAGAAATTCTACTTCAAGGAAATAGTAAGTAAAGATGCACACACATCAATTTAGAAAGACAACCTCATTTCAAAATGAGCAAATGATTTGAATATATATTTCTCTATACAAATGGCCAATAAGCACATGAAAAGGAGCTTAACATCATTAGCCAACAGAAAAATCAAAATCAAAACCACAGTGAAATATCATTTTATATACACTGGGATGGCTAAAATCAAAAACACAGATTATAACAAGTATGGTGAGGATGTGGAGAAATTGGAGTCCTTACACACTGCTGGCAGGAATGTAGAATGTAGAATTCCAGCCACTTTGTAAAACAACAGCCTAGCAGTCCCTCAAAAGTTTACCATATGATCCACAGCTCCACACCTAGGTAGCTACCCAAGACAAATGAAAACATATGCCCACACATAAGCATGTACACGAATGCTCATAGCAGCATTAGTCATAATAACCAAAATGAATCAGTTCATCAACTGATGAACTGATAATTAAAATGTGATCTATCCACACATTAGACAATTATTCAGCAGTAAAAAGGAATGAAGTACTGATACACACTACAACATAGATGAACCTTGAAAACATTATGCTAAGTGAAAAAAAGCCAATATCAAAAAGTCACATATTACATGATTCCATTTATATTAAAAGTCCAGCACAGGCAAATCCACGGAGATGGAAAGTAAATTAGCAGCTGCCTGGGGCTTAGGAGGCTGTGTGGGGTGGGAAGTGACTGTTGATGGGTACAGGGCTCCCAGGTAAGGTGATGAAGCGTTCTAAAATTATCCCAAAATTGATTGTGGCAATGGTTGCACAATTAGGAACAATCTGAATGTAAACTTCAAACAGGAGAGTTATATAGTATGTGAATTGATAAGCCATTATAAAAATACATCATTAATATCAACAGAACAAAAAGATACGTGCCCAAGGATGTATGTTGTTATGAGTTATTTGTAAGATTTTAAAAGTCAAAAATACCTAAAGGCAAAGCAAAAAGAATGATAAAATAAATTATGTTTGCTCATATGTATAAGTATTAGGTAACCACTGTAAATCATCTTTTGAATACTTATTAACACAAGGAAACCTCATAGTGTAATCTTAAAAGAAAAGGCAGAACAGAAAACCTGCACTTAGACACACACACACACACACACACACACAATTTATTTAAAAAACCCACAATAGGGATCCTTGGGTGGCTCAGCGGTTTAGCGCCTGCCTTCAGCCCAGGGCACGATCCTGGAATCCTGGGATCGAGTCCCACATTGGGCTCCCTGCATGGAGCCTGCTTCTCCCTCTGCCTGTGTCTCTGCCTCTCTCTCTCTCTGGGTCTCTCATGAATGAATAAATAAATAAAATCTTTTAAAATTTTTAAAAAATAATAAAATAAATAAATAAATACCCACAATCAATGATGAATGGTTCATATTGGGTGGTGGGATAAATGATTATTTTTCTTCTCTTCTCTTTCTTCTATGGGTTCTGTATTTCCTACACTGCATAAATGTTTATAATCAGGAATTTAGTTTTTAAAGGTTGAGAAAGAAAATTTATTTCCAAAGCTGACTTAAAAAGCATAAACTATAAGAGCTGAATTATAGAACATGTGGTCAGACCTTCTAATTTTACTGATGAGGTAACCAGAGGGCCCCAAGAGGCGCACTGTCAGCCATCTCATCAGTGTCTGAACCTGAAACAATCATTTTCTTTTCTTTACTCCTTTTCTTTCTCTCTTAATGAACCCCCTACACACCTACACATACACACACACAAAGCACGAAAAAAAAAATGAGAGAAAACCCTTAAGGGCGTTATGCTAAGACACATAAGTCAAGCAGAGAAAGACAAATACCATATGATCTCACTTATATGTAGAGATCATAAAAAAAAAAAAAACTGTGCCCGTAGATACAGAAAACAGACTGGTGATTACCACAGGTGGGGTGTTAGGGACTGGGCAAACTGGGTAAAGTGGTCAAAAGGGGCAGACTTCCAGTTATAAAATAAATAAGTCATAGAGATGTAATGTACAACATGGTAACAGTCATTAGCAATATACCATATTCTACATTTGAAAGTTGCTAAGAGAGGAGATCTTAAAGTTATAAGAAAAAAATTGTAACCATGTGCAATGATGGATATTGACTAGACTTATTGTGGGATCATTTTGTGGTATACACATGTATAAAATCATTATGTTGTACACATGGAACTAATATAATGTTATGTGTCAATTGTATCTCAATTTTTTTAAAAAGCTGAAAAAAAAAGATTTGAGGGATTTCTTTTCTCAGATTAGATTCTGTTCTAAAATTCCTATAAAATTAGATAGAAAGACCCACTCAGCCCATTAGAGGGCGGTAGCAAGTCAGACCAGTCTGAGCCCTAAACACAGTGGATAAACTGAAGTGAGAATAAACATCATTCTTTGGCATCAGAAGCAGACAAACTTGACTAAAATCAAGCTGACCCTGGGATGACTGTCTTCAGTTTTCTCCAGCAAGTGTTGGGTAAAGGAGTCTGTTTGAAGTGGGGCATTCTGGTTCCCAACCCACAAGAGCAGGACATGGATGATGCCCCAGGGAGCTGCCCTATCAACAGCTCCCAAGTTTTTTCAGAGCAGCAACCCATAATCACCTCATTTTCTTGCTCCAAGTGTTGTCAGAGGGATTCTCCAGGCTCTGGCATCCTGGGAGGTAGACAGATGGAAGGCCGGAAGAACACAAAGTGAATCCTTCTATCAAACGACCAGCTGCTTGTACTGCTCCTTTGGGTTCCAAGCCCTCAGAACAAGAAGAGAATCAGGCGAGAGGCAAGAGCCCAGGACTGCTCAGCGGAAACAAAAGTTCAGAGAAATTTGGCAAGCCTCCCTCTTCCCAAATGATTCCCAGACGATGGTAAATTTGGAAAGTGGTCAGTGTTGAAATTGAGGTGCGTGGGCTTGGCTGCAAAGCCTGATTGCTCCCCTCTCTCTGCAATGTGTGTTAGTGAAAATGCAGTGTTGGCAAATAGTGCTCACCCTTTGCTCTTGAGCCCAATTAAAAAACCTTATCCCAGGTGAGTAAGGACCATGGCCTGGAAGATGACCCGTGTTCGACCCCCAGCTCTACCACTCACTGGTCAGGTGAACCTGTGGGCATTATTCAATCTCTCTGTGTCTTCATTTCCTCATCTGTAAAATGAAGGTAATAATAATAGTTCCTACTTCCTAAGTTGTCATGAGGATTTACATCGTCCCTGACTCATTATTAGTACTCAACAAATGTCAGCCAGTTTCTAGTGCTAGTAGTTACTGGATAAAGATCTTTTACCCTCATTTTAATTCAACATGCTGGGGTCTTTCCTATGAGGAAATCCGCTTTTAATTTAAAGACTCCTGGGGCACCTGAGTGGCTCAGTTGGTTAACTGCCCAATCCTTGATTTCGGTCATGATCTCAGGGTGGTGAGATTGAACCCGTTGCTGGCTCTGCACTCAGGAGAGAATCTGTTGCAGATGCTTTCCCTCTGCCCTCCCCTTCTCAAATAATAAATAAATAAATCTCTTTTAAATATAAAACAAAATAAAGGCCCTCATAAAGTTTGCTAGACAATCATTCAAATCAACCCAGGATTAGTACACTGGATAAACCCACATATTACACAACTAAAAACTGTACCTAAAATCCGCCCTAGGTTGTGTATGCTGACGCACATTCCTTTGCTCACCTAAGCTGCAGGTTGTGGAAGATCCTTCCCAAACGCAAATTTACTAGGATTGGATGTATGAAGAACATAATGTCTACCTTTTTGTAAGAGGCTCCATCAATAGTTGAAATGCCAAGTAATTCCTCATGATCCATGGTAGGACAAACACTCATTGTAAGATTAATGAGTATGATTCATTGTATTTTTTAAAGATGGCCACAACAGTATTCCTTATTACACACGGTACTTCCATCAGGAGTTGGGCATTTCCTCTGAATCTGGGAGGGCTTGAGAATATCATGTGACTTCAAGTCTAGTCATATAAGACAGTATGACTTCCTCCTAGTTTTCCTAGGGATGCTCATTCTTTTTTTTTAAGATTTTATTTATTTATTCATGAGAAACACACAGAGAGAGGCAGAGACATAAGCAGAGGGAGAAGCAGGCTCCCTACAGGGAGCCTGATGTGGGACTCGATCCCAGGACCCTGGGATCATGACCTGAGCCAAAGGCAGGTGCTCAACCACTGAGCCACCCAGGGGTCCCAGGGTTGCTCATTCTGGAAACCCAGCTGACAATGCTGCAAGTAAAACCAAACAGAACATAGAGGGGCTGTGTACAGGTTTCCATCCAGAAGCCCCAGTGGGGTCCCAGGCAGTAACTGCCATCAGTTGCCAGACATGTAAATAAGCAATCATTCAGATGCTTCCAGCTCCAGAGGCTGACTCATTTCCAGTCTTGGAGTCTTCCCAGCCAAGCCCCAAGATATCATGGGGTAAAACCAACCATCCCACAAAATCTGTGCCCTTTTTGACCCACAAAATCTGTGAGCACAAGAAAATGGTTGTCATTTTATGCCACTAAGTTGGGGGATCACTTGTTACATGGCAATAATAACTGAAATGCTAGCAAGCATGATTGTCTCATGTTTAAGTAGATTAGGCTTTAATGTCTGTGAAATAGCTCCTACTTTGCTGAAATCTTGAATTCCACAATAAGATACTTATTCTTTGGGTTAAAATATCACCCCTTTCGAAACATAGAGTATAGGCACAAGCCCAGTGTCCTAATTCAGGAGCTACCAACTATTAGTGGTGTATGACTTTGAGAAAAGCACTTAATATATGGGTGTTATGTTGCATCCCATCTCTCCAAATCCAATCTCGGTTCTTCCCCCAATCCCCAACCTGGTGTCTCAGGAGATTAACCTTATGAATTACATCAGTGAGCTAGCTTCCAGTTAGATGACCAGTGAGAGGCACCAGCAAGAGACCCAGAGGACAGCAGAATGAAATTGAGAAGAATGAAATTTAGTCCTGCAAAGGAAAAATGCTCTTATTTCTCCTCTCAACACTCTCAATAATTCTGGTCATCAAATGTGTAGAGAGGTTTTCCCACACCAAGCCATTCTCAGACACCAGGTGAGTGTCATACAATTTAACTCAATTCTGACACTCTACCTGAAGAGAGCATCAGATCCTATAAGACTGCTCCCAATTCAGATGCTTACTGCAAGCCCAGGTTGTCACCTGAACTTCTGACCAATGTACTGGCTATAAACTGAAAGTCCCCACGACCCCTCCTCAGGTTCAGTCATTTGCTGAAATGGCTCACAGAACTGAAGAAAACTACTCACTAGATTACCAGTTCATTGTAAAAGAATATGCCTCAGGAACAGCTAGATGTGAGAGATGCATAGGGCCAGATATATGGGTAAAGGTGTGGAGCTTCCATGACCTCTGCAGGCATGCCACCTTCTTAGCACCTCCACATGTTCACCAGCCTGGAAGCTCTCCAAACCCCAAAGTTGGTATAGCCTTCATTACATAGGCATGATTGATCAAATTACTGATCATTGGTGATTGAACTCAACCTCCATCCTCTCTACCCTCCCCAAAGGTTGAGGAATAATACTGAAAGTTCCAACCTTCTAATAACATGGTCAGTTCCTCTGGCAACCAGGTCCCATCTTTAGGGGCTTTCCAAAAGTCATATCATTAATATAAACTCAAGTGTGGTTGAAAGGGGCTTCTTATGAATAACAAATGGCACATTTACTGCTCTTATCACCCGGGAAATTCCAAGAAATGGGGATGAAGATGACATACATATTTCTTTTTTTTTTTTTAAGATTTTATTTATTTACTCATGAGACACACACACACACACACACACACACACACACACACAGAGGCAGAGACACAGGCAGAGGGAGAAGCAGGCTCCATGCAGGGAGCCCAATGTGGAACTCCATCTCGGGTCTCCAGGATCACGCCCTGGACCAAAGGCGGCGCTAAACCACTGAGCCACTCGGGCTACCTGACATACATATTTCTTATAACAGATCACAATATCACAATTCTTCTCTCCCTCTCTATGGGGTGGTCACAGTCTGGCAGCATCTCTCAGCTACAGGTCACAGGTCCTCTGAGGCAGTGCTCCTCATACTGCTCTTAATCCTTCCCTCTTCTTCTTCCTCTCCGTTCCCCCAACCACCACATCTCTCTCTCTGTCTCTCTCACCGGGTCTATGATTGCTCCCTTCCCAGCCACCTTAGGCTTTAGGGTCATAAAAGCATCACTCTACTAACTTCAATAACTTCCCTACACCCTTCCCACACATTTGCAAATAATTCCTCCAATAGCTTAATCATGTCTGCTGTATACTCTGGGGACCCTGACTAATGAGGAGTTTCTGATTCTTCACTGTCAAAAAAAGAATCCATCCATCCAGCCTGCATCCCAGATCAGGCAAGATAATTAACTGAGAGTCTCAGTCAGGACCAGTGACAAAGGGAGAAAGTACACTGAGCACTTCAAAGAGAAGGAACATAGTAGAAGGAATTGGTAACACCAAAGTCAGGAGGCTGAAAGAGCAAAAAGAGGATACTATGTAAGTCAGTTATCAGTAACAGCAGAGGAGTAGTGTTTTTAGGAACTGGGTGTTCCAAGGGGGAACCTCTGAATGGTTAATGCTCAGTTCCCTAAAGGCAGCACTGTGGGACCGGTGCTAATATCCTTACAGGCTGGCTCCACGTTGGTGCTGAGTCTGGCTAAATGCTGTCCCCTAGGCAGAAGGACAGTAACAAGAATGCAAACAGGAAGGAGTTTTCCTTGCCCTTCAATCTCCTCTTACTCTCCCAAATTTGCCTCCCATGGACAGAATCTCACACAAAGCCAGTTGGCATAAGTGTCTTAAGACCTGAGTCTGAAATTTCCCAGCCCAACATCAAAGATCAAAGTATGAAAGGTGGGGCTGAGGAGAAGATAACAGTAAATAACCAATATCTATGGGTAACATAGAAACTGTAGTTATTATTGTTATCCATAACTGAGAAAATTTAAACAGATATCCATACCTCAGAATGGACAAGTTGTCCCAGTCCTTTCCCCAGAGCAGGTTTAATAAAATCAGCCCATGATTCCCAAGCTTACCAAGGTTTTAAATGTTCTATCTATACAGTGCTTCCCCCAAAACAGCAAAATGCCCCATAAATTCCAACCAAACCTCCCAGACTCCTTTTATAACTAGAGCAGCAGTACATAAATTCTTTCTCATACCATAAGTGCCAGTGATGGTCTCAGAAAAGATGAGTGCCACCAAGTGTTCAGTGTCTAGAGCATGGTGATGTGTTGGGGGAAGCACGGGGTAGATTAACCAATGTCAGCCAGAACAGGGTCGCCAGCTGGTATGCTCCTCCTCCAACTTCCCCAAATGCTGAAGGCTAGTACTTCCCTCAACACACCATCCCCTATGTGTTAACAAGTAAAGCACTCAGTCCAGTACCCCAAAAGCTGGAGACCTATAAATTTCTGCAGATATCAACTCCTGCATTAGAGCAATGATTTTTGAACTATTTGTATCAATGTATGCTTTTCTGTTTTATTTTTGTGAATACACTCTGATATAGAACCCCAAATATAAATAAAACAGATAAAATTGGTTTGCATCAACTGGAATGGGAGGCCCCAGAAACTGGCCTGATGTAGCTGTGGCTCCCACATATTCCCCTAGAGTTTCCTGGGTCTCTGAGAAGCTTATTTTGATGCCCTCGAACTACAGCACTCTTGGTAAAGTTTAGTAACCTCTGACATTCTTTAGCATAGCTATAAAAGCTTATATGCATAATTATTCTCAATATTCGAACTACCAAAGGCTTTCTTCTCAGCACATTTATATTATAATCCCAAGTAGAAATTCTTCCAGTTTCTCCTTTAGACACACTCATCATGTCACACACAAAACCCTAAAACCCCACTGAACAACACATGTTTTTATACTACAGTATTCCCAAAGATCTCCAGACTCAAGTAAAATGGCAAAAAAAAAAAAAGTTGTATTTTGGGACTGTGTATGTGACACAGCCTCTTCAGGAGAGTGGCAGGGGCTGAGCTGCTCCTTCATTTTCTGCAGCCAACAGGGAACATGGAGAAGAGAATCATGCTGGATAGCATGTCAGTGCACTTGGACTATATAGTGCCAGTATTCTGCTTGAGGTAGTCCTTGTATTTCTTCTGGAACGTGCTGCTGTACAAAACCCATGACGGGATCAGGCTCAGGAAGATCCGCTTAAATAGACAAAAATATGAGTGTTTGTGGAAGAATGAAGAGCAAGCAAGTTAGAACAAAACATCTCAGTGTATATTCATCATCTTTAAAAATATTTTTCTGGGGCAGCCTGGGTGGCTCAGAGGTTTAGCGCTGCCTTCAGCCCAGGGTGTGATCCTGGAGACCCGGGATTGAGTCCCACATCAGGCTCCCTGCATGGAGCCTGCTTCTCCCTCTATCTCTGTCTCTGACTCTCTCTCTCTCTCTCTCTCTCTCTCTCTCTCTCCCTGTCTCTCATGAATAAATAAATAAAATCTTTAAAATATATATATATTTTTTCTGACTACTGAACTTAAGTCTCAAAATCCCTTAAGCACATGCTAAATTAAAAACTTTCTCAACAAACAAGATTTTCTCAGAAACCAAACAGTCACCTATAGAATCAGAACTGAGCAAATTCTAAATTAAGAGAACTTTGCCTCCAGTAACACTCTCCTCCCCTTTCTCCATCTCTCAGCAAGCACTCTTCTTCCTGGTGCTCAAACTCCCAGTGTCTTCAGGTTCTTTTTACCAAGGTTCTACTACAGTGAAATTCCAGAAAAGAGTTGGAAATGCTTTTATCACCTGGCACAATAGTAAAGTATAAATCATAACATGGAGCATTTGCTTGGAAAAGCTGAGGTGGGGGGAGCTTTGAGGAGGGCTTCAAGTCAAGGCATGAATGCTTAGTTGGATTCACATCACGCAGTAGACACAGGCATTGGAAGGCTTCTTGCCCTCAAATCATACCCATGTCCTGTAAGACAGGTCCAGGCCTCCAGAAGCAATTATTTTGTCCATAGTGTAATCCTGGGCACCCAACATTCCTCAACCTACCTACTCCCCACCAAACAACAGAATTTCAACCAGAGGAAAATGTGGGCTTTTCAGGGAGTGTTTCTATTCTTTAGACAGCTGAGATTCTCAGATCATTGCATTCATTGAGATATTTCAAAGCAGGGAACCAAAGATGGCTTCTGTGGAAACAAAATAGAACCTTTCTTCCTCTAGCCAAGCCAATGAGTGAATGCAATTTTTTTCCTCAAGGACTTCATTTTTCTGCTCTTTAGAGCTTTTTAATCAGCAAAATCAAGCACTTTCATTAGCTTTGTCTTAAACTAAATGTTTTGGCTTAGTGAAGTCAGCCATAAAGAAAATAAATTAAAATTCCAGGTCCCTAGAAGATGTTCTAAAAGGTCCCTTCTTTCATCCCCATTGTTGTTTACCTCCTCCCAATCTATAAGGAGTGTGTGGAAGACACCAGGAGAAGCATGGCATTGGACAAAGGTGAGCTTAAACCTGAGCTTCACCATTACTCATCAAGTGGCCTTGGGTAGCTGATGTAGCTCTGAATTTTGATTTCCTCAACTGTAAACAGGAGCCAAATGACCTATCTTACAAAATTATTAGAAGGACTAAGTAAAGTAACCTCAGGTATCTACATTAGAGGCTCCATTCCAGCCCCAGTTCCTGTCCCAGAACTCCTTGGGAGTGAAGAGCATGCTGTCTTTTTGCCTTGCCCTTTTGTGATAAATACAAGGGTTGCTTGCTTACCAGTCAATTCTTTTTTTTTTTTTTTTTTTTTCAATTCTTTTTTTTAATATTTTTTTAATATTTTATTTATTCATGAAAGACAGAGACAGAGAGAGAGAGACGCAGAGACACAGGCGGAGAGAGAAGCAGGCTCCATGCAGGGCGCCTGATGTGGTATTCGATCCTGGGACTCTAGAATCATGCCCCGGGCCAGAGGGAGGCGCTAAACCACTGAGCCACCCAGGGATCCCCCTTACCAGTCAATTCTACTTGATTGCTCATACCTTTAGATTCAATAATCTTTTCTAAATTCCAGCAAACTCCAAATTGGCATTAATAATTTGTGTGTTCTCCTTGTTTTTTCTTTTGCTTCAACAAGCATAAAGACTCTTTTGCCTAGTCTGTTCTCAGCATCTATTTGCCAGAAGAGATTTGATTTGTTGCATAAGAAATCAAAAGAGAAAAGCTAAAATTTTTTTCAACTTTTGACCTCTAGAATTGCATTATGTAGCAAGATGACAACCTTGCAAGCCAGGCTACAGTCTCAAGAAACATTTTCTAAATCCTGATGGATTCCATCAATATCCCAGAGGGTGTGTGTCCTTCTCTATGTGGGCCTAGGCTGGGTGGAAGACAGGGGGGGTGGGGGGCCGGGGTTTCAGGTGAAAAATATGAACATGTAATCAATAAATAAGAATGGCACTGAGGCCAAAGGAAGAGATATTGGCCCCATCCTTCGAGAGTACAACCACAGAACATTATCTCAGCATGGCAAGAGAGGTGCTGCCATTCCAGTGTGAGTCAAGTCCATGCTGATGCTGATACAGCAGTGAGAGCCAAAGGGCCTTTATGAACCAAAGCTCCAGAAGGACCTTAGACCTGTGGCTGCTTGAGGGAAGTAGCAGAGATTCAGGGCCCGGCAGTCATCAGTAGCTGGGAGTTCACTGGCCAAGCCAAATGGATAAAAAAGGTCATCACTCCCCATAGCCACAAATCAGCAAGGTGCACAACCACCAGCTGGATGTGGGACATTGACACACATACTTAAGGACCAGCAGGAGGTCATGAAGATTCTTCTCCCTGTTACCATCTTAGTGAGAAAGGCAGGAAAAAGGGATGCTCCCAGAAAGATTGAACACATTAAGTAATAGACAAAAACACATTTCCTCAATATCCAGTTTAGAATACCAGGTCAAACTAAATTTAAACTCATTGGACATTCCATTAATTTATTTTTCTGCCATGCAGCAAGTGGTAATCTGGAGAAAAACCAGATCAGCATAGGCAAAATCAAAATCTTATATTCTTTCTGCACGTCCACTTTATAGTATGTTAAATTGGTAATGCTGTGCATTGTTGAGGTTCTACAGTAAAAGTAGCAAGGAATCCTTTAAGACAATTCAGATCTTGTAGTCTCCAGAAGTCCCAGGGAGTAACTGAATGCTTTGGGAAGATTTAGCATATTCACCCACAAATCCTTCTGAGAGAGAAAGAGAAGGGGGAGGAACCTAATTCCCATGGCAGAAAAGCACAAGAGGCAGAGGACAAAGTTGACATATGTAGGGAAAGTAATGATCTGTCTAAGATTTTTTGATACTATGTGTGTTTGTTTTCAGTATCAGTGTGCAAAAGTCAAGTTTACCTTTGTTTCACATTTGTGATTGCTTCTAAAAGCAGCATACCATATGTCACTGAATTTTATTTCCATATTTGATGGAGTTCATGTTGTGCTAAAGCCAGCTTGTACTTGCTCACAAGAGCCAATTATGCACATTCCTAAACTCAGAGGCAGTGACAACACAATGGGAGCTTGAAATCAGTCATGGGGGCAGTATTTAAAGCATGGCAATCAGCAAACCCTACAAATCAAAGTGTTTGGGGTTTTTTTCACCCCTGGAGAGCCAGATACTAAAAGATTTCTTAACACAGGGAGCCAGAGAAGACAGCAGCAATCAACTCCCATCCCTACCCAGGGAAGGTCCCTGTGTCTTGGTCTGCCCTTCCCAAGAGCTCAGGAAGCCACCTTACTTTCTGAGGAAAAGAGGTGAGGCAGCCAAGGGTGATATTTGACAACTTGGGGGTTATGTATGGGCTGAGCACCCAGGCCTCCAGCTTTTCCCCTTTGCTACACATGGCTCTTTCACTAGCTACATTACTGCGTATCCTCGCCACGAGAGGACGTGATTGATGGCAAGGAAGAGCTCTGCTAGGACAGCCTGCACACCCGCCTCCTGTGATTCAGGAAAGAAGTTACCAGTTACCAAGATTTCATGAGTGAAGCAGCCACAGGTTTCATCTCCAATCGTGACATAATTCAGTGATTCTTTTACAAACTCATCAGCAGTCTTGGTTATCATGTTGGTGTTTAGGTACCTTGTCATTGGGGTTGAGATAGCGTATGGGGTCAACACCTACAATGGGGAATAAAGGCTATCACACAGGAGCCATCTGCCCACCCCTGAGAAATTCACACCTACTGTAACCACCCCTTGGTTTTCCATCTCTGTTCTTCCTACAGAAAGCCTCAGGATCTCAGCTGACAATGGAGCACTGAAAAGTATAGAACTGGCATAGGGCTGTGAATCAGAAAAACTGGTTTCTGGCTTACCTTTATCACTAAGTCAAGCTGAGCCCTTGACCACACACGTCAGGTGGCTCAAATGTACACAGAGGGACTGGGGGCATGAGTTAAGCCTTTGAACACGGTTGCCAGACCAACAGTAAAAATGCAAGATGGCTAAATTTGAAATCCAGACAAACAAGGAAAAAAATTTCAGTATAGTATGTCCCAAGGATTGCATCAGATATATTTATACAAAAAAAAAAGTTATTATCTGAAATTCAAATTGAACTGGATGTCTTGCATTTTATCTGACAACTTTAACTGAGAAGTTTACTTCTAACACATTACATAGAGCCAAAGTTGGAGCAATTTAAAGCTCTTTGGATTCCCACTTTCATACTTCAGTTAGGAGCCAGGAGTGGCACGTACCTCACAGTCTTTCCTGTTGTGGTAAGAAAAATAAACAATCACCCATTGTGCCCTGCAAATCCAACACCATCAGTAGAGACAGCAATAATTTTCAAGATTTAACTGTGAGTGTACCTTTTCCACTTCTAATAGTCTGTCATAAAACTTCTCCCAAACAATAATAAAAATGTCTGCAAATTGTTTATTCCAGGTTCCAGAAAGCACTTAAATCTAACTGTGTTTCTGAACCAAGCACAGGTATGTCACGGACACCTCACGACATCACTACACAGCCTACAGATGCTGTGACAATGCAGCTCTGTGTCCAGCTAGGTAAGGGCATCTTCATGATGGCTCTGCCATCATAGGTGAAAGGGGAAGCCAGGACCTCTTCCCAAATGCTCAAGAACCGCAGTGTGGGGATCTGTGTGGCCCATCCCAGCTGAGCAGCTCCCAAAGTACACTACCACCACCCCCCACCGCCTCTTCCTAACGTGGATGGATTGCTCAGTTTTCTTTTGTTTCTTCTCCACAATTCCTCCAGCTAACCCCATCTCCTATACCTGGGTCAAAGAGTAAAGAGTGGTGAGACAAGACCCAGATCTCTGTCCTGGTGCTCACTTACCCCACCCCATTACCTCCTCCCGGGCATGGAGGAGAGCTGCGGGGCACAGTTGCCCTGGATGGGCATAGGATCTCATGTGCTGTCATCCAGAGCCTCCCTCCTGGCCTGGCACAAACAGCCTGTCCCAGACTCCACGGGGAGCCACACCTCCTAGTCCCAAGGGCCCAGAGCTGTTGACCTCACCTGGATAATGATCCCTTTCCTTTTGTATTCTGCTTGTAGTGCCTTGGAAAACGTGCACACAAAAGCCTGGAGCAAGGAGAAAACACAGGACAGGAGAGGTAGCTTTGTCATCATTCCTCGATTCCAGAGGCCCTGCAGGGAGCCTACCCGCCCCACCATTAAGACACAGCAGCTGGTCTGATGGGAGCCAGGACTTGACTTCTCGGCCTGCGAGGAGCCCCACCAATGAGCAGGAACACCCATGTCGGGATAAATACCAGCCAGGCGCCCCTGCATGGAGACAACCCTGCCCCAGGAGCCCTGCCTGTCTTCTCGCCCAGGACATCCCCACCTCTGAGGGTTTGTTTTTATGACGAGGGTCTGGGGACACCTGGCTGGGCCTCAGGACAAAGAAAGCTACCATGTGTCTTGCCCACAGCAAGAAAGCAGGGCTGAGGGTTGGGGCGAGGAGGTGAGCGGACCCGGGGCCCCGGCGCCGCACTAGTCCGGGTGCTGGCCAGGGGCTCCACCAGCCCCGGCAGTGCTCTGGTCTAACGAGGCTGCTGAGCCCTGCCCACAGAGGCCCCGGGCATCTGCCCTTGGGGCGAATCTGCCCCCCAGCTTGCCAGACGAGCCAACGTCCAGGTGAAGATGCCAACTAGAATAAACCAGAGGAAGGCAGAGAAGGAAATTTGGGCTACATGCTGGTGCTCACCTTGGAAGCTGAATACATGGAGTACAGAGGCCAGGGAAAGAGGGCCACCCCGGAAGAAATGTTCAAGATAAGCCCTTTCTGCCTAAAAAACAAAGAAGTGAAGTTCTGAATGTGTTGCTTCCTGATCCCATACATCCTGTGGAGAAAGCAAAGGGGCTCCTGGGACCACTGGAGTCCTTCCTCGCTAAGCTCCCATGTGCACCACGACTTCTGCTCCCCAGAACTGCCAGTGGTGCTTCCCTATGGCCTGGATTATGACACCGGTGATGCCACCCAGCGCTCTGCGGACACCATGGGCTTGGGACTGGAAACGAGCTCTGCCACAGCGAAGATCCCCCCCAGAATGCCAGGGACCCACTCAGCTCAGACAAGACTCAAGTGAGAAGGGACCCTTCTTTCTCAAGTGGGACCACATGAGCTCAAGATCCCTTTTAACTCCTAGAGGTGACCCACACCAGGACAGATGGCAAGTGAAGAATCCTGTCTGGGATGGCATTTGACAGTCCATCATCTGCTCACCCAGGAACCCACACCTGAGTCTCCAGGGTTCTTATTTAATCCTTTTCAAATTTGGTAACTTTAATTCTTCCCAAATAGATGAGTTCAATCTGGAAAAACCAAGAAACCCCAAATTACACTATAAGGCCAAGCCCCTTCTTCCTCTAGGAAAGATCAAACTGTCAACCATTTGCATTTAATGAATACCACATGAGAAAAACCAGTTCCCAAAGGCATGTTGTAATAGAGTAATAAAACCATGGACTAAATAGAGATACCAATAGGTGGCGATTTTTACCACAAAATTTGAGTAATAACAGGAGATGGCCTTCATCTCAGGCCAACCTCTGAAGTTTCTTTTATGTTCAACATGAGTTAATATTTTTAATACAATGTGTGCTGAAATGGCTATTCTCTTCCTCCCGTAGATGCTACACTTGACCTTCAAATATGCTTATCTGTTTGCCAAGCTGGCCTGGTCCAGAATGTTACATTTTTTCCTGCAATCTCCATGTCCTTCATGACAGTTTTACCATTGCTTAAAGCTGCAGCCGGATGAAGCCTATACCCCCACCACCTGCACTCTGTCCCAAGTGCCCAGATCAGCTAACTGCCCAGCCAGGGACGCCATGCAGCTCCATGCTTTTTTCAAAAAAAAAAAGACCTTACCTTGATTCCATGTGTTTCAGAATTAGCTGTGTCATCTATAAGAGAAGGGATAGAGTTAGGCCCTCTGACAAAGGAGCTGAGTATCCAGTGGGTGGGGGCTTGGGGAAACAGGTGCTGGAGGAAGCCAGGAAAAGAGCTTAAGAGGTGGCCTTGAAAATCTGCTGGTACTTGTAGGAGGTAATTCTGGCCACACTGGAGTCTGACTACAACCCACAAAAGGCAGCCTAGATAAACAGCACACTGTTAGAGGCCTCTGGTTTCTTCCCCGTAAAGTTAAAGTCTTCTTGGAAAATGAGGGCTGTGAAAACTCATGGAAATTGGCTTCCAGCCATGGGATCAACATTGAGGTTCCCCAGATTCTCATCATTCTGGGAGATAGGCCTGAGTAAGTTGGCCATCATAAACCTCACCATGAGTCACAAGTGAGGGGACGTCAGGAAACCTAACCAGTGTCCATGAGCATCTCACAAACAAGGCACGAGCTAAAGAAGGATATCTCTTCAATCCAACAGCAGCCATGTAAGCAGTTTGCTGTTGGCCTGCAAAATAGCTCCATAGACAGACCAGGTCTGTCTGTCCATCGGAAGTATGCAGTGTTGATAAGTCCCTCCCATGTGCCAACTTGCTGGCCCCAGAAGAGTTCTTCCCTGCTGGTTCTGGAGCTTAAATAGCCCAGTAAAAAAGCTTTTCACTCCATAATTGCAAGACACCCCCTTTTAAGAATTAAGGAAGAGGCAAACCCACAGACTGAAATGTTCTCAAATGTACAATTGAGTGGCATTGGGCCTTCTCCTCCAGAGCAGGTTTGAGAAGAAAGGATCCAAACAGATGGGGAGGCACAGAAAAATAAAGAAGACTGAATATTTTGCCTATTTTTCCATATTGTCTGGGGGCTCTGCAGGAGCTTCTCAGTAGGCTCAGTCCCTGCCATCGTCCCTACACCATAAGGCAGGCTCTGGATCCCAACCCCAGGGCCCTCTAGATAATATTTCCATGCTCTGGAGCAGCAGCAGGGGCAGAGTGTCAATAGACTACCTCCTGAAATACTGGGTTTTGAAGGAGGCAGGAGAAGCATGAGGACTAGGTCCTGCTGTCACCTTGCCCTTAGCTCTGCCCACCTCCTGAAGGGCATGACAGGGGCACTGTTGGAGCACACCAGCATTACCTCAATGCCTCCCCACAAGTGCACTGGTCTCACTGAATGAATGATCCCAACAAAGAGACAACGTTGGACTTTGTGAGTCTCTCCTCTGTCTCAAAGTTCCCAAAATTCAGTCTCTTACCCCACCTTACCTTTGCACACAAACTCATTCCCATGTTCCTGCTCTTGACTATTTCGAGATGGCTCCTTCGGGGTAACTAAGTGATGCTATTCATGCTTCCAACCAGCATGGCCATCTGAGGCACAGTGTACTTACACAGCTAATCTTCAATGGGTTTTCTTTGCTATTTAAGGAAATTAGTGTCTACCAATATATATTTAAAAAAATTTTTTTAACAAATCAAAGCAATTCTTGGCTACAGGAGTCAGAAGAAGGTTGTCAAATACATTTGGGAAATTTTGTGACCAAATGGACCAAGCGTGAAAGATCAATGTGTAAAATAACATGAAAGATTTTAGTGGTAGGGCAGGAGACAACAGTTGGACACATAAAACTTACAATTACATCAGCTGGGGCTGTAAAAACCTACTGATTGCTCAGCATAAAAAGAATGTATGTACCAATAAAAACAAAGCAGGAAACTATAAAATAGCAGTATGCCTACAGAGGAACGATCAATGCTAAAAATTGTTTTTGTCAGCTCAACTCACCCACCTGAAAATAATTTTACATTGGTTTGTTCAGCACTCATCTCTCTCCTGTTAACAGCAACCTGCTTTCCTTTGGGAACCCAGGCTTCCTCTGCCAGGCCACACTATGTACAGACGAGACCTGCTGCTCCCCAACCGGGCTGCCAGTGCTGGGAAACCAGGGATCATACCAAACTCACTACTGCAAACCAGAGCGGTCACAGGGCTACCAGGCACAGTTGTGAATGCTGCATACTGAGCAAGGTGTCCAGCTGCGGGAGTGACTATCAGCTGAAAGCTCAGGGTTCGCTCACTGGCGGTGAGAAGAGCTCTCCCCATTCAGAGGAAAGGGAAACATTGTGTTCACACAAAAGCGTCATCTATCCACTTGTAAGCAGCACCTTTTCCCAAATTGTTCACCCAGGGGGGTGCCTTTTTCTTATGCTCTCAAAGGCACAATATAGGACAGCTTTGTGGTAGTCGTGCCTATAAATGCCGATGCGGCTGATGCAGATCAAAGAACCTGATCAGCACCTGACACATCTCTCAATCCAACACTCTTTGTTTTTTTTTGTTTTTTTTTTTGTTTTGTTTTTGTTTTGTTTTGTTTTAAAGATTTTATTTATTTATTCATGAGAGGCCCAGAGAGAGAGAGAGGCAAACCACAGGGAGAAGGAGAAGCAGGCTCCACGCAGGAAGCCTGATGTGGGACTCGATCCCGGGTCCCCAGGATCACACCCCAGGGTGCAGGCGGCGCTAAACCGCTGCGCCACCGGGGCTGCCCCCCAACACTCTTTGAACAGCAAATGAAGAATCTGAGTTCAAGGGAGTGGAAGGAACAGCTACACTGCCCAACTAACTAGTAGTTGAGATGAGCTCAGAATGCATACGAACTTGAATTTCACTTCAATAAATATTTATTGAACATCAGAAGTCCAGAAAATCCAAGCCCGGCCTTCTGTCATTTTTCCAAACTGACTGAACTTTCCACTGTTAACAAGGACTAAAACTAGAGGAAACTAAACCATTATTTTTTTTTCAAGTTGCCCTGAAATCCTGAATAAGTTTCAGTGTCATCAGGCCTAACATGTTCCAATGTGTGACAAAACTGGATGCAAAAAAAAAAAAAAAAAAAAAAAAAAAACTGGATGCAAAAATAAGATTCAGATCCTCTGGAGAATAAGTTTGTCACTGTTTTCTTGATGAAAACAGAATAAAACAATTAAAAGACCACTACATGGCCTTTCAGTCAAGTGCAGTTCAATTTCAAAGACTTCTGCAGGAAAGAAAGCAATTCTCCTGAGTTGCTAGATTCCAACAGCTATATTTGAATGCATTTAGAACATATATTGACTACATACCTTCACTACCGAGGTGATGTTACAATGGATGACACTCTGTAACAAAAAATCACAACTGCCAATTAGCTGGAGGATGTAAGAAATTCTCTTAGTCAGTGCTAAAGAACCATAAAGTGGGCAAAAGTGCATGTCTGAGCAGTGCTCCTCCCTTGCACCACCTGAAATTAGGTTCCTAAGTGATGCCCACCAAGCATGCACTGGAACCGATAAACATCTGACATCCACTATGATTCTCTGAGAATCTGATCTTGAACAGAAGTTAATTAAGAATTTCCTTCAAAATTTAGGGATTTTCCTTCAGAACACAATATTTCAAAGGGAGATGTTTACTTTCCATCTGGAAGAAGGGCGGTTAGCCTATGTGGGTCTAGAAGACAATAGCGGAGAGAATAGAAAGGCAAGTGATAATATAAGGTAGAGGTCCTGGGTTACAAGTGCCAGATAAAGAAACTACTAGAATCACCCAAGATGGACAGAGAGAAAAGGAGGGACCAATAGAAGCAGGCACAAATGCAGGCATAAATAAAGAAAAGCTAGAATGGAGCCTGCTTAATCAAGAGACACAGACTTGTGCCAGAAACAGGGAGTTAGATGGGGTGAGACAAGTGGCCAAAGAGGGGAATTTTGCAAAGATGTGCAGCGGGGTCCAAGCTGCCCAGCGTTGATCACCCTCACGATAGACTTGGGACTTAAGTAGGACTCCAGGGGCCAGGACAGCCTGTCCAGGATGGGGATAATGCCATGATTTCCAAAGTCAGGGCCTGGGGAAGAGTCAGCAAACAGTGCTTTTGAGGACATGCCCTGCAGTGGCAGCCACGGCCCTGCAACACCCCCAAATGCAGACGTGCCTCACAGAAAGTTGAAAGAAATCTCATGACTTGGGAAGACAAAGAAAGCCAAAGAACTGGCCTTCTCTTACTTAGAACCACAGAGGTCAATTTGTTAGCAGACACAAAGCCCTAAAAGATTAAAGCAGGATGCAGAACCCCAACAAAACAGGACAGCGGGCAGGTGCATTCTGAGGTGCAGAGAAGGAAGGTGTTGGTATTCCAGAGCTGGTCATGAAGAGCAGCGCCCTTGCCTGCTCTTCATGCAAGTACTAAGGTGAAGAAAGGGAAGGGCCACAGGCATCCACGTGCAATACAGAATTCCAGCTCCACCATCTCCCATGCACACTTCCCGGACCCTAGTGACTACCCAGCCAGGCCGCCCAGGCCCCAGAGAGAGGAAACCCCAAAAAGGGCCCAGGCCTACCTGGATGTCATCTGCTGTATCAAGAAAGTGGCTCGGGAGGAGGTTTGGAAGCATCCCCACGTTGTTGACTGACAATGGCAAAGCAAAGATGTCAGAAGAGCCGGGAGCAAACATTTATTAAAAGCCTTAAAAATGTTTATATTCAACCCCAGCAGTTTTTTCCCTTGGCAATTTTCCTAAGGAAACATATGCAGAAAAAAATTTATGGACGAGATTGTTCTTTGCAACATGATTCGATAACAGTGAGGAAATTGAGGGGGAAAACGATTGTCCGCTAATAGGAAGCACTCAGGGGAACCGCAGGGCAGCCACATGGTGCAACACAAGGGGCTCCATCAACGCCACAGCTGCCTAGCAGTTTGAAGACACGGGGAACATTTGTGGTGTAGGGTTTTTTAAAAATGTTCTGAAATACTGTGTAAATTTCATCCCGGTTTTGAAAACATGTGTGTATGTGTCTGTGTCTGGAAGGATATGCACCAAAACAGGATCTCAGGCTGTTGGGATTTTAAGAAATTTCTAAGTATTCAATGTGCTCACGTATTCTTTCTGGTTTTCCTGCAATAATATGGTTTACATTTTTATTAGTAAAAAATCTTATTTTAAAAATTCAGCAGGAAGTTTTGAAATCAAATCTTCCTTCCAAGTACAGTACAAACACCGTGTTCTGTATGAGGTCATAAAATAACTTGTCTGTAAGTCCCCACACACTGACTTACCTAAGGAAAAAAAAATTACCTTGTTTTCTGAATAAGAGAGTCAATTCTCAAAGAACCATGCTGACTCGCTATTTCATAAATCAATCACAGCAATGTTTGTTTGCTAAACTAATTCTTTAGGATGGTATTTCTGAGACTCTCCTAATTAATGTCAGTATTAGTGGAAAAAAATCCATTTTGTATTGTAAGATATGATCAGGAAGGTTGAAACATCTTCATTTCATGCATTCCAGAGCACTTTGCAATTTACTTACTTAAAATTCCAATTTCTAAGCCTTTAAGTTTTTCTCCAATATACTCATAGATGTTGTCTTTGGTAAAATCTGCTTGTATAATCTTCACACTACTCCCCGTAGCGCACTCTGCAGGAAAGACAACAGTTATTCTTGAGTGACGGGAATCCTAATCTCTCCCTTGCTCAGGGACTTTTCCAATGCTCCTATAATGTGCTCAAAGATTTGTGAGCGGTGGTTTCTGGTATTTCTGAGTCACTACGGTGACCAGCACCGTAGTGCACCAAAATAAATCTAATGCAGTGGTTCTCGAAGCAGGGTCCGCAGACCACAGCATCAGCCTCCCTGGGAACTTGCTAGAAACACAGATCCTCAGGCTCCACCCTGACCTACTGAGCCAGAAACCCCAAGACTAGGCCCAGCCATCTGTGTTGGCATGCACTCCCAGTGACTCTGCCGCACACCCAAGTGGGCAACCCCTGGTGTGGAGACTGTAAGAGCATAGGGTGATGCTGCCTCTGCTCCACACCAGTCCCCTTGGCTCAAGTGGAGTGACCCCTGGTGTTTGCCCAACACTTTGGCATTCACAGAGCACTTACATGCACCATGTCTTAGTTTAATCCTATCTACAACCCCATAAAGCGGACATCACACTCACTTTCAGGAGGAGAAAGCTAAGGCTCAGAGAAGCGAGCTAACCCAATGACATCTGCACTCCATTCCCACCAAGCCGATGCCACTCCGCTGTCCCATGTGGACCTGGCTCTTGGATGGGAACTTTCAGCTGATGCAAGAGCAACACATCGACTCTACCAGCGGCTGCCTGCTCACCTTTGGGGTTAGACCCAGTATTTCTGGGACAAGTGATCCGAGGCTTAGTTTGAAGGGTGGGAGGTGCTTTCAGGCCGAAAGCACTTCTTACTTTTCAAGAGGACAATAAAAAGCACATTTCAGCATCATGAAGGAAACACTGAAGAATGTCTTAGTCCTGATCAGAGTTACTTATGATACCCAGACATGAAACAAAGGGAGAATTCATTAGATGAAGGGCACTGAGCCTTCACGGTGCAATGCCCCCACACCTCCCACATCTGTCTCCTATCCCAAGTCTCCCCCAGGGACACAAGGCCATCCTCTGACAGTCTCTCCCAGTCTTCACAAGTTTTCATAATTGAAGACTCATGTCTTTGAGTGAAGGAGATTAGGAATCACTAAATTAATAATTAATGATTAAAATAAACTACCCCAAAGCGGATACAGCTATTATTAACTATGAATACGTCACACTGAATTATAATAATAAAACATTGTAATATAAATAGAGCTGTGTAGTGTATAAACTTCACAACTGTACATTGCAGCCCTGGATCAAATCTTTTTTAAAAAATCTCTGAACCACCAGTAAGCATCGTCCCTCACCTTCCTGCAAGGAACAAAGCATAGACATGGGGAAATGAATTCCCAAACATAGATCCTGCTTTTCAAGGGTGTAGCAGAAGCAATAAGGCAGCTGGGACCTCTAGATGAACAGAAGTAATTCTAGAGATGAAGACACTTACAGCATGAGTCTGTTCCGACCTCACTCAGCCAAGGAATCCCTGATGAACTAAAGCTTTTCATACCCTGCACTTCCCTTTGTCCAGTGAGCTTCCTGCGCATCGGCCAGTCCCCAGGCTGCAGGAGCAGACTCAGGCATGCTGACAGATCTTCCTCCAACATCTCCCTATGTCTCGGGGTTACTCACCAATCTCTGCAGCGGTGGCCTGTAGCTTTTTAAGTGTCCGGCTGATAAGCACGACATTGAGTCCTTGTCTTGCTAGCTGGGCGTGGGAAGTGGGAAAACCAGAAAAGAGAAAGATGATGAGCAGATAGGGAGGCTTCTTTCTTTCTTTCTTTCTTTCTTTCTTTCTTTCTTTCTTTCGTTCTTTCTTTCTTTCTTTCTTTCTTTCTCTCTCTCTCTCTTTCTTTCTTCTTTCTTTCTTTCTTTCAAGAATTTATCTATTTATTCATGAGAGGCACAGAAAGAGAGGCAGAGACACAGACAGAGGGAGAAGCAGGCTCCATGCAGGATCCCGATGTGGGACTTGATCCCAGGACCCCAGGATCACGCCCTGGGCCAAAAGTGCTCCACCACTGAGCCGCCCAGGTACCCCCGAAGGCTTGTTTTAAAGCTGAGTTGGAGCATCACCCATCACTCAGCATCCAGTGCCTGCTTCTCCTGGGTTTAAATGTGGCAAAGGCTTCTGGATTATGAGCACAGCTACGGGCCAAGCTACATGTGACAAAACAATAGTAGTTTACTTTTGTGTTCATTATGTGCCAAGAACTTGGCTGAGTGTTTTTTGTATACAGGCCGGCAATCTGAATCCCCTCTCATCAGAAACGTCTGGGTCAACTGTAAGTTGGAACTCATCATTTGGAAGATTTTATACTATAATCACGAGCCAAGGGCAGCACCCCCTGTGAAAAAGTGGTATTTCTGCAGGAACGTTTCAGCTGTTTGCTATCCACAAGGGCCTTCAACTCGTGGTCACTCTGCCACGTCCTGATCAGAAGCCGGAGCCTTCTCCTCTCTCCTTGTTCTCTGGCCCCCAGCAGGACAACAAACAGAATAAGGACCCAAGGGTAAGCAGCAGCTTCCCCAAGATCAGGGAGGAGCTTCTCTTCAGGGTGCCCCGACCAGGGGGCCAAGCGGCAGCGCAGAAGAGGCCCAGGGCCCAGGACGGGACGCCTCACACCTGGAACTGCCATGGTGAGAAAAGCTAGAGCTTTCCCTGAAGACAACATGAACAACCAGCATTCATTTAAATAGAGACCGATGACATTTGAGTTAGTGGCAAAGAGGCCCTTTACTGAAATCTTTCTCTGTGGTTTTAATGAAGTGATTCATACTTTTATTTTTTTAATTGTGATAAAATGCACATAGTATAAAAAGGAGAAGAAATGTGTGGGAAATATCTGAAAGGGAGAAAGAACATAAAGACTCCTAACTCTGAGAAATGAACTAGGGGTGGTGGAAGGGGAGGAGGGCAGGGGGTGGGGGTGAATGGGTGACGGGCACTGAGGGGGCACTTGACGGGATGAGCACTGGGTGTTATTCTGTATGTTGGTAAATTGAACACCAATAAAAAATCTATTATTAAAAAAATTTGACATCTTAACAAATATATGGAATGTTTCACGAATGTGCATGTCATCCTTGTGCAGGGCTGTGCTCATCTTCTCTGCAACATTCCAGATTCCGTATATGTGCTGCCAAAGCAAGCGCTGTACCATTATTTTAATATGGAATTATATATTACAGAAAACACGTAAGAAGCTGATTTAAACACTATAATATGTGATCTCCAATAGCCAACAACTCAATCTTCAAGCCAGTGGTTTCCAAATCACCCAGGCAGATGTCAAAGAAAAACCAATTCCCATCTAAACCATCCAAATAAAAAAGTCTAGGGTTGAAGCATCAGTATTTACAACTTTTCTGTTTTAATGTATTAAATTATACTATGAAATACATGAGGAGAAGCCCATTGTAGACAATGTCCCCAAAGCCCCCCAGTCCCACTTCCCTACCCACCCCTAGCCTCTGGCCACCTTTAGTCTGCTCTTGACCCTCTTGCCTTTTTCTCTGCATCTACGTGCATATATAAGTACATACAGAAATATTCATTTTGTGGGGTTTCTTTCCATTCACACACTATAAATGGCATTGTAAATATTGTATTTTTACCTTCATGGTGTGTCTTATCTCCATGAATCCAACATCTATCTCCACATCAGTCCAGTCTGAGCCACTTGATCCTTTTCTATTGCTTCATAGTTTTCCATAGTTCACTTTTGGGTGAGCACTTAAGTTACTTTCAAGTTTACCAATTACCAATATTGCTATAATAAACCCCCTTCTCTATAACTCTTTGTGTATACAAGTGAATTGATTCCTCGAATACACAGGCAAAGAAGTGGAATTGTTGTATCAAAGGGTGCATGCTTTATATATCTTAACGGTTTGCCAAAATGTTGTCCCTTAAAACGATCCCACCAAATATACAACCATAGATATTTCTTCATATTCTGCCAGTACTTTTTATTAGCAATCATTTCAACATTTCCCAATCTAATGGTCAAGAAATTATATCCCTATATTTTTTTAATTTGTGTTTTTCCAGTTATCAGTGGGGCTGGCCGGTTTTTTGTATGTTTCTATGAATTACCAGTATATACACTTTGCCCATTCTTTTACTGGGTTGTCATTTTCTTATAAATTTGTAGGTGTCTTGTGTTTTTTAACATATTCTGAATATTTATTATTTGCCTACTGAATATTTAACAAGTATTTTCTCCTTTATTTATGGCACCTTGACCATACATTATATGTTAATTTTCATGTTATCAACTTTCTGAATATTTGTTATGGCTTCCTAAAAATTTCCTTTATGAACTTCCTTACTCCAAGATTATAAATATATTTTCCTATAACCTTTTACAGTGTTTTTATCTTTCTTGTTTATTGTTGAGAATAATGTGAGTGTGAAACTACTCGGCATTATTTTTCTCAAGATGAGTGGCAATTTTCTTGACAACATTTTTCTATTTTTCCATTCCTTCTTTTTTTTAAAGCTTTATTTGTTTGTTTGTTTGTTTGTTTATTCATTTATGAGAGAACAGAGAGAAAGGCAGAGACACAGGCAGAGGGAGAAGCAGGCTTCCTGAGGGGAGCCCGATGTGGGACTGGATCCCAAGACCCCCGGATCACAACCTAAGCCAAAGGTAGATGCTTAACCACTGAGCCACCAGTGCCCCTGGATACCATTCTCTAAGATCACTTTTCATTTCATTGCATAGTAGTGAACATAATGGTATTTTTTTGCTATTTGTAACTTATCACGATTTTCTTTGTTGCCCAATAAGTGAACTTTTATGGATATTCCTTGTGTGTCCTTACAGAATACGTATTTGCTCTTTGTTGGCTAGGTTTTATGTATTTTTGTCTCTTAAATTAGAGTTTTACCAAATGACTTACCAAGTTCTAGTTAAACCGGTATTGAGAGGGTATTCAAATTCCTTATAACCTTAATTATTTTTATTTATATAATAAGATGTTAAATTATAGGTTTCAACAGAAGTGCATAGACCTAATAGAAATCAGACCACAAAGTGCTTTTAGGGAGA